>NW_027507903.1:50894120-51379120 GCF_037356315.1 Lithobates pipiens | reverse complement strand
CCATTACTAGTAAAAAAAAATATTAATAAAAATGCCATAAAACTATCCCTTATTTTGTAGATGCTATAACTTTTGTGCAAACCAATCAATAAATGCTTATTGCGATTTTTTTTTTTTTTTACCAAAAATATGTAGAAGAATACATATCGGTCTAAACTGAGAGAAAAATGTTTTTTTTATATATTTTTGGGGGATATTTATTATAGCAAAAAGTAAAAAATAATGTGTTTTTTTCAAAATTATTACACTTTTTTTGTTTATAGTGCAAAAATAAAAACCGCAGAGGTGATCAAATAGCACCAAAAGAAAGCTCTATTTGCGGGAAAAAAAGGACGTCAATTTTGTTTGGGAGCCACGTCGCACGACCACGCAATTGTCAGTTAAAGCGACGCAGTGCCGAATCGCAAAAAAGTGCTCTGGTCAGGAAGGGAATAAATTCTTCCGAGGCTGAAGTGGTTAATGGCACAAGCATGGTCTACCATTGTCACTGTCAGGAAAACATTTCAAAGTGCTTTAGCAAACTAATTCTCATCCAGTAAGGGTTTACATTATTTTCATCATATACTTGATAAAAGCTAGCATAGGGGCTTTTGTGATCAGTTAAAGGAGAAGTACAGCCAAAGCTCATTTGGCTGTACTTCTGTGGATTACAGGAGGGCAGTTCGTTTTGCACTCCTGTGACCCGTTTTCAGCAGACAGTGGGCTGACATCACAGGCTGGAGAAAGAGCGTGACCATATGGTCTGCATCCACCCAAATGCCTGGATCGGGCACCCAGCTCAGCCTCTCAGTGTGCCACTGAGATCCGGTGCGGGGTGCTCCCGCCCCCTTAACAGCCCAATGCGCAGTGAGCACAGGGGAGCTGTGGAGGGGGCTCAGGGAGCTCCCTGAGAACTGAGCGATCGTGGTGTTTGATCACTGAGTTCTCAGTCTTAGCCCTTGGACACACGGTCGGACATTCCGACGGAAAATGTCCGATCGGACCGTGTTGTCGGATAATCCGACTGTGTGTGGGCTCCATCGGACTGTTTCCATCGGAATATCCGACGGACCAAGTTTTCCAGCTTGGCTATAAAGTTTTCCGACAACATGATCCGATCGGACTTTGTCCGATCGTTTGTAGGGAATTCCGATCGGACAAAGTGCCACGCATGCTCAGATCAAATTCCTACACCAAAGCTATTGGCTACTAGCCTGAACGTAGTCCGACGGATTTGGTTGTCCGAATGTCCGACCATGTGTACAAGGGCTTAGAGCTAGGGGGGGACTGATGCTGCATCTATCTAGGTAAGTATAACAAAAATAAAAAAAATTCCCATACTTCTCTTTTAAAGTGAATATCCAGCCTACACCTAACTAGCTATAAAATTGTCCTCTCCCCTTCCTAACACCTATGCTAATTAACCACTTTCTTACTGGGCACTTAAACCCCCCTCAGTCCCAGACCAATTTTCAGCTTTCAGCGCTGACTCACTTTGAATGACAATTGCGCGGGCATACAACACTGTACCCAAATGAAATTTTTATCATTTTTTTCCCACAAATAGAGCTTTCTTTTGGTGGTATTTAATCACAGCTGGGAGTTTTATTTTTTGCTAAACAAACAAAAAAAGATGCAAAAAAAAAATCATGTTTAATAGTTTGTTATAAAATTTTGCAAACAGGTCATTTTTCTCCTTCATTGAAGTGCGCTGATGAGGCGGCACTGATAGGCTGCACTGGTGGGCACTGATAGGCTGCATTGGTGGGCACTGATAGGCTGCATTGGTGGGCACTGATAGGCTGCACTGGTGGGCACTGATAGGCATAGTTAAGGCGGCACTAATAGGCACAGATAAGGCGGCACCGATGGGCACAGATAAGGCGGCACTGATGGGCAAAGACGGGCACAGATAAGATGGCACGGATGGGTGGCACAGATGGGTGGCACGGATGGGTGGCACTAAGGGGCACTGATAGGTACCACTGATAGATGAGACTGATGGGCACTGATAGGTGGCACTGATAGGTGGCTCTGATAGGTGGCACTGCTGGGCACTGATGGGCGGCACTGCTGGGCACTGATGGGCACTGATGGGCGGCACTGCTGGGCACGGATATGTGGCACTGGGGTGCAGCACCTTTGTTGAGGCAGATTGTGGGCACTGCTGGGTGGCACTGTGGGCACTGCTGGGTGGCACTGCTGGGTGGCACTGTGGGCACTGCTGGGTGGCACTGTGGGCACTGCTGGGTGGCACTGACAGGGGGGACACATTTTTTATTAATGTGGCAAAGCAGGGGGCAGGTGGGCACTGGCAGGGGGCAGGTGGGCACTGGCAGGGCTGGCCGTGATCGGGACTGATGTCCCGATCACGGCCGCTGGTGATCGGCTTTTTTTTTTTCTCCTTGCGCTGTCAGCGCGAGGAGGAATAATAGCCGATTACCGGCTCCGCGTTATATCACATGATCAGGCAAAGGAGATCCGCGCTGTAGCCGTCATTCGGCTATAGCGCGGGTCTCAAGTGGTTAACCTGTGGAATAAAGATCGGTATACTTACCTATTTTCAGTCCTTTCCCGTCCGGTCACATGATCCTGCTCCCTGTGTCAGCCAGCGACTGCTGCAGAGGAGAGGAGGGAATGCCGACAATGGATGGGACATTGAAGCCTATGGGTAACAGTATTGCTCCAGGCTTTACTAGCTGTTGATGGAGCATCCTTTCAACTGCAGTTATCTTGGCTAACACAGGGGAACAGGATCACGTGACTGGACCAGAGTGCCATTAAAATAGCTTAGTTAGCTTAGGTCAGGGATGTGCAATTAGCGGACCTCCAGCTGTTGCAGAACTACAAGTCCCATGAGGAATAGCAAGACTCTGTCAGCCACAAGCATGACACCAGAGGCAGAGGCATGATGGGACTTGTAGTTTTGCAACAGCTGGAGGTCCGCTAATTGCATATCCCTGGCTTTGGTGGTGTGGGGGGCTGTTTTAAGACTAGTAATGCCCCATACTTTCCGACCACAAAATATTTTTTCAGATGGATTTTGGCCGAAACTTGTGTTGCATACACACGGTCGCACAAAGTTGTTAGAAAATCTGATCGTTCTGAACAAGGTGATGTCAAACACGTACATCGAGACCATAAATGGGCCAGTAGCCAATAGCTTTTGTCTCTTAGTTTATTCTGAGCATGCGTGGCACTTTGTCCATTGGAATTATCTACACATGATCGGAATTTAAACAATCAGATTTTGTTGTCGGAAAATTTTAGATCCAAATCTCAAACTTTGTGTGTCGGAAAATACGACAGAAAAAGTCAGATGGAGCCTACACATGAACAGAACATTTGGAAAATCTGACCATGTATATGGGGCATTAGGAGTTAGTGCTTTTGTTTTTATTCCTCTATACAAATAAATAAGTATGTGCATTAATCACATTTTAAACACACAAACACCTTAAAAGGCTGTACAATATATGGCATTTGATTTCATACATTATTAGATCTTATTTTATGTGTGTGTATTTATTTATTTTCTTTTGTAGATATATATTTTAAAAATAAAATAAAAAAATAAGATTGATAACATTTCAAAATATAAAGCTTTATTCTGAATTAAACAAAGAATAACACCAAGTATATTTTGGCATATAGAGGGTTATTTATGAAAGGCAAACCCACTATAAAACTACATGTGCAAACTACAAGTGCAAAGCGCACTTGAAATTGCACTGAAAGTGCACTTGGAAGTGCAGTTGCTCTAATTCTAAGGGGTAGATCTGAAATGAGTGGAAGCTCTGCTGATTTTATTATCCAATCATGTGTAAGCTAAAATGCTGTTTTTTTTATTTTGCTTGCATGTGCCCCTTGGTTATACAGTGACTTTTAGTGCAATTTCACTTTTCACTTGTAGTTTGCAATTGTAATGCAAAGTGGATTTGCCTTTAGTAAATAACCCCCTAGTGCAGCTGATAAATACAAGCTCTCATAAACATATAATAGATCTGATAACGTATATACAGTATATAGGGGTCTATGCCATAATATAGTAATGGATGCACAGACTATCCTAAGCCATATGGCAGCAGTAGCCCTTTCATTTACATGAAGTCTGTCTACTCTGTGTTGCTGGAGTGCTATTGTGGCTATTCAGACACGCAATTTCCTCATTTACGCCATAGGAGCCCAGTCTGTGCCACATGACAGCGCTGATCTCCTAAGTGGAAGGCTTATGTCTATTAACTGGTAAACTGCAAAAGGGATTTGGCAGTATTAGCGCTTTAACTTGGCTAACCCTAAACATAATGGGATGACAGACTGGTGTTCAGAGAGTGGTGATACAGCACATTACACTGGAAATTGAAGTGCTAATAGCAGCAAGGTTTAGTGTCTTTTATCTACTAGTACTATGAATTTTTTATCTGTGCTACATTTATTTTGCATGTTAAAAAGTCAGACTTCTGGCTCCATAGGTATTGCCTGTGACCATAGTGTGTAAGCTATTATTTTATTCTGCTTATGGAATTTTCTTTCCTCAATGGATCTTTGTCCTGTGACCCCAATTGTGTTGACAGCAGTAGCTTCAATGTAACATGAATAGGTCTAGTGGAGTGGAAAAGAAGAACAACTGTCCCTCTCTTGGGCCCTCAATGATATCCTCTTCAATAAACCTCCTTGAGGATTTGGTGTTCATTATTTTTTGAACTTCCTTCTAAATCATTCAGGGCTTCCTCATTAATGTCTGTTCCACTGTCCTTTCTTTATACAGAACGGTATTAAATCCAAAAACAAAAATGTATTATAGTGCAGTCGAGCAATTCTTAAAGCAGAATTTCATGCAACTCCTAATTCGTCTTAAAAAATGCTCCCTCCTAAAGCCTCGTACACACGATCCGATTGTTGGCAGGGCATTGTGTGATGACAGACTGTTTGCCTAAAATCTGACCATTAGTGCACTCCTTCAGACAATTGTTGTACAACTTTCGGCCAACAAGTGTTGGATGGCAGGCAAGTAAATTTTTTGGCAGGCACCGGTCTGTTGTCAGATTTTCGTATCGGCTGTACCCAAGTCAGTCAAACAAAAATCCAAAGTACAAACACGCATTGCTCGGAATCAATGCTCACCAAAATGACATTAGCAGAAAGGGCCCAAAGGGTGGCGCTCAAGAGCTGGAATTCCATTTAATACGTCACTACATTCATGTTTGTTGGCCGACAATTGTGTGTCGTTAGTATGCAAGACAAGATCCAAGCACACGCCCTTTTGACAAAAGTCTTATGCTCAGTTGGCCAACAATCCAATTGTGTGTACGAGGCTTAACACCTCTTCTGACTAGTACGTGTGTAAGAAAGATCTACTGTATATAGTTACCTATTTTCAGGCCTCTCCAGTCCAGTCACGTGACTCAGCTCTGCTAGGTGTTGGGTCATCACGGCAGTGGCAGCTTGCGTTTCCTCCCTCCTCCTTGGCGGCCAATCCTGAGTCTTCTCTTTTATTTATTTATTTATTTATATTTATTCGCTGTTGTAACACACCTGGGTGGGATCAGAGCGCATTTTCTGTGACCCGAGCCCACCCTATTTTGAAGCCTATTAAAGCCTCTGGCTATAATCAGGTGCTTAAAAAAAAAAAGTGCCCACTGTAATTCATGCACTCGGTGCACTGAAAGGGGCTGGACGCATGAAGAGGGGGTGGCCGCAGCGGTCGTGGATAGCTTCATGCTATGCATGAAGCTATTCATTGCATAAAGGGGGTGGTGTGGAGAATGGGGGCGAAGCACGGGCACCCCTAATGGATGGGCCGCCACTGCTGCTCACCAACTTTACTAGTTGTCGGATTTTCGTATCGTCTGTACACAAGTCCGTCACACAAAAGTCCAAAGTACAAACACGCATGCTCAGACTCAATGCTCACCAAACACGACATTAGCAGAAAGTGCCCAAAGGGTGGCGCTCAAGAGCTGAAATTCCACGTAGTACGTCACTACATATGTGTTTGTTGAATTCTGACTAGTACTTGTATAAGAAATATCTACTGTATATTTAAATGGGGTGGATCCATAAAGCCACAACCAATATGGAGTGCTTAGTGTGTCATCCTGATGGCCGGGTGAAAAAAAGAGTGTCAAATGTTTCAATATAAATATGTTGGGCTCTTTTTAACTGCCCCCAGTTGTTAGGGGGTACAGTGCAGAGATACGCAAGCATAGTAACATTGACGCAACATGCTCTTCAACATCAGGTATTGCATGTATAGGACCTTATGTATGTAATGTACCTGAAGAGAGAAAGTGTGTGTGTGTGTGTGGGGGGGGGGGGGGGTGAGGGGACATATGGACAATGCAATCCCATGTCCTTAAAGCCTCTTATCAGCTTAAACTTTTCTTTTGCTTGGAATAGAATAGAGAAGGGTAAAGCTGGCCATACACTGTTCAATCTGTGGCTGGTTCATCAGAAAATTCTCTTAGTGGGTGGCCCTGTTGGTCCCATGTCACCTTCCCTACTTCAAAACAAAAAATAAAGTTTTGACTGCAATCAAGTCTGAATGTACCACCACTGCTGCCTGCTTTTAGTGCAGGTCCAAAGATGGCTGTGATTCCCATTCAAATAAATGAGAATTTCCTGGCTGACAAATGCAACACAGATGGATCTCAAAAGCCAATGCACACTAGGCCTTAAAGTAGAACTGTATTCAGTAAATACTTGTTGATCCTGCCAGTGAACTAATACAGCTCCCTATAATGCGATGGCAACAATATCGCACTGCTTCTAAATTCAGAGCTGATTTACCATTACCACTCTCATGTAGGCTGTGTCTGCGTGAAGAAGTTGCAGAAGGCTTAACTATAAGTATTGTTACTAGGGATGAGCTTCGTGTTCGAGTCGAACGTACGTTCGACTCGAACATTGGCTGTTCGTCCGTTCGGCGAAATCCGAACATTTTAGTCCGTTCGTGTCAAATTCGTGTGCGATGGCGCAGTGCATTGCTGGCTCATGATTGGCCAAGCATGCACTGTGACCCCGCATGCTTGGCCAGTCGCAGCGCCAGCAGCGAGGAGAGCCATGATTGGCCACAGGCAGGATGCCTGTGGCCAATCATAGCTCAGGCTGTGTAGTGCACGCCCCACACTATATAAGGCCGCCATCGCGGCGGCCTCGTGTAGTGTGTTGGCGTCTGAAGCAGTGGGTGTTCTGTGTACCTTCAACACAGTACACACCGATCGTTTTCGGCCGATTTTTCTATCTTGCTGATGTGTAGTGGTTATTGTCTGTGCCCTGACCGCAGTATACACCGCTATATTCACCTCACCTATATAGCTAGTGATCTATCTGTTATAATAGAGCTTGCAGTCAGTAGTGTTAGGAGATAGTGCGTGCTGAGTTAGAGTAGGATTTTGCAATATCAATCAATTGGATCGCTCTGCAAATGCTGTCTCATGTACCCCTTAAATGGACAAAGCCTACTTGATCTTTATGCGCAGCCACTGCGCCCATCAAGCGCAGCCACTGTGCCTATCAAGCGCAGCCACTGTGCCCATCAAACGCAAGTACTGTGCTCATTAAACGCAGCTACTGGTGCCACTAGCGGCTGGTGCTCAAAATTTTTGGGGAGGCGCAAACAAACTGAAAAAAGAAAATCAATTGCGGCCATTGTGCCATCAAACTAAGCCACTGTGCCCATCAAGCCCAACCACTGTGTCTATCAAACGCAGCCACTGTGCCCATCAAGCGTAGCCCCTGTGCCCAGCAAGTTCAGCCACTGTGCCCATCAAATGCAACCACTGTGCCCATCAACCACAGCCACTGTGCCCATCAATTGCCACCACCGTGCCCATAAAATGCAACCACTGTGTCTATCAAACGCAGCCACTGTGCTCATCAAGCGCAGCCACTGTGCCCATCAAATGCAACCACTGTGCCCATCAACCACAGCCACTGTGCCCATCAATTGCCACCACCGTGCCCATCAAATGCAACCACTGTGTCTATCAAACGCAGCCACTGTGCTCATCAAGCGCAGCCACTGTGCCCATCAAATGCAACCACTGTGCCCATCAAACGCCGCCACTGTGCCCATCAAATGCAGCCACTGTGCCATCAAACGCAAGCCACTGTGAGCAATTGAGTGAGCAGCAAACGCACAGCATTGCACCCGCTGTTCACCTTTTTGGGTGCCTATTAGAGTCTACGGCTCTAATCAGGTGCTTCCAAAAAAAAACCCATCACTATAATTCAGGCGCCCAGCGCCAGAAAAGGGGCCAGACACCTGAATAGCGGGTGTCAGCGGGGACTATAAATAGATTCATGCAAGGCATGAATCTATCTATGGTGATAGAGCGGTGACAGAAGAGAGGGGGCAGCGCTCCTGCGCCCTTTACGGACGCACTGCCACTGTATGTTATACTTTTCATTTAAAGCCCCTCTCAGAGATAAAATCCACACCCCTGCCTGTTGTAGCCACTTCCTATTGGATGGGCTATGGTAAAAAAAAGGTGGACGTCAGCAGAGAGGATTGGAGGTGACTGGTGGTCCCCTGGGTCGGTGGTACTCCTAACAGTGGGGATGTGGGATCTAGTTTGGGGATTTACGTGGGTATATCTGGCTTCACACAGTAAGGGGGAAAAGACCTAATAGAAAAAGATAGTGGGTATTTAAGTCAAATAATGAAGAGGTAGAGAAAACATTTTGGGAGCCCAATGGATCCAGCAAATTATGCATTCTAATTATTTTCCTATTGCATTCTTCTTTCTTTTCTCCAGTACCACTACATTAAACTCCCACTTAAATTAATATTTTATTGCTTCATAGGCAGAACAAATGTCATTTGTAATTATATGGCAGAGGTTGCAGTGTGGTGGCACCAGCACCAGTGCCTAAGGCCCAATTTTTCTGCCCCTGTTTAACAGGGGCGTTTAGGTACAATTTTTGATGCAATGCTTTGCAGCAGGGCTAATTCCTGCAATAAAACTAGAGTATATGGAAGAGGTTGCAGTGTGGTGGCACCAGCAGCAGTGCCTAAGGCCAAATTTTTCTGCCCCTGTTTAACAGGGACATGTAATTACAATTCTTGATATAATATTTCACAGGAGGGCCCCTTCCTGTGCCCACCCAGAGTAACGGTGAGGACCACAACCACCAAAGGTCAATTTTTCTACCACTGTTCAACAATGGCATGTAATTACAATTCTTGATATAATCATTCACAGCAGGGCGCTCCAGCGCCCACCAAGAGTCACTTTGAGGGCTTACAATGTTGTGGTAAAACCAACACCTTGTTCCGCCATTTCTGCAGAGCATATAGAGCAGGCCCCTACTTTCAAACATCCAATTTACAAACATCTCCTACTTGCAAACGGAAGGAGACAACAGCAAGTGAGATGAAAAAAGATGGACGACAAAACAAATTATACAGGGGTATAAGGGGTACCCTTCCCTATGTTTTCCAAAAAGCTTAAAAATAGTTTTTTTGACTGGAGCTACACTTTAAAAATGTACCAGTTGAAAATTACAAACAGATTCAACTTAACACAACAAACCTACACAGTCCCAGTCTTGTTTGCACCGCCTGTATACTGCTGTTCTGAGTATATAGGGCCTGGGGGCCACACGCATTTCCTTTTTTTAATATGGGTACAGGGTTCCCCTTAATATGCGTACAAGACCCAAATAGGCTGGTAATGGGCAGGGAGGGCTACCCATGCCATTTTTCTCAATGATTTTCAACCATATTGCAGGAACCAGATATAACATTAAAACCGCAAGCAGTTTTAAATGGTGTTATTTCCGTTTAATGTCATTTTGTGCAGGGACTGTTCTAAACACGGGAAACACGTGGCACTTCACAGGCATACTACAGACACCCCCCAGGCACAATATTTAAAAGAATATTTCACTTTTTTTTTTCACTTTAATCGTCATTAAAATCAGTGCTCCCGCCAAAACGGCCATTTTTAAAACTTTTTTTTGCATTGACCCATGTCCCCTGAGGCAGGAGTCAGGTCCCCAAACCCTTTTTAGGACAGTATCTTGCATATTAGCCGTTAAAATTAGCACTTTTCATTTCGAACGTTCGAGTCCCATAGACTTCAATTGGGTTCTAACGTTCGTTCGAACGTGGGGTCCGTTCGAAAGTTCTGGTGCGAACCGAACCGGGGGGGTGTTCGGCTCATCCAATTGTTACTGCCGATTCACCTGCCCACTGCTTTCTGGACTGACAGCACTGCCTCTGTTACTGAAATCCTCCCATTGTAGGCTGTAGGGTCTGGCAGGGGGAGCGTGTGAGACATAAATAAAAGCGAATTGTACTCATATGATACCAGATCATACCATTTTCATTTAATCAGTACGGTATTAGTCTGAAAATATAATGCAATACATTATATTACTTCTGAAGTTGTGTTTTTTTAATGAAAATTTTTGTAATTTGATTAATTACTTTGCTTTCGATATGGAGACTACCATGCAAAAAACAAAACAAAAAAAAAACGGACGATTATTTGTCCAATATTCTCATCGGGTGTACGAGGCTTTAGACTGCCATTCAGGAGTCATTAGTTGTACTATAGTCATGTAAAAAAATGCCCCTTATATTGGTTGTCAATTGAAAGAAGCATGCCACTTACATTGGTTGCCAGTGGTAGTAAGCATTTCACTTACATTGGCATTAACACCTAAGCGCCCAGACCTTACTCTGGTGTGCTAAACCCTCACGGGTTGAGTTTTTTGCTAAGACCGAATAGTGCAAAATCTGTTGCAGCTCTAACCAATCAGCTTCTAGTTCTTTTTTCTGTCAAGCTTTATTAAGAAAGCTTACCCTGCACAGCTGCACCAGATTGTGCATGCCCCAGTTTTAGTAAATCAACCCCTCAATGTCCATTCCTCAGCCCATATGCATTAACTCCTCAGTGTCCAGTCCCCATGTATGCATGTTAATCTCAACACCCAGAACCCAGCTCATGTAGGTTAAGCACTTAGTGTTCAGAATATAGTATTAATGCATGCGCTTTAAGCCTTCAGCACCTTTCCTTCTGCTTATATGCATTAATCTCTCAGCCGCCAGTACCCAGCATATGCACATTTACCCCTCAAGAGCTCATTTCCAGCACTTATGTATTAACCCTTATACCCAGCATATGTGCAATCACCCTTCAGCACCCAGTCTACAGTGTATGTTCAATAATTTATCATATTTATTTAGTGCATCATGTCAAATATTAGTCTCATCTTTATGGACTGGCCAACTGGGAATCTCTGCTCCGCTTAGGGTTACCACCTGTCTGGGATTCACCCGGGCAGTTCGGTTTTGAGTCATGTGTCCGGGTTTCAGTCCGCCTGAAACCCAGACACAATATTCAGACAGGAATGTGGCTCAGAACAGGGCCTGATAGGAGGGTGAGGGGTCACTATGCATGTCGCTTTATTATTCTCTTTGGAGTGCCCAAAGGTGTCCCAGATTTGTTACAATTCTATATAGTATGCTAAAAAAAAAATTTTTTGCTGTGCGCCGCAGTGTTCAGGTTTGGCTTGAAGAAAAAATGGCAGCCCTAGCTCCGCTGCCCCATATACTGTTCACATAACACCTCACAATAAAACCTGGTGCTTCTCCTACACCCCGAGCACTACCTCCACTGTTACTGAACTACATCATACAAATGCTGATACCTATTTACATTTTGGGGTCTCCTTTTCAACATTCATTGTCCCTAATTCCACGACACGCTCCTCCCATTTTAGTTTTAATATCTTCCCCATTTCCTTCATAGTCTGCAAAGTTGATATACATTACCTCACAATCTATTAAGAGGTCATCCATTACTAGACTGATTTAAGTAGGATGCTTGCTGCTTATATCTGATTAGTTGCTGGTGGTTTATTGCAATAGCATATAATTAAGGCTATAGCTTATTATTGCACTGCATGCAGAATACGAAGTGCAGCAGTGAAATGAGTTCATGTCACATATGCTGTGCAATAGGGCTGACTAGTAGAGCTAATCCACTTTTCTATAGAAAAGGTTGAGCAAGGCCCATATACATCCATTGGGAGGCCTAAACTGCTTTAATGCCACATGATCGGAATTTCGGCCAGCAAAAGACTGATTAGAGCTTTTCATCGGAAAATGCGACCGTGTGTATGCTCCATCGGAATTTAGCTGGCCGAATTCCCACCAGTAAAAATTTGAGAGCATGTTCTCAATTTTTATGACGGAAAAACTTTCAACCCGAAATTCCGATCGTGTGTATGCAATTCTGACATGCAAAAACTGTATGCAATTCCGACACGCAAAAACTCAGGCATGCTCAGATTCAGCTACGAGATAGAAGCCATTGGCTACTGGGTATTGAACTTCCTTTTTCTAGTCCCTTCGTACGCGTTGTATGTCACCGGTCGAAAATTTGATGTGACTGTGTGTATGCAAGACAGCGTGAGCGAAATACCGTCGGAAATTCTGTCGGGAAAACCATCAGACCTTTTTCCGATCAAAAGTCTGATCGTGTGTACGCGGCATTAGACCTTGAGAATGATATATACTGTATAGACACCAGTCAGCCATAACATTATGACCACCGTTTATGACCACTGACAGGTTAAGTCAATATCATTGATTACTGATTTTTGACCAACTCTGAAAGTCGGTGGCATATATTAGGCAGCAAGTTACATGCTATCCCTGAAGTTGATTTGTTGAAAGCAGAAAAAATAGGCATTGAAGTTTATTTATAGCACTGCATGGCTGCAGACCATTCTGAATGTAACTGTACTGAGTGGTGTTCACAGCCAAAATTGCCTACAATCAGGGCCATTAATAAAAGGCAGTACAGCCAGCGCACTTGTACTGGGCCCAGGACCCATTAGTTCAAGGGGGCCTGGGCATCTGCTGAGCAGGAGGCCCAGCTGTACTGCCTTACTGCAGACACTAATCCTATTTTGCCTCCCCCTGCAGCAATGCTGGCTTCTCCTCCTCCCTCTCTCCAGCTGTGCTGCAGGGGGATCAGTTCTAGCATCTGTGCCCCCTATTCCCCTGCTTTCCGGGCTCCCCTGTGCGTCCCGTTTTCCCGCAGCATTTCCAGCTTCCCTCCTCTCCTGCCGGCAGCTGCTGCGGGCACACAAGGGGATGTTTCAGGGTGGAGAGAAGGGGAAAGGACCAGTAAATATGTCATATAATAATAACTTTGGGGGGATGTGCTGGACAATCAAGTCTTATAGGACTTAAAGGATCTGCTACTTAAAGCGGTAGTAAACTGCTAGGAGAATAAAAAAACAATGGGCTTCACTGCAGGTTTAAGTCATAATGCACTAGTATGAACTGCATACTAGCACATTAAGACTTGCCTGTACACGGAGCCCTCCGGCGCAGTGTTGTCACAGCTCCTCAGCGCTGCCATCTTCACCTGGTTTTCAGCTGTATGAATGGCCAGAGCCCTTGGCTCCAGCACGGAGCTCTGACAGTCCAGCATGGTATGCTGTCGCTTCAGATCGCATGTGCCGGTGATATCACTGGCTGCATGTTCTGTGAATATCTCCTAAACAGTGCAAGTTTAGGAGATAGTCATTGTACTTACAACTAAGCCTTATCATAGGCTTACCTGCAGATATAAGTTAAAAGTGGAGTCTAATTCCACTTTAAGGCTTGCTGCCAGATACCACAGCATACCTTCAATGGTCTAGTGCAGGGATATTCAAACTACGGCCCTCCAGCTGTTGCAGAACTGCACATCCCATGAGACATTGTAAAACTCTGACATTCACAGACATGACTAGACATGATGAGAATTGTAGGTCCTGAACAACTGGAGGGCCGTAGATTGAAGACCCCTGGTTTAGTGGCTTCCACACCTTGATGTGTCAGGGCTGCTTGAGTGGCAAAAGGGGCTGTTTTGGCAGCAAAAGGGTACTACTCAATATTTGGTGGGCAAGATAGCTAAACATATACCAGTGTTGCTGCTAATTTAGACATGGTGTACCTTGGTTGCTGAATAGATCTGGTCATTATAGTTCATACAGGGGACATTATATGATTACTATATTCATGGACACTCTGGCACATTTGCAATATTTTCAAGGATCAGGCTTAGCTTCAGGTCACACGTATAAGGTGGCAGTTTCAGAATTCAGATGGCATAGTCTGTATGCACATTATTCCTTCAGTTATATAGCTATAGATATATGGTATATCTGTAATTTGCAAAATTATTCTAAGAATGCCTGTAATATCTATTGGAAGATTTTGAGAAGATAAATGGAATCCTTATAGATATTCAAGAATCTTAGACTTGACAAGGTTATTTCCTTGGTTCCCCTCCCCCATTCTGCAGTAGCTGTATGACAGTGCTTCTACCTCCTCTGCTTTGTGATGAAAGGTTGATCTTTCTTACTGATCAATATTTGGCACTTATATATGACAATAATTTTTGCAGTGTCATTCTTTCCAAACCCCGATATTGATCTGTGTAATGCAGTCGTACTCCAGCATAACACATAATACAAGAGGGGTGTCAGCGCTATGTACACTAATCTGCCTCTGGAAGTTGTGCCTTTCATCAAGAGATTAATTCATAATAAATGTTGTAATTATTCACAATGCTGCTTCTTGAAATTAGGACAGGGGACACATGGCATTGATAAGTAGCTTATAGAGGATTTTGTTTCTCTTTGCTAATATCTCCAGGCCACCCAATGTCTGGTTTGTGATGTAGAGATATCCTAAAATCCACATAAAGTGTTTTTTATTTCAAACTCTTTATTCAAAGTTTTTAAGAATACATGGGGTAAGAAGGAAGGCAAAATTAGAACATAGGTCAGTACATCATACATTGTAACAGTTATATGAAAGGTGAACCATCCCATCTTGTATACAATAATGATACAAAAAACAAGACTATAGTAAAGAGGGGTACATTAAAAAACAAGGGGGAAGAATTAGAAGACGAAAAAACGTGGGAAAGGAAATACTGTATTTATCGGCGTATAACTTTTTTTACCCCTTAAAATCAGGGGATAATCGTGGGTGCATGTTATACGCCGAAACGCTACCTCGGAGGGGAAGGAGGGAACGAGTGCCATCGAAATAGACAGAGCTGAGTGTACTGTGTACTCGGCTAGACTCGGCTCCACTCGGCTCTGCTCGCAGTCACGCCCAGTCCCGCCTGCTAGCATTTACATCCCGCCATTGGACCGGTGCTGTGTCCATCATAGGAGCCGGGCCAAGGGGCAGGACTGTGAGAGGAGCTGAGAGGAGCCAAGTACACAGGACATCCGGCTCTGTCTAATGATTCATTTAAAGGGGTTGTAAAGGTAAATGTTTTTTCACCTTAATGCATTCTATGCATTAAGGTGCAAAAACATCTCACACTGCTGGCGCCCCCAGTCCCCCCGTTTTACTTACCTGACCCCTCGAAAATCCCGCGCTCGCCCCCGCCGTCCTCTTCGCCGCTCAGCCTGGCCGCTGATTGGCTGGAGTGGATGGATTGAAAGCAGCGCAGCCATTGGCTCGCGCTGCTGTCAATCACATCCAATGACGCAGCGCGCCGGGGGGCGGGGCCTTGTGATACAGCGAGCGGCTATAGCCGCCGGCTGTATCACGGGAGCGCGCCCGCAGTGCTTCTCACCAATGCGAGGGAGCTCGCATTAACGTGAGAAGCACCTGCGGGAGGAAGCAGAGACAGCCGCCGAGGGACCCCAGAAGAGCAGGTTCGGGGCCACTCTGTGCAAAACGAGCTGCACAGTGGAGGTAAGTATGACATGTTTGTTATTTTAAAAAAATAAAAATTTTTACTTTACAACCCCTTTAAGGTAAGACTGCAGATGGAGACTGTTGGGCAAGGCTGCAGATGGATACTGATCATTCTCCAATGATGGACTAGACTGTAGACATGTGCATTCATTTTCGTCTGAATGCATTTTCGTCCGAATTTCAGGTATTTTCGTTTTGACAAACGATAACGAAAGTGCAGAATCCGAAAAACGAAAGATCCAACATAAATAAATGCTTTATTTTTGTTTTCGTTGTTACAACAGTTCGATATAGAATAGGAGATTCAACGTGACTCTAAGGCCGCGTACACGGGCGGACTGTTCGCCCAACTAAGTTTGTCAAACAATCCGACAAACAGTCCGCTCAAAATTAGCATGAACGGACTTGACCACACACGTTGAACGAACAGTCCGCTGAAAGCGTGCGCGATGACGTGAACGGCACGTACGACGGGACTAGAAAAACGACGTCCTATACACTGCAATGCAACCTTCGCCGTGTAAATTCTTTCTGAGCATGCGCGAGACTTAGGCCGCGTACACACGGGCGGACTGTTCGCCCAACCTTGTCCGCTGAACAGTGTTTGGGCGGACAGTCCGCTCGTGTGTGGGCTTTCAGCGGACAGTTTCAGCGGACAGTTGGACGGACAAAGTCTTTCGGAAATTCCGAAAAACTGTCCGCTGAAACTGTGTTTGAGCGAACAGTCCGCCCGTGTGTGGGCCTGTCCGCTGTACTTTCGAAATGAGCGGACTGTTCCCGCTCGGAAAGTCCGCCCATTTCGAGCGCGTGTACAGGTAGGCGGGGCCCGCGAGGGAGACGTCGCGGGCTCCGCCGCCTGGAATGGGCTTAAAGGGGAACCCCAACGCCGAAAAAAATCGGCGTGGGGGTTCCCCCCAAGTCCACACCAGACCCTTGTCCGAGCACGCTACCCGGCCGGCCAGGAAAGGGGGGCGAGCGAGCGCGCCCCCCCTCCTGAGCCGTACCAGGCCGCGTGCCCTCAACATGGGGGGTGCCTTGGGGAAGGGGGGGCCGCGCGGCCCCCCCACCCCAAAGCACCTTGTCCCCATGTTGATGAGGACAAGGGCCTCTTCCCGACAACCCTGGCCGTTGGTTGTCGGGGTCTGCGGGCGGGGGGCTTATCGGAATCCGGGAGCCCCCTTTAAGAAGGGGGCCCCCGGATACCGGCCCCCCACCCTATGTGAATGAGTATGGGGTACAATGTACCCCTACCCATTCACCTGTGGAATAAAGTACAAAAAAAACACAACACATGGAAAAAGTATTTTATTGCACAGCTCCGGGGGTCTTCCGTCTTCGGGGGTCTTCTCGCCGGACTCCTCCGCTATGTGTGTGTAGCTCTTTTACTAGCGGAGGAGTCCGGCTTTCTTCCTCCCCGCCGCCGGCCTCTTCTCCCGACTTCGGGGGTCTTGTCCCCCTCTTCGGTTCTTCTGCCGGGCCACCGCGCCTGGTCCGGTGGCCCGGTCTTCTGTCGCCGTCTTCCGTTCTTCTGTCGCCGCCTTCGGTTCTTCTGCCGGGCCACCGCGCCTTCTTGTAGCTCTTTTACAGGCGGTGGCCCGGTCTTCTGTCGCCGTCGCCGCCGCCGCCGCCGCCGCCGCCGCCTTCCGTTCTTGTTCTTCTTCTTCTTCTCCTGGAGATGTTGACTCGACGATCTCTCCGGCCGGAATGCCAGGGACACGCTCCGCTGCCACTTATATAGTGACAATGGGGCGGTGTCACATGGTATATGTCACATGGGTTGGTCACATGGGTTGATGTCACATGGGGACTATGACATCGTAAGGGGGCGGGGTCACCATGTGACCAACCCATGTGACATATACCATGTGACACCGCCCCATTGTCACTATATAAGTGACCGCACAGCGCGGCTCTGGCATTCCGGCCGGAGAGATCGTCGAGTCAACATCTCCAGGAGAAGAACAAGAAGAAGAACAAGAAGAACAAGAACGGAAGGCGGCGGCGGCGGCGACGACAGCGGCGACAGAAGACCGGGCCACCGCCTGTAAAAGAGCTACAAGAAGGCGCGGTGGCCCGGCAGAAGAACCGAAGGCGGCGACAGAAGAACGGAAGACGGCGACAGAAGACCGGGCCACCGGACCAGGCGCGGTGGCCCGGCAGAAGAACCGAAGAGGGGGACAAGACCCCCGAAGTCGGGAGAAGAGGCCGGCGGCGGGGAGGAAGAAAGCCGGACTCCTCCGCTAGTAAAAGAGCTACACACACATAGCGGAGGAGTCCGGCGAGAAGACCCCCGAAGACGGAAGACCCCCGGAGCTGTGCAATAAAATACTTTTTCCATGTGTTGTGTTTTTTTTGTACTTTATTCCACAGGTGAATGGGTAGGGGTACATTGTACCCCATACTCATTCACATAGGGTGGGGGGCCGGTATCCGGGGGCCCCCTTCTTAAAGGGGCTCCCGGATTCCGATAAGCCCCCCGCCCGCAGACCCCGACAACCAACGGCCAGGGTTGTCGGGAAGAGGCCCTTGTCCTCATCAACATGGGGACAAGGTGCTTTGGGGTGGGGGGGCCGCGCGGCCCCCCCTTCCCAAGGCACCCCCCCATGTTGAGGGCACGCGGCCTGGTACGGCTCAGGAGGGGGGGCGCGCTCGCTCGCCCCCCTTTCCTGGCCGGCCGGGTAGCGTGCTCGGACAAGGGTCTGGTGTGGACTTGGGGGGAACCCCCACGCCGATTTTTTTCGGCGTTGGGGTTCCCCTTTAAGCCCATTCCAGGCGGCGGAGCCCGCGACGTCTCCTTCGCGGGCCCCGCCTACCTGTACACGCGCTCGAAATGGGCGGATTTGCCTCCTCCTTACGTGGGCGAGTCCGTTCATTTCAAAAGTTGAGCGAACTGTTTGCCCAACCTTGTTCGTCAAACAGTCCGCTCGTGTGTGGGCAAGTCCGCTCATGCAAATTTTGAGCGGACTGTTTGCCCAAACTGTTTGACGAACAAGGTTGGGCAAACAGTCCGCGCGTGTGTACGCGGCCTTAGTTTGTCGAACAAGCCTACACACGAGCGGACTGTCCGCTGAAACCAAGTTTCAGCGGACTATCTTACGGAAATTCCGAAAAACTTTGTTCGTCAGACTGTCCGCTGAAACTGTCCGCTGAAGCCCACACACGAGCGGACTGTCCGCTGAAACACTGTTCAGCGGACAAAGTTGGGCGAACAGTCCACCCGTGTGTACGCGGCTTGACAATAACAATCTGTGTCTATAGAACCTGTGGTCGAATGTGCCTAACCTTACCTCTATTAGTCCAAGATTATATAGAGAAAATATTCGACAGAGAGAAAAGATTTGACAGAGAGAAAAGATTCTAAAGTGCTCATTTTAAAGGCTAATATGCAAGTTACTGTCTTAAAAAGTGTTTGGGGACCCGGGTCCTGCCCCAGGGGACATGTATCAATGCAAAAAAAAGTTTTAAAAACATCCGTTTTTTCGGGAGCAGTGATTTTAACCTCCCTGGCGGTACGATTATTTCGGATTTTAGGTGCTAAAAGCGGTACCATTATTTTGCATGAAAATTTGGCATTTTATATTGTAGTCCTGCAATTCTTAGGAATAACTCACTTAAATCTGTCCAAACCAGAGTCTAGCAGACATCCCGGGTATAATAAAGTTTGAAAAATGAAATCATAAATTATAATATAATAAATAATTATAAATAATTGTACCAAATAATAATATAACAATAATAAAAATTATTCAATAATGTAATCAAATCAAAAACACTGAAATTTGCTCAGTTGCAGAATTGTTGCTGTCATTGCTTTTCAATATTTGATGACGGATCTCCCCACAAATCGCTATCCCTCAATTCTGCGAGTGATTCCAATTTATTTATTAACCCCCAGCTAATTTTTTAAGTGGCAGCTGGAGGGAGGGAGTGTGGGAGCGCTGTGATGATACACTAATTGGTAGGTCATTGAGAGTGTATCTTAAGTTGATTCCAATTTATTATTGCTGTTTTCTAGCTGGTCTAAAACCATTTTTGATGTAAAAGGACAGTTTTGGTTGCTATGGACAATCTCCAGTTTCCAGGCATAAAGAACAGTTTTTATTACATAAAACTGCATGCAGGACACTGGGCAGACCACTAGGGACAACGGGGATGTGAAATATTTACATACAGCAATGTAATCTGTAAGATTACATTATACTGTATGTTTACTGTTTGTTTCACTTTTTGAATTTGGCGCCGATCTCCGTCCCTGTGCGTCGCAACGCTCGCAGGGCACGGAGATCGGCGATGTGATAGATCGAGCGAGACACGGCTCGCTCGTACAGCGGGGAGACAACGCTGGATCCGAGGGAGAAGGTGAGTAAACGTCCTCCTGGATCCAGCGATGCAGTCCCGAGTCTGGCTCGGGGATACCGCTTTTGGTATGAAAATTCCACCCCGAGCCAGACTCGGGAATACCGTCAGGGGGGTTAATAATGATTAAAGTGAAACAATAAAAGTGTAATATTCCTTTAAATTTCGTACCTGGGGGGTGTCTATAGTATGCCTGTGAAGGGGCGCATGTTTCCCGTGCTTAGAACTGTCCCTGCACAAAGTGTCATTTCTGCAGGAAAAAAAGTCCCTTAAAATCACTCGGGGCTATAATGAATTGTCGGCTCCTGTAATACAGAGAACACTCATTGAAAGTCATTGATTAAAAAAAAGAAAAAAAAAAAGTGTGGGGTTCCCCCAAATTCAATTACCAGGCCCTTCAGGTCTGGTATGGATATTAAGCGGAACCCCGCATCAAATTTAAAAAAAAATTGACGTGGGGGTCCCCCTAAAAATCCATACCAGACCCTTTATCCGAGCAAGGCCGGCAGGCCGCAGGAAAAGAGGGGGGAACTAGAGAGCACCCCCCTCCTGAACTGTACCAGGCCACATGCCCTCAACATTGGAAGGATGCTTTGGGGGTCTGTGGGGATGACAAGGGTTAGCAAGTGAAATGCATGCTCAATTGGGTTGAGATCAGGTTATTGATTCGGCCATTGCAGAATATTCCACTTCTTCTCCTTCAAAAGCTCCTGGGTTGCTTTTACAGTGTGTTTTGGATCATTGTCCATCTGTACTGTGAAGCACTTTCCAATCAACTTTGCTGCATTTGGCTGAATCTGGGCTGACAGGAAATCTTTAAACACTGCAGAATTCATCCGACTGCTTCTGTCTTCATCCAACTGTTTCTGCTTCTGTCTTCTGTCACATCATCAGTAAACACCAATGACCCAGTGCCACTGGAAGCCATGCATGCGATCACACTGCAAGTTCAACTTTGTGACCACAGATGATATTGTGTGCTTTGGATTATGAGCTATTCCAACCCTGCAACACACTTTTTTTCTTCCCATTGATCTTAGTTTCAACCGTCCAAAGAATGCTTTTCCAGATCTGGTCTGGCTATTTTAGATGTTTTTTGGAAAAGTCTATTCTGGCTTTTCTATTCTTCAGGCTTATGAATGGTTTGCGCCTTGTGGAGAACCCTCTGTATTTGCTCTCGTGAAGTCTTCTCTTGATTGTAGACTTTGACAATGATACACCTACCTCCTGGACAGTGTACTTCAAATTCAATGTTGTGATTTGATTTTTTTTTTTTAAATAGAGAGAGAGGATCTTGCGATCATCTACCACTGTTGTCTTCCATGGACGTCCAGGCCTTTTTATGTTGCTGAGCTCACAAGTGGGTTCTCCTTTTCTCAGAATGTACCAAACTGTTGATTTGGCCACTCCTAATGCTGCTGCTATCTCTCTGATGGATTTTTTTCATTTTTGAAGCCTTACAATGGCCTGTTTCAATTGCATGGACAGCTCCTTTGAACACATGATGTAGGTTCATAGCAATAGATTCCAAATGCAAATAGCACACTTAAGCCTTGCACACAAAATCACAATTTAAAAAGTACTTTTTTTTGCCTGGAAGTGCACTTTAAATCAGATTGGTGGCTGTAAGAAGCCACTTAGTACTGAGAGTTTTGTGGATTAGGCTGGCTGTCGAGGGGAGACAGCAAGAAATCTAGAGTGGGAGTGTTTCAGAATAGCGCCCCTGAATCAGCAGCAGGGGTTCCCAGATTACCAAGACAAATGAATGTGCTACAGCAATGCCTAGATGAAAAATTGAAATACTGCAGCATTTGTATGTAGTCTATAGCATGAACCAGGCATTGGGAGGCCTGGAGACGTTAGTAAAAAGAAACAAAGTCCTCTTTATGGCTGCTAATTAAAAAAGAACTTCAGACAAAAGGGACGTTCCACTCTTTTTCCGCCTCCCCCGCTTATGCCATATTTGTTTTTTGTTTTTTTGGGGGGGGGGAGTGGGCACCTAGTTTTGGCAGGTACCCATTCCCACTGCAGTTTGGATCGAACAGGTGAGCAATGGGGCCACAGGGAAACCGCACAAGTGTGAACCTAGTATAAGAAAGAATTAGAACATCTGTCAAGATTTTATTGCTGCTTGTTTCCATGCTGAAGACATCCACCCTCTCTATTTGTTCTGGTGACCATTATCACTATTGTAGAAAGTCATGGGAACTTTTATATGTGTTACTGGAACAAGAAGTGATGGTTAAAAGGTTAAAGCAGAACTAAGGGCACAGTGCTTACCTTCTCTCCAAAGGTCCAGCATCTGTAAGGGGTCCCTCGCTGGCGTCAGCACCTTCTCCATGGCTTCTTACAGGTACCAGTCTTCAGCCATGAGGTCACTGGGGTTGAAGTCACTCCTGCACATGCACTGGAGATAGACATCCCAGCACACATGGGCAGTGCTGGCGATGTAAACTGAGCAGCACAAGAGCAGCTTAATGTGCATCTTAAAGATGACCGTGAACAGGCAGGCAGATTTATTTTATTGCATAAGGTACATTGCATGTCTCCTCTGTGATAAATATCCTGCCTGCTTGCAAACTCTATAATTTTGAATTTAGTTAAACTTTAAAGCCCAACTCCATGTTTCTTGTGACTTTAAATAGTTTGTTTGGACCAAGCTGGTCCAAACTTTTTCCTTTGCATTGTGTTCCAGCAGTGGGATGGGGACTTCCTGCCTCACCCCAGAACAAAATCAAGTTGGGCTGAAAGCTACTCAACCATTCACAGGAAGCTTTCTATTCCATCAATGAATACAAGGCTTCCTCTGATTGGCCGAGGTGGAGATTGTAATGTCATCTGTCCACCTCTCCACCTCAGCCAATCAGAGGAAGCCTTGTATTCATTGAATAAATACAAAGTTTCCTGTGAATGGCTGAGCAGTGCTCAGCCTGACTCAATTTTGTTACAGGAGTGGGACAGGAACTCCCTATCTCACTGATGGAACACACAGCACTGTATGTAGCTAATGGTACATACAGTTTTTACAATGCTTCCAATGAGTACATCCATTAGTGAAGCAAATATGGTTCACCTTGGTACAAATGTATTATTTAAATTACAAGAAATAATTTTCTTGTAATCGATTTTGTATTGATATTTAACCAACAAACTCTGCTGCTTTTTAGTAACTCGGGATGAAGAATGCAGTAAAACAGAGGTTCTACATATACAGTGGTGTGAAAAAGTGTTTGCCCCCTTCCTCATTTCCTGTTCCTTTGCATGTGTGTCACACTTAAGTGTTTCGGAACATCAAACCAATTTAAACAATAGTCAAGGACAACACAAGTAAACACAAAATGCAATTTGTAAATGAAGGTGTTTATTATTAAAGGTGAAAAAAAATACAAACCATCATGGCCCTGTGTGAAAAAGTGATTGCCCCCTAAACCTAATAACTGGTTGGGCCACCCTTAGCAGCAACAACTGCAACCAAGCGTTTGCGATAACGTGCAATGAGGCTTTTACAGCGTCCTGGAGGAATTTTGGCCCACTCATCTTTGCAGAATTGTCCTAATTCAGTTACATTAGAGGGTTTTCGAGCATGAACGGCCTTTTTAAGGTCATACCACAACATCTCAATAGGATTCAGGTCAGGACTTTGGCTAGGCCACTCCAAAGTCTTCATTTTGTTTTTCTTCAGCCATTCGGTGGTGGACTTGCTGGTGTGTTTAGGATCATTGTCCTGCTGCAGAACCCAAGTTCGTTTCAGCTTCAGTACACGAACAGATGGTCGGACATTCTCCTTCAGGATCTCTTGGTAGACAGCAGAATTCATAGTTCCTTTTATCATGGCAAGTCTTCCAGGTCCTGAAGCAGCAAAACAGCCCCAGACCATCACACTACCACCACCATATTTTACTGTTGGTATAATGTTCTTTTTATGAAATGCAGTGTTCCTTCTACGCCAGATATACTTGGACACACACCTTCCAAAGAGTTCCACTTTTGTCTCATCGGTCCACAGAATGTTGTCCCAAAAGTCTTGGGGATCATCAAGATGTGTTGTGGAGAAATTGAGACGAGCTTTGATGTTCTTTTTGCTCAGCAGTGGTTTTCTCCTTGGAACTCTGCCCTGCAGGCCATTTTTGCCCAGTCTTTTCCTGATGGTGGAGGCATGAACGCTGACCTTAACTGAGGCAAGTGAGGCCTGCAGTTCCTTGGACGTTGTTGTGGGGTCTTTTGTGACCTCTTGGATGAGTCGTCGCTGCGCTCTTGGGGTAATTTTGGGCGGCCGGCCACTCCTGGGAAGGTTCACCACTGTTCCATGTCTTCGCCATTTGTGGATAATGGCTCTCGCTGTGGTTCGCTGGATTCCCAAAGCTTTGGAAATGGCTTTATAACCCTTTCCAGACTGATAGATCTCAATTACTTTCTTTCTCAATTGTTCCTGAATTTCTTTGGGTCTCGGCATGATGTGTAGCTTTTAAGGATCTTCTGGTGGGCCTTACTGTGTCAAGCAGCTCCTATTTAAGTGATGCCTTGATTGTGAACAGGTGTGGCAATAATCAGGCCTGGGTGTGGCTAGAGAAATTGAACTCAGGTGTGGACAACCACAGTTATAGTATGTTTTAACAAGGGGGGCAATCACTTTTTCACACAGGGCCATGATGGTTTGGATTTTTTTTCACCTTTAATAATAAACACCTTCATTTACAAATTGCATTTTGTGTTTACTTGTGTTGTCCTTGACTATTGTTTAACCACTTCCCACCCGGCCAATGCATATATACGGCCGGGTGGGAGCCGTCTACTCCTGATAGGACGTTCAGGAACGTCATTCAGGAGTAGCGGGATCGCGCGCGCGCGCGCCCGCGCAGCGGCGCGATCCCGATGTGCTCGTGTCACCCGGACACGGCACATCTCAGATCGGCAGGAGGGCTCTGTGATTGGCCCTCCTGATCACATGACGGCCGTGTCCAATCACGGCCGTCATGTGATGTAAACAAACAGCCGGTTGCTAGGCAATCGGCTCTCCTCTCCTCACACGGAAGTCACCGCTGAGGAGAGGAGAGAAGAACGCTGCAGCCGGCTGATGATCAGTGAGTATGGGCTGCTTTTTACAGCTTTTTACTCACTGATCATCAGTGTAGTGTAAACACACAACACACCACACAGTA
Source organism: Lithobates pipiens (assembly GCF_037356315.1). Taxonomy (NCBI): domain Eukaryota; kingdom Metazoa; phylum Chordata; class Amphibia; order Anura; family Ranidae; genus Lithobates; species Lithobates pipiens. The sequence continues at coordinate 51,353,893 of NW_027507903.1, read as the reverse complement.
CAAACACAGTCCCCACACATGTCCCCAAAACACACATGTCCCCAAAACATACATGTCCCCAAATAATAAAAACACATGTCCCTAATAATAAAAACATGTCCCCCACATATGTCCCACTAAAATCACATGTCCCAATGATTATCTGCACACATATGTACGTGATCACCTGCACACATATGTACATGATCATTTGCGTACATATGTCCGTGATCACACAAACCAATTATTATACACTTAACGGAATTTTTTTTACCAAAAACATGTAGCAGAATACATTTTGGCTTAAATTTATGACAAAATTTGATTTTATTGGATTTCTTTTCAAATAGAAAAAAGAAAATATTGTTTTTTTTCCAAATTTTCGCTATTTTTGCGCTTATATCGCAAAAAAAAAAAAACGGAGTCGTGAATAAATAACACCAAAATAAAGCTCTATTTGTGCGAACAAAATGATAACAATTTCATTTGGGTACAGTGTAGCATGACCGCGCAATTGTCACTGAAAGCGCTAGAGCGCTGAAAGCTGAAAATTGGGCTGGGAAGGAAGGGGGCGAAAGTGCCCTGTAGTGTAGTGGTTAAATTGGTTTGATGTTCCGAAACACTTAAGTGTGACAAACATGCAAAGGAACAGGAAATGAGGAAGGGGGCAAACACTTTTTCACACCACTGTATTCATGCAATATTTCTCAACTGATTTTTAATAATAAATCTGTCATTGTTATTCAAGTTGTCTTCTAATAAGAAAAAAAAGCTATGACTAGAAAGACATAATGAAATGTAATAGCAAAAGGTCATGAAAATCACAGTGCCATAATGCATTTAGTGTTCATAATTAAAAGGTATTTTTGAATATCTAATAAAAGCATAATGCATCCATGGCAAGTGAGGGATGACAGTCATAACTAAGATTGAGTTTGTAAACCATGCATAAGGCAGCTTTCTGTACTAACAACTGCAGCACATTGGTAAACCAGAGAAATAATATATATATTTATTTTTTATATAGTTTAATTGTTTTATTGTTTTCTTTGTTATGTGTCATGATCTTAAAGCGGTTGTATACTGCTGGACTAAAGTCATAATGTGCTAGTATGTGAAACTTACCTTAAAATGATGCTGTTCCAGTGCCACCATGTCAGCGCTGCAGGGGCTCTCATCTTCACCCACTTCTCGCTTCCAGGCTCACGAGTTCCCGCTCTGTGACTGGCCGAAGCTACGATGGTGTCACTCCTGCGCATGCGCGTGGAAGCCGCCGTTCATGGCACAGGGCTCTGAAGGAATGGCACAGGTGACTGTTCCGTCAGAGCGCATGCACCAGTGATGTCACTGGCTGCATGCAATGTAAATATCTTCTAAACAGTGCATGTTTAGGAGATATGTACATTACCTATAGGCTTATTGTAGGTAAAAGTTTGTAAGGGAAGTTTACTTCCTCATTAAACAAAAAAAATCAAATAGTATGCGACACACATGGTTTTGTATTGAAATGCATATGTTTTAAAGTGATACTAAACATACACTGCTTAAAGTGAATGTAAACCCACCATTCACCCACTGTAAACTAATGGCACAGTATTAATGTATATATACATGCAAGCCTCCTGCATGTATACCTACCCTACAGACGTCACCCCCGTGTCAGATGTCATGCGTAGGAGCCCAAAAAAACTATGAAATAGGTGGGTGGGTCTCTTTGCCGGAGCTGGGTGGGCAGAGTCGTGATGTCACAAGACTTCTCATCCACCTTCACACTCTCCTAGGAAAGGCACCACATGACTTCAGCATGCCCAATTATGCTGAGGTGTGGAGCAGCCAATCCTGGAAGAGCTGGAGAACAAGGGGGGGGGGGGGGGTGTGAAGCTGGAATTGTAACACTCTCTCTCTCTCTCTCTCTCTCTCTCTCATGCCGTTCATGAGATAAAGACATGAGATGTCAGTCACAACATTGGAGGATGTGGCGACACAAACTTATCAATGTGACATTTTTTATCTTACTAAAAAAAGACAACAGAAATGCTCAGAGCTGGATTAACTCTTTGTGGCAAGACTGGGCACAGATGACTTGACATCCTTTACTGTACCAGGTAGAAGTCTTCATGAAAAATACAATTTTCAGGTTTACATCCACTTTCATTTACATTGTCCCTTTATGTAAGTGGATGATGGCACTGTAATTATTCTAATTAAAAAAATTAAAAAATCTAAGTACTTTTTTCCTAATGGATATACAGTTGTCACATGACCCAGATCTTCCCAGCCTGTCTGCAGGGAAACATAAGCAGGAGGTTCTTCTAGTCCTCTGCTATTGGTCACATTTTTAAAAAAATGGCAATAAACAGTTTTAAATTGGCATACAAATATGTATTTGAAATCAAATCTTTATTATTTTGTTGAAATAACATGGTGTGAGTGCATTTCTGCCAGTCACAGGCTGTGTCACACCCCTCCAGCCTGTGTCTTAGAATAAGAGGGAGGTGAAGCCACCATTAATCTAGATGTAATATCCCACCCTTATTGGTTAGTGGGCATGGAGGAGGAGGGAGGGAGTGGGTTTTCATTTAGCACAGTGTATACACCCACATGTGTGACTCTATAGTCACATGGGCTGCTCAAATGTGACAGGGAGGAAATGCTCAGCATAGAAACTCCCTGAAAACTGAGCATGGGCAGAGTTGACACCACAGCTGCAAAATCCCTGGCTGAATTGGGGACATGAACAGAAGAGGGAGATAGAGAACAGCATGATCAACCATGTTGTATGCAGCATACAGGAAAGGAATCTCATTGTGACCGAGTGGGTATGAACAGCATGTGATACGCCATTTATTGGTAGTCTTTTATAATGTGGGTTTAGTGACACTAGCTAAAGCTAAACTTCATAAAGAAACCAAACCTCATGAGTTTAGTAATAGAAACATGCAGAAATAAATGACATTTTAATTCTAGTTTAGTGCTTTAATTTCCTGCTCAAATTTTGGGTCATATGATGCAGTTTAGCTGCTCTAAAATGTAAAATATGTCAATGTAAGAGAGTGTATACAAGTAGGCAAACAGCTACTGCTTGTGATCTTACTGAAGTTTTTTCTTAGACTACTTGTAACAAAAGTAGAATTAAAACCCTCAGCATTTTAGTTTATCACATTGCACATCATATAATAATCATTCCCCAAAAAACGATTTGTTTAAATTTTTACCCCATCACGTATAGTTTACAACTTTCAATGCTGGCTCCTACTCTCTCAGTGCTGCTTCCCTGAACTTCTGGTCTTCACAGTAAAAAGGTAACAGTAGACAGTGCAGTCCTCAGTCAGTCTGTTAGGAGAATGGAAGAGCGGAGGAGTGCCTTGCAATCCTAGGCTATGGGACTGTGTGTTTCTATCGCTGGACATAGGAGACACAACTCTAGTCCTTGCATGCAAGAATGGCTCTATAGGGCGCTTAAGGATGAATAGAGCTGTTTCATTACTACAGTGCCACATAGCAGGTAATCACTAGTGTAACTACTTATACACAACTAGGCTTTTGAAAGATCTATAACTTAACACTTGGGGTTGATTTACCAAAACTGAAGAGTCCAAAATCTGGTGCAGCTGTGCATGGTAGCCAATCAGCTTCTAACTTAATTTTCTTCAATTAAGCTTTGACAAAAAAAATAAAAAATTCTGGAAGCTGATTGGTTTCTGCACAGAGCTTCTGCACAGACCAGATTGTGCACTCTCCAGTTTTAGTAAATCAACACCAATGTTTGTTCCCATTGTCATATTTTAATTTCTTCTAGAATGAAGCCAAAAAATGAAAGACTTGACCCATGGACACTAATGTGAAATGAAAACACGGTTACCCAAAATGATTATAAATAGGGGGTTGCAGAAAAGCAAAAGATGTGCCATCCTTTCACAAGGACAAATTGTGCTTAATAAAATGACCAGAGATTGATAGTAATATCCTCTGTAATATCATTTACATGAACCTACCACAAGCATCATTGTATTACATCTTTATTTATCTCCAATCTCCTACAGTGCAGAATATCCCGACCTCCGAAAACACAACAATTGTATGGCAAGCAACCTGACTCCTGCCATTTATGCCAAACTCTGTGACAAGACCACCCCAAATGGCTTCACCCTTGACGAATGCATCCAGACCGGAGTAGATAACCCAGGACATCCCTTCATTAAGACTGTGGGTATGGTGGCAGGAGATGAAGAATGCTATGAGGTGAGAAAGTCTTTGAGTATATATTGTAAGGGATCTTCCCGGGGTAGGGTGTGTTTGGACACAGTTCACAGCAGACTTGGAATATATGAAGCAGATCTTGGCGTTTATTCGTGGTACAAACAGTCCAGCAAACAAAACATACAGCAACACCGTGCTTTCTAAGTACAACAAAATAAACAAAAGACCTAGCCCGGCTGGGCGCTTACTAACAGGTTCTTCTCACCTATCTGACAATTATAAAGACAGCGTCTTTTCGTCTGGATATCGCAGGGTGGGTTTTAGCTCCAGCAGTGTCTGTGCTTGCAGCTTCCTTCAACATACAGGCTGTTCATTCCCTGGCTGGGAGCAATCACCTGCAGACCCTACAGAGCCTTTAGCTTCCCAGGCTAATTAGGATCCAAGCTCACCTGATCCCAAACCCAGAACTGGATCGGGGGATGTGGAATGACAGGTCCCTCTACCAAACCTACCTGCCATTCCATATAAACCCAGGCCCGGCAAAATTAAATAACAATTCAGCAGCATATCACTGCTGAGAAACTGATCCATCCTGGATTTACCATCTCACACTGTGTAGCAACCTAGGTGAGATGTACACCCCCTCGATCACTTCTCCAGTGACATGTCTACATATCCCCCCCCTCTTTTTCAGACCGGAGGGCTGAGCCTTTTGTCCCCACAGACAACTTACCCTCGACAATGCGTCAGCATTTGCCTGTAATTTCCCTGGCCTGTGTTCCACAGTGAAATTAAAGTTTTGTAGGGAGAGAAACCATCTAGTCACTCTTGCATTTCTCTCCTTGTTTAACTTCATCCATGTTAGGGGGGCATGGTCTGTCACCAACTTGAATTTCCTGCCTAGCAAGTAATACTTTAACGATTCTAGGGCCCACTTTACTGCCAAACACTCTCGCTCCACAATGGCATAATTTTTCTCGGCCGGGGTTAATTTTCTACTCAAGTACGTCACCGGATGCTCCTCACCATTCACTACTTGTGAGAGTACTGCACCTAAGCCTGTGTTAGAGGCATCTGTCTGGACCAGAAACTCTCGTTTGAAATCGGGGGTAACTAACACAGGTGGTTGGCACAAGGCAGACTTAAGGCTTTGGAAAGCCTTCTCGGCCTCTGGGGTCCACGTGACCATTGCTGTCTTTCCGCCCTTTGTCAAGTCAGTTAGTGGAGCAGCAACTGAGGCAAAGTTCGGCACAAACCTACGGTAATACCCCGTAATACCCAGGAAAGCTCTAACCTGTTTCCTTGTCAGGGGTCTAGGCCAATTCTGTATTGCCTGAATTTTATTTAGCTGTGGCTTAATCAACCCTCTCCCAATAATGTAGCCTAGATATTTGGCCTCTTCTAGGGCTAGAGCACACTTCTCGGCATTTATGGTCAACCCCGCATCACTTATGGCATCCAACACGGCCTGTACCTTACAGAGGTGACTTTCCCAATCAGGGCTAAAAATGACCACATCATCGAGGTAGGCAGCTGAGTAATCACGATGTGGTCGCAGAATCAAGTCCATCAACCTCTGGAAAGTTGCAGGCGCTCCATGTAACCCGAATGGCATCACTACATACTGGAATAGCCCATCAGGGGTGGAGAATGCAGTTTTCTCTTTAGCCTCACCAGAAAGTGGAATCTGCCAGTAGCCCTTTGTGAGATCGAGAGTGGTTATGTACCTGGCGTTACCCAACTTCTCAATCAACTCATCTACCCTGGGCATAGGATACGCATCGAACTTGGAGATCTCATTCAACTTTCTGAAATCGTTACAGAACCTCCAAGTTCCATTGGGCTTTGGGATTAGCACAATTGGGCTGGACCATTCACTCTGTGACACCTCAATTACCCCCAGAGCAAGCATACGTTTTACCTCAGCAGATACGGCTTCCCTACGTGCCTCCGGTATCCTATAGGGCTTAAGGTTTACTCTGCTTCTAGGCTCAGTTTCAATGTGATGATGGATGAGGTGTGTACGCCCTGGGAGGTCAGAGAACTTTTTTTTGTTTTTCTGTAAAAATTCCTGAGCCTCCTGTTTCTGTGACACTGATAGAGTATCACCTACCTTGACTGGAGGGATTGGTTGTGACAAATCATTAACAGTATTTGTCGCCACCAAGGATTCCCTGTCTTTCCAGGGCTTGATCAAGTTTATGTGATAAACTTGGAAAGGCTTCCTTCTACCTGGTTGGTGCACCTTGTAGTTCACAGGGTTCTCACCATTCGAGTTGGTCTATGGTCATCACCCTAGGGGTCTACTGGACATTGCAAAAGAGACATGGGAGAATGAGTCCACCCCATACAAGAGTGTTTTTGGAGTGTAGTTGCAGCTTTCACCCAGAACAACAGCAGATGATGGCTGCACAACAGCAGGCTCAGACAGAGGCCAATAGACGACATGAACAGTCCATGGCTGCACAACAACAGTCCATGGCTGCACAACAGCAGATGATGGCTGCACAACAGCGGATGCATAAGGAAGAGTTGCAAGCTTTGCGCCAAAGCCAACAACAACTTATCGAGCACCTGATAGTAAATCGAGAGGCGCCTGTGGTTACTAATCCACCCACAATGGAGGGAGCCGCTCCAGAGATTTTTTTTGGGAGAAGGACTGTGCAGAAAGCGCTGCAAAAGATGACTGCTGAGGACGATGTTGAGGCCTTTCTAACAGTATTTGAGCGCGTGGCTGAGCGAGAGAAGTTACCAGCTGCTGAGTGGGCAGAGGTAATTGCACCCTATTTAACAGGTGAACCCCAAAAGGCCTACTATGACCTCAGTGAGCAAGAGGTTAAGGACTATACTCGGCTAAAAGAGGAGATACTTGCCCGCATTCTCCACCAATTGTAAGGGATCTTCCCGGGGTAGGGTGTGTTTGGACACAGTTCACAGCAGACTTGGAATATATGAAGCAGATCTTGGCGTTTATTCGTGGTACAAACAGTCCAGCAAACAAAACATACAGCAACACCGTGCTTTCTAAGTACAACAAAATAAACAAAAGACCTAGCCCGGCTGGGCGCTTACTAACAGGTTCTTCTCACCTATCTGACAATTATAAAGACAGCGTCTTTTCGTCTGGATATCGCAGGGTGGGATTTAGCTCCAGCAGTGTCTGTGCTTGCAGCTTCCTTCAACATACAGGCTGTTCATTCCCTGGCTGGGAGCAATCACCTGCAGACCCTACAGAGCCTTTAGCTTCCCAGGCTAATTAGGATCCAAGCTCACCTGATCCCAAACCCAGAACTGGATCGGGGGATGTGGAATGACAGGTCCCTCTACCAAACCTACCTGCCATTCCATATAAACCCAGGCCCGGCAAAATTAAATAACAATTCAGCAGCATATCACTGCTGAGAAACTGATCCATCCTGGATTTACCATCTCACACTGTGTAGCAACCTAGGTGAGATGTACACCCCCTCGATCACTTCTCCAGTGACATGTCTACATAATATATATATATATATATATATATATATATATATATATATATATATTTCAGAGTAGTAAGATGGACAATGTGTCATATTGCAGCATATTCAGTTCCCAAGTACAAAAGTACAAAAGAAATTTGATTTTAGGAATAGGTTAGTGAGTTTAGGTTGTTGCAGATATTGTATACTGTACATATTTGGACTGTATGTTTAGCACACTTGAGTCATTCTTTTCTGATTCCAATGTTATACCCTTGGTGGTGTAACTTTTTTAATATATGATAAAGCGCTGAGACTAAAGTATGTTGTAAAATTATGTGCACTGCATAGATGCATTCAGCTGTAAAATTATTAATCCCCCTTTGGATGACTATCTCTATATCAAAGAATACAGTTAGTGACCCTACTATAACAACTACTGACACACGACCAATCAAACTAAATAAAGAGCACTCCTCCAACCTGAGCAGACTGATATGCTTGCCCTGAACAGAGGATCAATAAAATACAAATGTACACTACTACTAAGCAAGAAATAGAGCCTGCAAAATGTCAGAGGAACAAAGATCAAGTTGCAATCAGGACCAGCGGTAAATTTCAGAGATAAAAGACCGAACCAGTGGTAAATGATAGAAGGAAAGGACGAGGCCAGTGATAAATGTCAGAAGTAAAGGATCGAACCAGTGGTAAATGACAGAAGGAAAGGATCGAAGCAGTGGCAAATGACAGAAGGAAAAGACCAGACCAGTGAAAAAATGTCAGAACTAAAGAATCGAACCAGTGGTAAATGACAGAAGGAAATGACCGGACCAGTGGAAAATTACAGAAGGAGAGCCTCTATTAAATAACAGATGCTCAATAAATGGATTCCTATTAGGACTGAAAGGTCCATTTATGGGGTTCTATGTCCAAATATTGCCCCGAGGTCCTTTGGCATCTAGCTACACCACTGAGTCTGCATATGTCACCATGTACATAATATTTACACGCTAGATACTCAGAAAGAAGGTTTTTAACTTCATAGAGTTGCCCTGATCTCCTCTACATTGTAACAGCAGAGTGAAGGCCTGGTATTTTACCTGCCAGCACTACACATACTCATGTACCTGGGCATTTCTATTTACTGTATACCTGCATACTAAGCATCATGGTCATAAAGGTGACGGGAGCAAAACACCCCGGGCCTCATTCATGTAAAAGATATTTCCATTGTGGGTAAAATGTTCACATGTTTTTTTTAACTAATAAGTGCGATAAGCAAATATGTCCCCAGACAGTTGTAAAGGCATAACCCACTAATTAAAGTGAGCTGGAACTGAATGGACTCAGCTCGGTTCTGTTAATTTGCACTGCAGTTACAGTAATAATCCATGCTGGTGCTGTAAACACAGATGGGAAAAACATCTTTCTGCACTGCAGGGAAGTTTTACAAATCTGCTTAGCTACTTGAAGAAGTAGGTTAGGGCTAAAAGAATGATTCTTAGTCGGTCATGAGACTAAAATTCATGTGATCAATGATTTTCTGTACATTACAGTGGTTTTAATAGGAACTGTTATACGGGAGATTTGTAGGTGCTCTACTAAGTAATCGATCACCCACAATCAAACAATGCTGCAATTTGTGTAGCAGAAAGTGTTAAGCCACATATACACTATCAGATTTTCTGCAGATTTTTGTCTTCAGATTTACCAAAACCATATAATATGAGGTCAAACCTTAGGAGTTTCAATTTGTATGCAATCAGGCAGGCCCTTGCACCACATGGTTTTTGTAAATCTGAAGACAAAAATCCTCAGAAAATCTAATAATGTGTATGGGGCTTTAGTGATTAATCTCTTTTTACTGAAGATTTGACAGAAGAAAGAAATTCATTGCTCAGCAATAGTCATCTATGTAAATATTTTTCCCATTTTAAAGACCATCCTTAAATATACAATATAATTGCTATAATAGTCATTTGACAGTTTATTGCAGCCAAGATAAAACTGGCAAAAAATGCACAATTTTCTTTCTTGCAGCCATGAAAAGCGTGCTATGTCTCACAAATATCCCATCACCTGCTCACATGGCTGCCACACTGCTTTTACCAGAAATTTGCACAAAGCATAGGACCAAGTATAAGCAATTTCAAAATATAGAGATGTATACTTTCAAAGGCTGTTGTAGATTTTCTTATTACACTGTTGGGGTTATAATTGTAAAGGTAGACCTTCTTATTTTTAGGTTGTTTTAGAAAGTGCTGACAAGGCTTACATTAAACTGTATACAGTAAATAAGATTGTGCCCAGGACATGCATAATTCCCGTGTAGCTTTTCTTTCCTGTTGCCTACAGTTTCTTACTGCCTTACAAATGTGATAGGTGGTTTCAAAAAACAAGAAGAAGGTGTTGGGGGATGGAAGGGTGGATATATTTATTAGCCTCAGTTCCTAATACTCAACCGCCCGCTCCTCTTTAAATTTTAACTGTGCTACTAACCTCTGGACACTAATCTAGCTCATCTCCAACCAGCTATCCATGGTTAAAGTTAGTACCTGCTCAATGAGCAATAAACTCTTTGTAGAGTTTTTGCTTCTCAGTGTTGCCTGTTCTTTATTACTGGTTAACAAATGTGATATGTGGTTTCATAAACCAAAAGAAAGGTGGTGATGGGAGGAAGGGTTGACATATTTATTAAGTTCAATTCCTGATACTCAACCATCTACCTCCCTTCAAATTCTAACCATGCTACTTACCTCTGGATATGAGTCTAGCCCATCTCCAACCAACTTTCCATTGGTTACAGATAGTATCTGATCAACGAGCAACAAAGTCTTCTTCGAGTTTTTGCTTTTCAGTTTTGCCTTCACGTTCTCACTGGCTAACAAATCTGATAGGTGGTTTAATAAACCAAGAGGAAGGTGTTGAACGGTCAGCTCCTGATACTCAAGTAGCCCTTCAAATTCTAACCTTGAAAGTCTATTCTGAATACTAGACTACCCCATCCCCACTGGTTAGAGTCAGTATCTGCTCAGAGAGCAGTAAACATTTATTTGAGTTATTGTTTCTCAGTGTTGCAAAGTATTAATTCAGATCCAGTATCTGGGCTTCCATATGAGCAAACCACTTAAACAGAGAGCAGCAGTATTTACCCTCAAACACTAATACATTACACAGGAGGTATACAGGACAGCATTGTCAATTTTGTCAAACATATTACATATCATGTACTACAGGCATACCCCACTTTTAAGTACACAATGGGGTTTATTTACTAAAGCTGGAAAGTGAAAAATCATGCTCACTTCTGCATAGAAACAAATGAGCTTCTAACCCTAGCTTGTTCAATTAAGCTTTGGTAATAAAACCTGGAAGCTCGTTGGTTTCTATGCAGAAGTGAGCCTGATTTTGCACTTTCCAGCTTTAGTAAAGACACCCCATTGTGTACTTAAAAGTGGGGTATGCCTGTCTATGCTTTCACTAAGGCTCTTAGCAACAACCAAAAAAAGCAGTTTCAAGGTCAGTGTGCCGTTTGCCTTCACTACAGAACTAGAGGTTTGTATGAGCCTGCTGACCAAAAAGTCATAGAATTACGGAAAAAGCCATTTACAGAATTGCCTTTGGTAAACCCTGGTTTTAGTCGTGATTTTAAAATGTGCAGCTAAAAAAATACATTTTAGTGGATAAACTGCAAATTTCACTTTCACTCAACCAGGTTTTTCACAGGATGTATAAATGATATTGAATATTGTAGTAGATCAAAATGATCCATGTATTGTACAAAAACCTTAGATAATAAAATTAAGTGTAATGATCTGAAATGGTTTTCTTAATGTTCTAGGTATTTGCAGATATTTTTGACCCCGTAATAAAAGAGAGACATAATGGATACGACCCAAGAGCCATGAGACATCCCACAGATTTAGATGCCAGCAAGGTAAATGTCATAATAAATGCAAGCACCAAGGAGAAAAACATAAGTTCATGACACTGGCCATAGGAAATGGCAAATCTGATCAATTGAATATATACACCAAATACAGTAATAGTACCCACTCTGTGTTCTTTGTGCTTGCTCTTTGCAGATTAAAGCTGGCCATTTTGATGAGCGTTATGTACTGTCATCTCGTGTTCGCACTGGAAGAAGCATCAGAGGCCTAAGCTTGCCCCCAGCATGCACACGTGCTGAGAGGAGGGAGGTTGAGAAGGTGGCAGCGGATGCCCTTAATGGACTCAAAGGAGACCTTGCTGGACGCTACTACAGACTCAGCGACATGACAGATCAAGAGCAACAACAATTAATAGACGTAAGTGTCTGACTAAGACGCAACTTTCTCTACATTAAACTCAAGCGTTACAAGTAAACTAAGCATTTTTCTTGAATTACATGAACTAGGAATATATACTAATCATCACAGTTACAGTTAAAATCTGTAGGGATTTTGTTTTTGTTTTTTTACCTGTTGCTAGGGTAATCATTTCCCATTTTAGATATTGCAGACTTGATTTGTCTTTCCAGACAATTTATGCTAAGTTGGATACTCTATATCTGAAGATAACAAACGTGCATGCAGATAGATGCTTCTCTTCTCTCTTAAACATGGTGTCACATGGACTTTATACACACATTAATATAAAATACTACAATTATCAGTACATATAATGACTTGAGGGATGTCCTTCAAAATTTCATTTGATTTAACATTCTTTTTTAGAATGAATAAACTTTTTTTTACTTACCTTTTTGGCTTTGTACTATTGTGTGTAATATGTCAGAGTAGGTTGGCATTACACTGTGGAGAGCTATAAATTTGTTCTTCTGTATCTTAACTTCATGATTCCTGACTTTTCTCTTGATAGGACCATTTCCTCTTTGACAAGCCTGTGTCACCATTACTGACAGCAGCGGGAATGGCCCGAGACTGGCCTGATGCTCGTGGCATTTGGTAAGAGGCTGTGAAATAATGCCTAGGTCTGTTAACAAACAGGCAGCAATATGTTAAGCCATATGTTCTGATCATTTCACTTAAGGAATTTAGTAACAGATGCAGTCATTCAATGTATGTTCCTTAGTACTTTGATAATTTATATATATATATATATATATATATATATATACAGATATAAATATATATATACATCCAAGAGATTAATGGGTCTTCCAGTGCCATTGAAATGTGGATAATAAAACACTGTCACTTTGATTTATCTTCACTGCAAGACCAGTGAGTGCCCCTATACCCGTTTTTGGATTTGGGTGGATTACTTTATGGGTGAGCACCTGGATATTAAAGTGGATCTTCACCCTTTTAATGTGTTCTCCTCTTCTCCACCCCCCCCCCCCCCCCCAATCCTCCGGCATTTGCCTATAGGAATTACGCCGCTGCTCCCTTGGATGCATGATGTGCATATCCCAGGTGGCACCAGGGGCACTATACAATTCCATTCTTTTTTATTTTTTCTAAAAAAAATCCTAGCCCCTCCCCCCATCCTCTGGCATTTGACTTCACAATGACACCGTTGCCCCAGTGCCTCCTGGGATGCATGATGTGCATATCCTAGGTTGCACCAGGGCACTATACTAGTTCTGTTCAGGAAGGAGGAGGGGGGGATGAGCCTAGAAGCAACTGCAGCCGGAACAGCCGGTAGCTTTCAGAAGGCAGCATTGTGGAACCAGCCCCATCCAGTAGCTGCAGAGAGGAGGATCCCAGCAGGTCAATGTTCTGCTGACAAGGTGAGTATCCTTACTGTGCAGAACACAGTATCAGGTTAGCAGAAGAAAAAAAATACGAGGGTTGATAGGAAAGGCTGAAGTTCCTCTTTAACCTCACAAATAGAGTGCAGTGCAGGGGCGTAACTATAGGGGGTGCAGCAGTCGTGACCACAACTGGGCCCTGTGCTGGAGGAGGCCCATGCAGCCCCCTCTACATATGGCCGGCAGCAGCATAGGCAGCTAGGGATACCAGTGCACCATGCACACGGGTGGTGGAGGTGGAGGGTGACTAGCAGAGCTCCATGCTCGATTATCGCACTGGCTGCTCTTTAGTTGTGCATTCCCCGCATGACCTGTGTCCTCGGCCGGCTCCTCAGAGTACCCATCTCCTGCTTCATGCATTGCTGCTCAGTCCGATGTCTGTTCTCCCCAGCCAGAGTCCCGCCCCCCCTGAGTCCGGCCCACACTGCACTGCATACTTCTCCCGGGTAAACAAACTTTAAGCACACAGATGCAGTGCAGCCCTATGAGAGACGGCTCCCTGGAGGACACTGCAGGCTTGTCTGCCAGCCCCCCTCCTCCCCCGTCATACACAGATGATGAAAGGTCTTTCTGGGAGATATGCTGATTGCCCGTCCAGCACACTAGATGGAGCCCAGGCCAACATGGATGAGTGCCCGGCCTGCAGCTTGGTCATGGTGAGTGAGAGGACCCCACCCCCCACACACCATTACATATCCCCTCCATCTCCCCCTGGGGACAGGGGCCCCTTCTCATGTGGGGACAGGGACCCCCATCTCCCCTGGGGACAGGGACCCCTTCTCACCTGGGGGCAGTAACTTCATCTGCCCTGGAGAAAAGGACCTCATCTCTTCTGGGGATGGGGCACCTAAAAATAAAAAAACTACTGATGCCAGTGGTGGAACTACATGGCTGACAAAGGTCATACCTGTGACCTCGCCCTGGAGTTCCATCGCCGGACTCAGAGGGAAGGGCGCTGGCTGGGGTTCAGGGGGGCCCTTCATGGTTTCTTGCATCGGGGGCCAAGAAAGTTCTAGTTACGCCACTGGTGCAGTGGCTACCTTTGGGACAATATACATACACTATATTACCAAAAGTATTGTGATGCCTGCCTTTACATGCACATGAACTTTAATAGCATCCCGGTCTTCGTCCGTTTCAATATTGATATTGAGTAGGCCCACCCTTTGCTGTTACAACAGCTTCAACTGTTCTGGGAAGGCTGTCCACAAGGTTTAGGAGTGTCTATGGGAATGTTTGAGCATTCTTCCAGAAGTGCATTTGTAAGGTCAGGCACTGATGTGGTCGAGAAGACCCTAAATCCTGGGATGCCATTAAAGTTCATGTGTGTGTAAATGCAGGTGTCCTAATACTTTTATTAATATAGTGTATATACAAAAGGGTCACTGCACATAGCTTTTCTTTGCTTGAAGAAAAATAAATGTTATATTGCAGGACATAGATACATACAATGCTTTGAATAAACCTATGCACCAAAAAAAAAACATTTCTTCTACCATTTTATATTTAGCTAAGAGTGCGGTGCTGAGTTCAGTGATACAAAAGACCTAGGCGCTCAGTTTAACAAAAAATGTATTCCAATGGAAGCGGATATTTCCATGAGAACAAAGAGTAAAGCAGATTCTAGTTTTTAATTAAATCAATGTTTCAATGAGAGGTTGCTCGCCTTCCTCAGGGTTACTAGGAAGAAGGTGAGTTGTGTCTCACCAAATTGTACTTTACAACAAATTAGCATCTGCTATAATTCTTTGTTCTCATGGAAATATATGTTTCTATGCCTCTATTGGGAAATAAGTGATCAGAAATGAAACTTTGGGGAACAGGTACCTATTTTTCTTTAGGTTCCTGCTCTTACAGTACTTCCTCTGAAATCGCCCCACCCGCCTGCAGACTCCTCCAGGTCCAAGAGGACTGCAGAACCATTCACACAGTGCAGCTCACGCATGCACAGTGAGGAGCCACTATTATTATTATTATTAGTAGGTAACATTATTTTTATTTTTTTAGGCACAACAATGACAAGACTTTCCTCATCTGGATAAATGAGGAGGATCATACCAGGGTCATTTCCATGGAGAAGGGAGGAAACATGAAAAGGGTGTTTGAAAGATTTTGCAGAGGACTGAAGGAGGTAAGGAAGAGCACTGGAAGGTATTTCAGTATTTTTCACAAACAGCATAGCGTGGGCGGTAAAACGCCGCCTTTTTAGCGGCGTTTTACCGCCGGATATGCGGCGCATTTCGGGCGCTAGCGGGGCGCTTTTACCCCCGCTAGCGGCCGAGAAAGGGTTAAAACCGCCGGCAATATGCCGCAATAGACTAAGTTGTCGAAAAATCCGATCATTCAGAACGTGATGACGTAATTTCATTACTAAGTTGTCGAAAAATCCGATCATTCAGAACGTGATGACGTAATTTCGTTACGATGGGACTACATTCAGGCTAGTAGCCAATAGCTTTGATGTAGGAATTTGATCTGAGCATGCGTGGCACTTGGTCCGATCGGAATTCTCTACACATGATCGGAGTATGTCCGATCGAACCAGTTGGTCGGAAAATATTTCCAACAATTTGGAAAATTGGGTCCGACGGATATTCCGACAGAATCAGTCCGATGCATACCACACACAGTCGGATTATCCGACATCACGGTCCGATAGGACACATTCCGACGGATTCTCCGACCGTGTGTACAAGGGCTAAGACTGAAACCAGTGCACAATGCAGAATGGGGAGCAGAACACCTGCCACTTCTTCTACATCTGTAGTACCTAGGCAAGAAGATGCTGATGTCATCTATCAGTCTGAAAAAGGAATCTTTCAATTACGTTGTTAAGCGATGAAAAGTCAATTTTCAGCCATGTCAACCGTTTATTTGCTTATAAAATAAAAACTGGTTGTGGCTTGTTCCTAACAGACACGCCTAGGCAAACATACCTCCCCATCTAACCACTCTCCCAACTAATATATCAGAGGAAATGCGTTGTTCCTTTCTGATTCTATTACATTATCCATTGGGCTATTTGTTTTTGGTGTTTATACAGTGCACTGTTGGCGAGCCAGTTCTTTGTTTATCTCTGACATAGTATAAATCAGCTGATACCGCTTATGTATGTTAACAGACTGTCACTCTGCCCTCTACAGGTTGAAAGGCTTATCCAGGAGAGAGGCTGGGAATTCATGTGGAATGAGAGGCTGGGATATATCCTGACATGTCCATCTAACTTGGGCACTGGCTTGAGAGCTGGCGTTCACATTAAACTACCTCTACTGGGCAAAGTAAGCTATGTACACTTTTCCAATGTATGATCAGATATTTACTTCATACTAGAGCTGCACGATTCTGGCTAAAATGAGAATCACCATTTATTTTGCTTAGAATAAAGATTACGATTCTCTCACGATTCTCGTGGCGTAACATCAACTTTCACATTATACAAAAAAATTGCGCTAATTTTACTGTTTCGTATTTTTTTTTATTCATTGTAGTGTATTTTTTTCCCACAAATTTGTCTTTGAAAGACCGCTGCGCAAATACAATGTGACCTAAAATATGGCAACAATCGCCTTTTTTTCCCCAGTGTACACTATTAGGCTGCATTCACATCTGCACATTCCGGGAATGAGTGCAGAAATGCGTGTTCACGCGGCATGCAAATGTGACTGGGGCCTTACTCACCACCTATTTCCTATTTCTTACAGTTACATTTACAGGCATATAATTTATGCATCCTTTTTTATAAATGTAACTATAATTTAGACTAGGGATTAGGGTTCATGTGTGTGAAGTCACCCTCTTCTGATCAGTATTATCATCACTAGAGTCGCTTTTTGGACACTAATACGTATAATACTCCAATTTGCACTTTTGTCTCTGTGGATTGATGAAAATTGGGAGAAAACAAATCTCTTTTTTTTAGACTTGATATTAAGGAATGATACTAAATTTCTTCCACTGTGAGCTTGCTTGTTACAAAAATATTTTTTTATGTTCATAGTTACATTTTTTAGCAATATTGATTTTCATTGTTTATGGCACTATCTATGCATTTGTAGGATTCAGTATCACATTTGCATTTTCCAGGGGCATCGGGCAGGTATGGTTTAGTATGGACCAGTGCAGCTACGTAAACATATACCATGCCTGAAATTTATCATTTTAAATGGTGAAAATCATCAAACTTTTACCAGTAAAAATTAGTGAAGTATTGATGAAGCGGAATATTTTATTTTGTTAAATAATACCCAACTTTTTTTTTCACATTGAAAGCATGTAATCAATTTTTTTCTTAGGAATTGTTTTATTCTGTAGGATTGTTTTCACTTTTCTGAATACTATGTTCTGAGATCTGTTTGTGAATGTTTTTAGGATCCTCGCTTCCCCAAGATCCTAGAAAATCTTCGTCTTCAGAAGAGAGGAACAGGAGGAGTTGACACTGCCGCTGTTGGTGGTACATTCGATATCTCGAACTTGGACCGCTTGGGAAAATCTGAGGTAGAGAACAGTGATAGTAATATGTGCTTGGGGGTGGGGGGTGCGTTAAAGTCTATTTAAAAATATTTAGTAAAAAAAAAAAAAAGAAAAAAAAATTCAGAGTGGGTATGTGGGTAATTAGCTCCAAACTACATCAAACATGTAATTACTTCTTTGCATTACATTAGAGATTTATCAAGAACAGTCTGCATAGGAATATATATATATATATATATATATATATATATATATATATATATATATATATATATATATATATATATATATATATATATATATATATATATTTATTTATATACACACATTAAAAAAATGAATATTAGAGAAACGATTCATATAATATGGATGTGTATACAATAAGTATCAATTAATTTAATAAAAATGTATTTATTTACATAAACCATTACAATTAAAATAAATTGTAATACAAAAGTGATTCAGAACATATAGTATATATACAGTATTATACATACACACAAGAAAAATCTCCATCCATCATCCACATGTATTAACCTCCCTGGCAGTATAATTATGTCAGACTTTTGATGCTGAAAGCAGTACAATGTTTTGCATGGAAATTTGGGGTTTTATATTGTAGACCTGTAATTCTTAGTAATAACGCACTTAAATCTGTCCAAACAAGAGTCTAGTAGACATCCCGGGTATGATAAAGTTTGAAACATAAAATCATAAATTATAATATAATAAATAACTATAATTAATTATAAAAAATAATAATATAATAATAATACAATTTATTCAATAATGTAATCAAACCAAAAACACGGCGCTCGCAGGGAACGGAGCCCGGCACATTTATAGATCAAGCAGATTACATGGCCCGCACACACAGCGGGGAGGACTTCACAGGATCCTGGGGACAAGGTAAGTAACTTTGCCTGGATCCTGTGATGCAATCCTGAGTGTGACTCGGCGTTACTGCTTTTGGTAATGAAAATTCACCAAGCCACACTTGGGAATACTGCCAGGGAGGTTCAACAAAAAAACACTGCCAAATGTGTGACCACCTATTGGAAAGCAGCTCACGTTTTTGTTTGACCTGGGTCAGGAAGGTCACTCATCTCTGTGAGCGAGATTCCTTGAGTGGATTATCCTACTCACATATTATACTTACCTGTTCTGTGCAATGGTTTTGCACAAAGCAGCCCCAAACCTCCTCTTTTGGGGTCTCCTATAGCTGATCTTGGCTTCTCCTCTTCTGTGTCTGCGCCACAGTAAGCCACTTTCTATAGGAGTAGACGTACAGGCTTGTTCCCATCTATTGACACACACAGTGTGGCTTGGCCCCACCCCACGCTCCCTTCTCACAGGATTTTATTGATAGCAGCGAAAGCCAATGGTTCCCATTTCTGGCACTGAGTCCTGTGAGGAGAGAGAGAGCAGCGCCGCTGCTCTCAGGCACAGCACTGAATCAAGACTGTGCTCAGGTAAATATTGAGGGGTGGCCGGGTAGGGGAGGGGGGCTGAATAGCTGAACATGAAAGGTTTTTTACCTTAATGCAGAGGATACATTAAGGTAAAAAGCTTATAGCCTTAAACCTTTAAACCAATGATTCTCAAACTGTTACACGCCATGATTTGCAGGTGTGCCGTGGTAGTTTAGATTTTATTTTTTTTAAATGCCCAGCATTTGAAACCTTGAATTTATCGATAAAATTAAATGATAAATCAATGTTCCATTTGTAACCATGGAATCATTGGTTCCTTTTGTAACACGAGACTTGTGCAAGATTTGGGGAAAACTTGATTGCTCTAACAAAGACTGTTTGTTCTGTCTGGCAACTTTGGAGCCTTGCTTCAATCTCATTTACTCTCAAAAGCATGCACATTCTTCATATTAAATTTAACATTAAATATATATGTAAAAATAAATAAGTTCTTCACCACAAAAATGGTTAAATCTTTTCAGGTGTGCCGTGAAAAAGTTTATATCTTTTTGGTGCGCCACAAGACAAAAAAGTTTGAGGAACACTGCTTTAAACCTATGCATTTACACGATTGAATTACATATGAGCGCTTATCAGACACTTTTGTATGTAAGAATGCTAATAGGGGTGTGAATTAGGTCCCGCAATGTGCATGGATATGGTGAGGTTACTAAAAAATAATGACCTTTTAGAATATAGAAAATAAAGAGACCGAGTGCTTAGAGTAATATCGAAGTTAGAGAGAGGTATTCTCCTCTTTGACAGGTGTCACAGAACAAGCATCCCCATTGGATAATTTCCCCTCACCCTCTCTGCTAAAGACAACTGTAAAATGGTGAATTTACTATTCTTGATGTCAGTGGTCAGCAGGACAAACAGAGAAGGTGAACCTACCTAGTGAGGACATAGAGGACAATATACACCTGACAGGGTTTCGATCTTCACTACTCGTATCCAAAACCTGCTCTTTGTTGTTTTGGATAATATATATATATATATATATATATATATACATACAGACACATACACACACACACATACACATATATAATACACATACACAAACACATTTTACCTTAAAGCACCCACCTTGATCACATAGATAGTTTGAGTTTACCCTTGCTTTGAGTTGCCCTTGTAGGATGGACTAGGAGGCTATGAATAAACTCAACAATAACTTAACGCCTCTTAACAATCATGTGCCTAAATGGAAAATTGGTATTAAATGACTTAACTAAAATCCCTGGGAAGCTGCAGTGAATTAAGCATGCCCATATTTATAGTGTCACCTTCAGGTCACAATAAGCTTTGGCGAGCAAGCTGATTTATGAGCCAAAAGTATCTCTCCAGTCCTCTTACCGTTTACTGCCCTCACCTAATCGTTTTATAATCCCTGCAGGTGGAGTTGGCGCAGCTGGTCATCGATGGAGTGAACTATCTGGTTGACTGCGAAAAGAGACTAGAAAAAGGACAAGACATCCGTATCCCAGCACCAGTGGCTCAGTTCAAGCACTAATCCAAAGCTATTACTGTCATACAGCAACAAAAAAAAAAAAAAACATATGTGGCCTGAAGAATGTATATTAATCATGACAACACATCAGTGAATGGAACATCATTTATACATTGTGAGTTCACCTGACTTAATATGGTGGACAGGAACAGCATGCACCCTATGGGCCTGATTTACTAAGGGTAAGCTTGCCTGCCAGGTTGATGATTTCCAATAACATAACAAAGATGCCTTACCCTAATTTTTGAAAAGTGAATGTGATATGTACAGTATGAATGTAAATGTCACATAAAGTACCCAATGAAAGGTCTAAGCAAACATAAAATCACTAAAATGTAGCATACATCCTCATTGACATATCACCCCAATTCCAATTTTATATATATATATATATGTATACACCGGTACACGGAAGGGTTTATTTTGATTTATTTACAAAATTATTTTTGTTACAACTTTGAGCATAATCCTGTTTTTACAATTTTTTCTAAACGTTATGAGCTAGAAGTTCTTCAGAATGTACTACTTATCAATTGCTTGCTAACTGATCACCCACAGTAAACCACATCATAGAGATCATCAGCTAAGCCGGGTTGTCGGCATTGCTTAACCTCATTGGCAGTGTGAGCTCAGATTTAGTAAATCAGGCCAAATATGTTGTACAGCGGTTAAATTATGTTGTGGACATCTCCGTATATTAAAAGCAAATGTCACCATGCTAATAAAATTCACTGCTGCCTATACTGCTTGCCTTTCTTATCATCTGAAGTCAAAATAATTGATAAGGAAAACGTTCTTGTGAAAAATCCTGTTAGTAGATAATGCCAACAAAGATTTGACAAATTTCATTCAAAATTCCATTTACATTTAACATTTGGATATGGAATTAATGAAGTTTCAAAAACAAAAACCACATTCACTGTTAGAATTTCGCTCATTGGAGAAAAAAAGTTTCCATCCTGTACCTTCGTTCTTTTACTCACATGGTCAAAACAATTATCGATTTCACCGCAATTTGTGTCACACTATGTGTACCAGTATATTCCGATCAATTATTTATTTACTTAAATATACACATAAGGTAAATCAAGTTTAAAATGTGAGAATCAGAAGACTCCTATTTACTAAATGCTAAATTAACAAAGCAACTAAGTGAACACTTCTTGTATGAGGAGGTGTGTACTAAGGACTGACTGCTTTAGCTGTCATTAGCGCACGTATAATGGTTAGTAAGTCTTGGTGCTGCATAGTGAGCTTTGCTAGACAGGCCAGGTGTGTGTCCTAATATGCACCTGTATATTGACAGCTCATATAGTGTAAGCAGTCTGTTGAGTCTATTTAACCTCCCTGGAGGTATAATTATTTCTGATTTTAGGTGCTGAAAGCGGTACAATTATTTTGCATGGAAATTTGGCGTTTTATATTGTAGGCCTGTAATTCTTAGGAATAACTCTCTTAAATCTGTTCAAACAAGAGTCTAGTAGACATCCCGGGTATGATAAAGTTTATAATATAATTAATGATAATAAATAATAAAATTATTCAATAATGTAATCAAATCCAAAAACACTGAAATTTGCTTATTTTCAGAATTGTCGCTGTCATTAGATTTAGTGTTTGATGACGAATTTCCCCACAAATCGCTATCGCTCAATTCTGCAAGTGATTCTAATTTATTATCATTGTTTTCTAGTTGGTCTAAAATCACTTTTGACATAAAGGGACACTTTTTGGTTGCTATGGACAATCTCCAAATTCCAGGCAGAAAAAAACAGTATTTATAATATAAAAGTGCATGCAGGGCACTGCACAGACCACTAGGGACAAAGGGGGTTTGTAATGTTTTTATACAGTACTGTAATCTGTAAGATTACAGTACTGTATGTGTTTTGTGTTTTTTAACTTTTTTGAATTTGGCGCCGATCTCCGCTCCCGTGCATCGTAACGTCGCAGAGAACGGAGCTCGGCGGCACTTGGGCACTGTGTGAATCGAGCGGAGGACGGCTCGATCACACAGCGCGGAGGACATTGCTGGATCCAGGGGACAAGGTAAGTAACCTCTCCCTGTATCCAGCGATGGCTCGGGGGTTACCGCTCATGGTACTGAAATTGTAGCCCGAGCCAGACTCAGGATTATCGCTAGGGAGGTTAACACATTGCATCTTCTCATCTGAAATTGATTTGATATGTTAATAAAAAGAAACAAAAAAAAACATTTTTTAAAGTCTATGTAGCACCCTGGAGTTTAGTCAGGGAGCTCCTTACAAATTTACTTACCAGGCGTAGTTATCCTGGTCAATTGTTAGAGATCTATTGATTTCCTCCTAAGTTTGGCCTTTTTGCACTTTTCTCTTCTACCACTAGGAGGCCGGGTACTTGGTGGTACTAGATATGAGAAGGGCAACTCGAGGTCAGGTTATGGGTATATGGGGTATCTCAGCCTGTGGGCAGGGGTTTTCTTGGATCCCTTGGCCTGCTGGGAGCACTTATATATTTGGATGGAGTCAGGTGATCTATGTTCTGTGACACCCAGACGGTTGTCTGGGTAGACGTGTGTCATGTTGTCCCGGGCTGCTAAGCTGGAGATTGGGCCTATCCCATGGGTATCTGGCTGTTGTCTATCCAGAACCAAGAGCTGAGTTGGGATTGCGGCTTGCAGTCCCCACCAGAAGTGACGGTTCTGTCGGCTGGAGAACCTGTCAGTGGTCGGAGGTAAAGGGGAAGCTGGCGCCACAAAGGGACCATCCACCTTATTGCCAGGGACCACAGTGAGTAACTGAAACAAGTATCGGAGTAGTATTTTAACCAAACAGGCACGGTGGAGAACCTGGAAATTTCAGACAGTGATCAAGTCAGGGACCCAACCAGCGGAGGTGACACTTGCAGAGCAGCCTTGTGTGTCAAGCCAGGGACTGAGCAGGCCAATAGGGGTGAAGCTTGAGAAGTATTGGGAATGCCAAGCTAGAGACCCAGCAGAGGGGCAGGGGTGACGCTTGATGTAGATACCACAGTGAAGATTGGAGGAGCTCAAGGAATTCAGTGGCAGTGAATCAGTGGGTCTAGTGAGAGACTGGGAACTCAGTGTGCTGAGGAATTACAAGGAGAAGTTGTAGTGAAGGTCAAAAAACTGTTACGCTTTGTGTTAGGAACTGTTAAAGACTGTTGCCATAGGAGACAACATTCCTGCACGTGCAGATGTGGCTTCTAGCTGGAGGTCTTTCCCTGCACGGCTGTCCTCCTAATAAAGTCTCAGAGTCTACTAATTGAACTTGCAACTACCTAAGGGTTTCCTGGCCCTAACCCTCTTTCCCCCCCAAAAAAAAAAAAAGAGAAATTAAACCTCTTTTACATCCAAGAAGTGTCCAGCGCCCAATGACTTTCACAATCGTTGCACCCACTATGCTTCACAACCCACTACATACAGAAGGATGTCAGCTATCTTTGACCTTGGAGTTTCTCATTAGACCAAAGGAGGCAGGAGACCTTGCTACATGTATCTAAACCCAATAAAAAATAATATAGTGCAGCTTACCAGTACTTAGATGTGGTGGCTTCATGTCACATCGGGATTCTGGGGTAACACACTTCTACCCCTACAGTGACAACACCTAAACAGGCCATTATTAAGGGGGGGGCAGTTTTAAGACTAGTTGGGTGTAATTAGAAATCTACTTTAGGTTGGTTTCAGTCTACAATTATCTGCTTTGTGTTTACATTACAGAGCTGACAGGCTGCCAATATTCTGGAATGATAGAAGGTAATAGGGAAAGAACTAAGATTTCAGAGCCTATGTTGTAAAATTTAAAGCTGAATTTCTCTGAAATACAGAGGCTACAGAGGTGACTGAAGGCTTGTTTTAAAGCATATTTTTACAGTTTTACTGCTACAGTATATAAAAACGTAAGTGTGCATAGTGAGGGCACAAGTTCATTTTTACATTTAGGATCTGATCATTTATTCAGTAAACTCCTTAGTGGAAAGAAGGCTTTTGGTCCACGGCTGTCTGTTCTAACATACATGTCGAATAGCCCAGCATGTGATCAATACTCGCAACCAACAGCTGTAAGCGCTGATCGCTGTATTCTGGTGGGGGGGGGGGGGGGGGGCATAATACAGTGTTTCAACAGGGTAGATCCCTGCATCACACATTGTTTGTGTTAATGCAGCGATTTATCACTTTAGGAAATTTTTTTTGTTCAACCCGCTGGTTGAATGGAAAAAAAAAACAAAAAAACGGAAGTGTGTACCCAGCTTAAAGTGGTTGTAAACCCTTACATACACCCAGTGAAGAGGCTATCCTCAGGTGCTACACAGAGATGAAACAAATCCTCCTACATCAGTAGTTCTCAACTCACTGACCCAATAACAGGCCAGGTTTGCAAGATAACTGAAATACATCACAGGTGATATCGTTTGCTGCTCAGTGATTGCAGTATTCTAGTCTGCATCTCCCCCAAGGTAATGCTTAACATCTGGCCTGTTGGTGGGTACTGAGGACTGGAGTTGAGAACCACTGTCCTACATAAATTGTATTTGTCTATCTGTAGGCTTCTCTTTTCTACATCGGTTCAAAATGCTGAATTTATGAGCTTGTCTGAGAGTTCAGAAAAATGGGGCTGAGAGCTGAAGTTTCACTCCGCAGAGCTCAGTAAGGAAAGCTCTGAGAGCTGATCGGAGAGAGGGGACACACGCCCCTTCACACAGCACACAGTTACAGAGCTGAGGCTGTCAGTTTGCTAAAGGTCCCTCCCCTGTCACCATTTTTCTCTTGGTGTCAGGTAAAATTGTCAGAAGTGACTGCTGGTAGCAGAGGAACGAAGCAGCAGACATAAATTACATAAATGACAATCAGTCCTTTTAATTTAATACAAGTACACACTATAGAGGGGTATGATTTGTTCATATTTCATATCTGAGGTTTAAAACCACTGTAAACTTGTCTGCAGAAGCACAACAGACCAGACATGATCATACCAGTGCTCAGTATTGAGTCAGTAAACCATTGCCCTTCTCGGTGTAGACTGCTGGCTGGCTAGTGGGGCTAGTTGTGGTCATTTAACAAACGTGTTATTTACTCAAATATGTATTTACTAAAACCTTTTGTTCTAACTATATATTTTTGTTACAAAACTATTTGCACCTTTTATATTTTCATCTCATTTCCCACCATTATATGAAAGACATCATTTAACATGAATAACAGGAGTGACACCAAAAGAAATTGATATGCAATAGCAAATATTTGCAACATGTCAGTCTTATAAAGTGATGCAATTTTTTTGGCCATTTCCATACAATCATAGCTGTCTGAACAAATTACAGGACCCCATAAAGCTTGTATATCCATCTTTGTGGGAATAAGGTCTCTTCTGAACTAAAAGGTCACCAGGCCGTTCCAAATCATTTATAATTAAGGGTTTGCTATAGAATGAATCCCCCTCGTCTGGCTTCCCTCACAGTGGGGTCTCTGTAGGTTCTTTTATTGAGGTGGCTTCTGTCTGTGGATAAGATATTGCAGGGAATGGTAGTCACAAATGCTGCTAATGCAGTGACCCAAAAATCAATGTAGATCCTCTTTAGAAATGAGATGATGTGAGCAATAAAATTTGAATCATCTTATTTTCTCACTTGAATTATTAACTTCGGGAACATGTGAAGATAAATACTTCTCTTGATGGGATATTATAAATAAATGAGTGCGTGGGCCATGTGTTCAGACTGGACCTGATTCTGGAATCTTTATTATTTGAAATCAGCATCCTCTAAATCTGAAAGATCCCAACCCTTCTATCTCAAAATACAAGAAGCTTTGTATGTAATGATGATGTCTCATTTAGACTAATTAATTAGTCACTGGTAAAAAAAAATAAGGGTAATAAAATAAGATTCAAATTACCTTTTTAAAAAAGTGCAGAGCAATGGTACGTGCAATAAACCTTACCAAACAATGGCATTTCACCTTTCACCAGATAAATGAAAGGAATTTACAGTTAACTATTAAAACACTATGGGGTTGATTTACTAAAGACACAGTACGCATGTCGGGGGACAACGGCCCGTGTGTATGTCGTTTTGTCCAACAGAAGACGGCTCCTGCTGGACGTGCATGCTAGAAAACCAGCATCCGACCGACCCCCCGATCAGCAATCTCAGCCAATGGTAGAGTTCTCAGCCAATGGCAGTTCTTGTGGGGGGCTGTCCTCCTGTCAGAACAGCTCAGGGGAGATAGCTGAACTAACCTTGCAAGGTTAGTACATTGACTCCGACCGGAGCTGACAGTTCTTTGTTCAACCTGCAGGGTTGTACAAAAAAAAAAATGAATAGTGTACCCAGCTTAAAGCGGAGTTCTGCTTAAAAAAAAAATCCAAAGTCAGCAGCTACAAATACTGCAGCTTCTGACTTTTAATGATCAGACACTTACCTGTCCCAGGTTTCCAGCAATGCGGGTGTACGAAGCCCCGCTCATCTCCCCCTCCTCCCTGCGGCGCCACCGTTGTAACTGTGGGCGCCAGCTGTGACTTCACAGTCGGAGACCCACTGCGGATGCGCGAGCTGCGCCGCGACTGGCCGGGTAATCATCTGGAACCTGTGAGGGAGGGGGGAGAGGTGATCTCCCTTCCGGTGCCGCGGTGCACCGGGAGGAAGAGGGAGCTGGGACCCTCTGAAAAGAGGGTATTCACTCCCCACCCCCAACAAAAATGACTTGCCAAATGCAGCATGTCAGGGGGTCACCTTCCCTTAAAGCCGAAGTTCCATTTTTGGGTGGAACTCCGCTTTAAGGTAAACATGGACCAAAAATCTGACAGTTGGTTCGGCAGGAACCTCACAACTTTGAGCCCCTGTGTACAGCTCCTCGTCCAACAGAAGTCAATCGTGAGAAAAAACTGCATCTGATCCATTGGCTGCCAGAGCTGATCAGTGTGTTCTGGTGGGGACGCAGGGGGGGGGGGTCACCCTGTCAGAACACAATAGCACAGTGGGGGAGATCACCAAACTCATTTCAGATGTCTTAGTACGGCGATCTGTACGTTTTGTTTTTACGTTCAGCCTGCTTGATTGAAGAAAAAAAAAAAAAAACTATTGCATGTACCAGGCTTTAAGGCAGGCATGTCCAAAGTCTGGCCCACGGGCCAATCGCGGCCCACGGTCTGGTTATGAATGGCCCGCCTGGTTATCTAAACATATATATCTTTTGTAGCCCCCGACGATCTCCCAGCGCCGGGGCCACAAAAGATATATAGGCTCAGTCTGGCTGCCTCGGATATAGGAGGCGGTACGAGTGCCGTGCACACAGGAGTATTTCCTGTTTACACTGCAGCCTCTGTAATAGGAAGTCCCATCATCCGCCATTGGACGACTGTTCTGTCCATCAAAGCAGGCGGGACTTGCTCTTAAAGAGGCCGCTGTGTAAACAGGAGATTCTCCTGTTCTTTGGCGCTCGTCCTGCCCCCTCCATGTCCCCTCCAAGACTGCACTGATGGCAATAGTGAGTACATTCCTGGCTAATGGTGGGTGTATTCCTGGATAATGGTGGCTGCATTCCTGGCTAATGGTGGCTGCATTCCTGGCTAATAGTGAGTGAAATCCTGGCTAATGGTGGGTGCATTCCTGGCTAATGGTGGCTGCATTCCTGGCTAATGGTGGCTGCATTCCTGGCTAATGGTGGCTGCATTCCTGGCACTGGTGGCTGCATTCCTGGCAAATAGTGAGTTAAATCCTGGCAATGGTGGGTGCATTCCTGGCAATGGTGGGTGCTGCATTCCCAGCAATGGTGGGCGCGCAGATGGGCACTGACCCTTATTTTGCTTCACAGTTCTTTATTTAAAATTTTCAGTGTTTTTTATTTTTTTTCCTGAAACTTCCCTCTTAAAGTGAAGGTGCGTGTTATTCGCCAGTAAATACGGTGTATCCAAATAACACGCCTGACCTCTTCCCCACACACAGCCACAAAGGCAAGAGAATTCTTGTTGGGCAGTGTATTAGTGTTCGAACGAATTTTAATGGTTCAAAGAATGTCAGGCAAAATGGTCGGCCCTCGCGCATGTTCACTTCATCAAATCTGGCCCTCTTTGAAAAAAGTTTGGACACCCCTACTTCAAGGAAAATAGACTGTTTACTTTGCAAGGGAATTTTCATTTTGCAATGGAGTTTTCCCTTAGCTTAGTGAATGATTTGAAGCTCCATCATCCAATTATGTGAAAGCAAAAATACAGTTTTTTCTATTTTCCTTGCCTAATATTCAGTATTCAGTGCAAAGTGAATTGTATTCACATTCACTTAAGCCAGGCATACATGGATTGAAATTCGCTAGTTCAGCAGGACAAGACAAGATTTAATCTATGTATGGTCAAGCTGATTATTCCATCCACTCATCAACTTTGGCAAAACCAGCCTAACGGATTTTTTGTATATATTAATGCCGGCAGCTATAGCCGCTAGTAGTAATTATTTTGTCCTTCTGACCAGGAAGGGCTCCCGTGCCCCCTGCTGGAAGAACACAATAGTGCTGGGGAGGCATATACCCAGAAACAATGATTGTGTTGATGGGGAATTTCATGATTTTCTTTCCTTCCGTTCATGGTGGAAGGAAAGAAAATCGAATCATCTATGGGCTGCCTTACTGAAGAAAAAGGTCCCTTGCAGAGTGAACATCCTAATTGCCTTTAGTAAATCAACCCTTATAGGTCAGACAATGATATTCTGTGCCTTTAAATCCATCTGAGATACGTCACTTCCTTCTTGAGACACAGGTGGAGCGCACAACGTCAATAGTGGTTTCGGTTTCCATATTCACTTGCCATATTGGGATTCTTGTTTTTAAAGGGAATATGTAAGTGCATTTTAACACGTTTTTAATAAACATTATTTAATTGACCTACTACACTATGAGAGATCTTTTTATCCTTACCCTCAGCAAGTGAGTTCATTATAGAGAGCTTTAAAGGTGCAAGAGCACTGATGTCCATTTTGAGGAATACATTAGTCGGGATTCAGAGCATATAGTGAAGAAGTTTAGAGATCCTTATCCAAGCGAGTTTGACCATACTTTGAGAGCAGGGGTCATATCTTTCTGGTGAGTGCAAGGGGGGGTGCTGGTGGTGGAGAAGAAGAACTATCCTCCCTTTGGTGGCACTTTACTTTAACTATGTGGATTTAAAGGTACAGAACACAAGGTTTATGGACTTTTGTTTTATTTCAAAGGCACTGGATGCATGATTTATGGACTTTGTTCATTGCTCTATAACTATATAATTTGCACGTGTTTACACATTTTTTGTTTCTTTTGAGAGCAAAGTCCTGTTTATATGGTTTATCAATTAGCCCTAGTGGCTTTAAGATGTGCAGCTCTTAAAGTGGTATTTACACATATATTTATCATTTCACATAGATTTACACATTTGTGGTTATTGCTTGAGAGCGCGGCCCTCTTTTTATATTGTTTATCTCCTATTTGTATCTATACTAATCCATGAACAGCCATTCAAAAGCATTCATTTTACAATAGGGATCATTGACAAAGATTTACTGCATGTATATACTTTTAACCAGCTGTGTGGAGATATCTCATTTGTGTGTATGGAAAAGAAATTACCTCATCTTTATCAACAACAGGTTGCAGGAAAGAAAATCATTTGATTCCCCCAAGTCAATGCTGATGAGGGAATGTCTCCTGGGAAATTATTGTGTTCTCCCAGCAAGAGGGGCGGTGAGTGGGAGCCGTCCCTGCTGGGAGAACACAGTGAATATTACTAGCGGGTTGTACCCAAATCGATCGATCTACAATCAGCCTGTCCATACATGATTCAAACCTTAACAAAAGGGCGAACTGCTCAAGGTGGTGTACTGAAGAAAACGTCCTCCTCAAAGTGGAAGCCAGGTGCAGGCTCAGCACAAGCAACAGAAGCAGGACAAAACACTGACGCATTTCACAACATCATTGTTGCTTAGTCATAGCTGATAATTCGAACCGTCTATGGTCAGCTTGAGGGAAAAGTAACCTGTGCATTATGTAACCAGAGCTTTACAAAATAATAAACGCCAGCATGGGTACAATACAAACCATGACATGAAGGTTAGGAGGGCCCTGCTATTATAAGCTTACACTATAAAAGGGAAAGGCAAGGTTTGCAAAAAGGTAATATCTGTGTGGGGATCAGTTGATAGAGAAAGTAAACGTTCAGTTGAAGTGGGATAGGTTTCCCTGAGCAGGTGAGTTTTTAGTTATCACCTAAAAGCAGAGGAAAAAAGAGATGGACAGATGGGGGTGGAGAGTTCCAGAGGGTTGAAGAAACTGTGGAGAAGTCATAAAGGCAAGCATGGGAGGAGGACACGAGGTTGATGTGGGAGGAGTGGAGAGGATGGCTTTGGTGGTATTCTGAGATGAAGGGGATGATGTATCTGGGGGGCAGAGTTGTGGAAGGGATCTGAATTTTGCTTTTAGTATTTGGAATTGTATTTGTTGGGCAAATTAAAGCCAGTGGAGGGATTGGCATGTTGAATAGCTTTGTGAATTGACTTTATAATACTTTCCCTTGACAGTTAACTTTGTGAGACTGGGAAACTCTTAGAAAAAAAAAAAAATCAAGTCATAGATTTTTTCAGTATTTTTAGCTGTGTAATTTTATTAAAAATCCAAGTGGGATTTATAAGCATTGTTTTACAAAAACATTTTCTAATCAGCCAACCAACTAGGCTGGGATACTGGAGCTCAGAGAAGGAATGAGAGCAGCACCATGACATGAATAGCAGGATTCCAAACAACAAGTGATCCCACGTTTTTCTCTCCTGAGGAAAAGAAGAAAGTCAAATCACTGCACTGCAAGTCATTCTCGAAATTTTGGGTCAAACTTCAGGGTCAACTTAGAACCATTTCCAGAGTCATCTTATATATTGCAGTAAAAAACTGAAAAAGTACTTTACCGCGAGGATCCTCATAAACGTCCCCTTCATACTGAGCACTAGAGATGGCCTGACGTTGCTGGCTGCTGAGATGTTGATACTGCTCAGGAGTCACTGCCATGGCCTGATCACTGGTGAAGGAGGAGAGCTGAGCTGGGCTGAACACAACCTGCCAACAGAACCGTCTTGTTACACTGTGTTTGCTACTATAAGGGGTAATGTATATGAGCATCTTGTCTGTTACTGTGTGTCATAAATACAGTAAGTAACTGAATAGTCAGCTGAGCAAATAAATAGAGCCAAGTATAAGTATTTGGGGGATGCTCTACTAGTCAATTTTACCAGTAGGGTAACCCCCATGTGCACACTGGAATGATGCATTCAATATATGGAATTACAGTATTAGTTTTAATATTGGTAATAATAGTTACATCTCCAAGAATGAAGAAAAGAAAATAGTTCTGGGGGGTAAAACTATAAATCACAGTGCTGCGTAAACTGGTGGCGCTATATAAATCCTGTATAATAATAATCACAGGGCTCCATAAAAAGGTTTTATGGAACCCATCAGTGGCAAGCAAACCTTTAACCATTTCATCTCTTGTATACCACTTATAGACCAGGCAATTTTTAAATTTCAACTATGGGCCTATCGAATCAGCAATAGCAGATAATTAAATAATAATATATTGTTTTTTTGTTAGTACAAACAATCTCAGTAAATTGTCTTGAAAAATGTTTTTTTTTCTAGGCAATCTATAGACTAAACATTCAACAAAATGAAAAAAAAAAATATATATATATATATATATATTTTCCCCATAGTTTGGACTTTTAAAATAAGTGTTTTCCGGTTATTAAAAAGTACACGCTTTGATTTATCATTTCTCCTCTGTACAAGGATAATAATAATTTAAAAAAAGAACATTCTTTCATCTCTGGGATTAAAAGTTAAGTGGATCTTTTGATCTGCACTGTCAGTACAGATGGATTAATCTGTTAAAGGGGCTGAAATGAAGGCTGAACGAAGTAAATCTACTCATCTATGGCCAGCTTAAAGTGGTTGTAAACCCTTACAACCAACTTTGACCTACAGGTAAGCCTAGATCAAGGCTTACCTGTAGGTCCAAGAAATATCTCCTAAACCTACACGGTTTAGGAGATATTTGCCGAAAGACAGAGGCGTGCAGGCGCACTGAGCACGCCGCTGTCAACGGCG
The DNA here is from genome assembly GCF_037356315.1 of Lithobates pipiens. NCBI lineage: Eukaryota > Metazoa > Chordata > Amphibia > Anura > Ranidae > Lithobates > Lithobates pipiens. Next base: position 51,320,925 of record NW_027507903.1, on the reverse strand, counting down.
ATATGCCGCGAGTGGCGGCTCCCGTGCACATGCGTGGCAGTGACGTCATCATGGCTTCGCCGAATGACAGCGGCGGAGCAGCGAGAACCACCGAGAAGATGGATGCTGCGGACTACAGGGGACAGTGGTGACTTCGCTGACTCCTGTGTCAGGTAAGTGACACATAATGGACTCATATGCGATGCATAGTAGTCCATTATGCTTTACCTTTGCAGGGAATCAAAGAGGAAGTAAACCCAACAGGGTTTACTTCCTCTTTAAGCCTCCTCTGTCAACAGGTAGTTAAAGTGACACTAATAAAAATGTTATACCTGTATATGCTCACAGGCACTTTCAAATCTCCATATTCTTTTTTTTTTTCTTTGATGCTGTGATCTGACTTCCTGTTAGAGGGTGGCTACGTTAATTCCCCATGGTCCTGGGGGGGGGGATTTAATAAAACCGGTGGTCACACTATCTGGTGCAGCTGTGAATAGTAACCAATCAGCTTCCAGGTTTTACTGTCAAAGCTTAAAGTGGTATTAAACCATAGCTTGCAAAATAATGTATAAAAAAAACAATCCCCAGCAAAGGCAAAGGCAAAGGTTGTATTGTGCTAGTGTGCATTGCATACTAGCACATTATGAAATACTTACCTAGAACAAATCCATCCAGCGGCGCCCGCCAGACATGTGGGGTTTGTTTCATTCCGAATTAATATTCAGACAAATTTTTCGTTATTTGGAGATTTGGATATATTGGAATACCGAATTACAATATAAACACATTTTACTGAATGCTCTGAATAACAAAAACAAAATTTGTCCAAATTTCAGAAATTTGGACTGAAATTCAAATCAAATTTTACATCGAACTCCAGTCGAATTGTAACTGTACACATATTGTTGAAATCAAAGACTGTGTGTGTTATTAGAGTACCATTTTGAAATAATGCTGTTTTAGTTAAGCCAAAGGGGATTTAAAGAGTCATTGTAACCATTTGATGAAGATTTTTCCTTTGTTTGTTCACTTTGCCACATTCATAGTAAGTGAGGTTGAAAAAAGACACAAGTCCATCAAGTCCAACCAATGTGTGTGATTATTGGTCAGTATTACATTGTATATCCCTGTATGTTGCAGTCAATCAGGTGCTTATCTAATAGTTTTTGAAACTATCGATGCCCCCCGCTGAGACCACCGCCTGTGGAAGGGAATTCCACATCCTTGCCGTACTTACAGTAAAGAACCCTCTACGCAATTTAAGGTTAAACCTCTTTTCCTCTAATTTCAGTGAGTGGCCACGTGTCTTATTAAACTCCCTTCCATGGAAAGGTTTTATCCCTATTGTGGGGTCACCAGTACGGTATTTATAAATTTAAATCATATCCCCTCTCAAGCGTCTCTTCTCCAGAGAGAATAAGTTCAGTGCTCGCAACCTTTCCTCATAATTAATATCCTCCAGACCCTTTATTAGCTTTGTACACGCTCCATTTCCAGTACATCCTTCCTGAGGACAGGAGCCCAGAACTGGACAGCATACTCCAGGTGAGGCCGGATCAAAGTCTTGTAGAGCGGGAGAATTATAATTTTATCTCTGGAGTTAATCCCCTTTTTAATTCATGACAATATTCTGTTTGCTTTGTTAGCAGCAGCTTGCTGTATCATCTACTAGGACCCCCAGGTTCTTTTCCATCCTAGATTCCTCTAGAGGTTCACCCCCTAGTGAGTAGATTGTATTCATATTTTTGCCACCCAAATGCATTATTTTACCTTTTTCTACATTGAACCTCATTTGCCATGTAGTTGCCCACCCCATTCATTTGTTCATATCTTCTTGCAAGATTTCCACATCCTGAGGAGAAATTATTGCCCTGCGTAGCTTAATGTCATCCACAAATACAGAGATTGAACTGTTTACCCCATCCTCCAAGTCGTTTATGAACAAATTAAACAGGATTGGTCCCAGCACAGAACCCTGGGGGACCACTTCCCACCCCTGACCATTCTGAGTATAAATCATTTATCACCACCCTCTGAACTCGGCCTTGTAGTCAGTTTTCACTCCATATACTCACCCTATGGTCCATGCCAACGGACCTTATTTTGTACAGTAAAGGTTTATGCGGAACTGTGTCAAATGCTTTTGCAAAATCCATCACGCCTATGGGCCTTCCTTTATCTAGATTGCAGCTCACCTCCTCATAGAAGGTTAATAGATTGGTTTGGCAAGAACGATTATTCATGAATCCATGCTGATTACTGCTAATGATACCGTTTTCATTACTGAAATCTTGTATATAGTCCCTTATCATCCCCTCCAAGAGCTTGCATACTATTGATGTTAGGCTAACTGGTCTGTAATTCCCAGGGATGTATTTTGGCCCTTTTTTAAATATTGGTGCTACATTGACTTTTCTCCAATCTGCTGGTACCATTCCCGTCAGTAGACTGTCAGTAAAAATTAGGGACAATGGTCTGGCAATTACTTGGCTGAGTTCCCTAAGTACCTTCGGGTGCAAACCATCTGGTCCCAGTGATTTATTAATTGAAAGTGAATTGAAAAAGAAAAAAAAATCAAAAGTTTTCGATTCGAACGATTCAAAATTTATCAATTCGAATGCTTTGAATCAAAAAAAAATTGGTAAATTCCCATATTCTCCAGAGTTTTCATTTAGGCCCCTTTCACATAAATGCGAGTTCAAAGTCGCGCAATTTTACGCAATTTAGTGGCCACGATTTTGCCACGATTTCAGGGAATGCCTGTGTAACTGGCATTAAAGTCAGACCAAAGTAGTGCAGGGACTACTTTGAAGTCGGAATGACTTGAAGTTGTTCTAATATGAATAGTTGTCATTGGAAATCATGGGGAACGATTTGTCATGCTACATTGCAGTCCCAAATCGTGGGACAAGTTGTACAAGTGTGAAAGGGGCCTTAGGCCTTTATGCTCTAGGGGAATGAAAAGGTAGCATAAAAAACTCTCCTAAAGCTGCATTTTGCAAAAGCATTTAGGCACATCAAGTGTTGGGGGTTAATTTATTCCATTGGCCAGAATATTAATTTAATATTAATTTAATCTGGCCACTGAAATGAACGCTTAAGCGCTAAAGGCACCTAGCGTTTAGGCGCATTTATCATTTTTTCTGCCAAAGTGCTCCTCCCCTGAACACTCTCAAATCATGGGCTTTTTCTGCCTCTAAACACTGCAGCCTCTAAATGCCTGTAAACACCTATATATACATGAATGCACAGGCTAACAGAGGGCCGTTTAGAGGCAAAGATCAAACACATCTAACAGCCACGTTTTTAATGCCCTGTTTGCACGAGGCCTTCAATTTATACCACTAATGCAATCTTTACGGAAATTATTATTTAAACGAAAAGGTTAGAGCTTGTACAGTTGCCTCATATTGATATGACTTATAAAGTACATTTACTTACAGCAAACTTTGGTGCTGGAATGAGGGCTATTGCATCAGGCGTTAATCCTTGAATCTGATCTCTAACTAAAGAAGACAGCACGATGTCCGGAAGACCAGCTAAAATCACCAAAATACATAGTTAAAGTGGACAGTAATAGTAGAATAAGGTACATTTCATTATTAAAGTTTATGTAAGCCCTAAAAAAAACCATTTATTTGCTATCTTTTGGTCTGTTAAAAATAGCACTGAAATTGTTTTTTGGTAATCATTAACCCTTTCACTGCTAGAGACACTGCCTCGCCACCTGTCACACTGCCTCTCCACCTGTCACACTGGCCCCCCACCTATCATACTGGCCCACCACCTGTGACGCTGCCTCCCCACCTGTCACACTGCCTCCCCACCTGTGACATTGCCTCCCCACCTGTGACACTGGATCCCCACCTGTCACACTGCCTTCCCACCTGTGACACTGGCCCCCCCACCTGTGATAATGCCTCTCCACCTGTGACACTGCCTTCCCCACCTGTCACACTGCCTCCCCACCTGTGACACTGGCCCCCCATCTGTGACACTGGACCCTCACCTGTCACACTGCCTCCCCACCTGTGACACTGGATCCCCACCTGTCACACTGCCTTCCCACCTGTGACACTGCCTTCCCCACCTGTCACACTGCCTCCTCACCTGTGACACTGGCCCCCCACCTATCACACTGCCTCCTTACCTGTGACACTGGCCCCCCACCTATCAAACTGCCTCCCCACCTGTGACACTGGCCCCTCACCTGTGACACTGCCTCCCCCACCTGCCACATAGCTCCTCTTTTATCACATTGCCCACATCATACTATTTCCCCATCACACTGCCCCCAACCTGTCATACTGCCCCACCTGTCACACTGTCCCCTGCCACACTGCCCCCTTGGCACAATACCCTCCTGTCATACTGCCCCCCTCCTGTAACACTGCCCCTTCATAATTCTGCCCCCTTCTGTCATATTTAACCCCTCCTGTCACACTACCCCCATCATACTGGCCCCCTTTGTTACACAGCCCCCCTTCTTTCACAGTGCTCCCTCATTACCTGCCCCCCTCCTATCATACTTCCCAGGTATCCTTTTCCTGTCACACTGCCCCCTCTTGTCACAATATCCCCCATCACACTGCCCTCTTGTCAGTCTGACCCCTGTCATACTGCTCCCCGTCATACTGCCCCCTCCTGTCACATTGCCCCAATTATACTGCCCTTCTTGTCACACAGACCCCCTTCTTTCACAGTGCCACCTCTTATCATACTCCCCCCTCCGGTCACACTTTCCAGATACCCTTCTTTGGTCAAACTGCCCTCCTCCTGTCAAAGTGACCCATCATACTGCCCCGTCACACTGCCACCCATCCTTTCACAATACCCCCCATCATACTATGGGTCAGGGGACCTTCATGGTTTCTTGCACTGGAGACCTGAAGGTTATAGATATGCCTGTTTGAGAAAGTCACACAGCTATTTTTTTTATATAGGAAGGCCTTTGAATAAAAACAGCTGAAGGGCACTCGTGATAATAATAATGATTCACCTGCAAGTGTTCCAATCTCAGTGAAGATCTCCGGGCCCCATCGGCTCACCACACCAAATGCTGAGCTGGATGTTATTAGATCTGCTAAGGTTTCTAGCTGAGCTTCAAAGCACTTTAGTTTCAGGGTTCCCACGAATACAGCTGCCTGGCTGCAAGAAACAAACATGGACATGATGTGTTATAATGTAATATGGAACATTTCATCAAACAAGACCTACTATGACACATACATCAAGCAAACTGACCTGAACTCCTGAATATTCATTTGTTTGAGTTCCTGTACTCCGAGACCACACAGCAGATGTCCAAGAGCTGTTATTTCCATCAGATCTAGGTCTGATGCCCCTTTCTTGTGCTCTTTGAGGATGTTGAGCACTAAAGTCTTCATCTGTAGATAAAAGCTCAGATTATGAGGATGTTCACTGTCAGATGCAGAGAAGTCTGATAATTGGAGGAGAGTAACAAACAAAAAGCACAAGAGCCTTCATCATAAATCTATCACAAAAAAAACATTTTCTTTTTTAAACATCATAAAACAGTTTTTATTTTTTATATGTCAGACCTGTTTAGGGGCCCAGCTGTTCATTCTGCCCAGAAAAGACACAACTGTCCAATCCGATGTATCAATCTCATTTAAATCTTTTTCAGCCATATGAGTGATGAGTTGCCCCATCTGCAGGATGTTTACCAGACTCATACTCTTCACTGGTCCAAACAACTGCAATGCAAACAACAACAATCAATGGAACAATTTTAAAGAATGAGCCATCCATTCCTCCAAATAAAGTGCAACAACACTATGAAGGGGATTTACTAAAACTGGTGAACACGGATACGGGGGGAGGATTGGGATGACCTTTGGACACAACCATTTAAGCATCTAGTCTACACAAGAGACAGATTAATACAATTTAAATTCCTACATAGGAGTTATTACACCCAGGCTAGAATAGCCAAGATCTTGAATATGGTCTCAGGGGAGTATTGGAGATGCTCACACTCGTCTACTGAGGTTGACCACGTTTTCTGGCTGTGTCCGCAGATCCAACAATATTGGTCGGAAATCAGAATGTAGTACCATTGAGGGCATTAACCTCCCTAGTGTGATCCCGAGTCTGGCTCGGGTTGGGATTTTAGTTCCACGAGCAGTAACCCCGAGCCAGACTCGGGATCGCATCGCTGGATACAGGGAGGACACGGAGAAGTTACTTACCTTGTCCCCTGGATACAGCGATGTCCTCCGCGCTGTGTGATCGAGCTGTCCTCCGCTCCATTCACACAGTGCCGAATGCCACCGAGCTCCGTTCCCTGCAACGTTACGGCGCACGGGAGTGGAGATCAGTGCCAAATTCAAAAAAGTAAAAAGACACAAAACACACACAGTACTGTAATCTTAGAGATTACAGTACTGTATAAAAAAATTACACACCTCCTTTGTCCCTAGTGGTCTGTGCAGTGCCCTGCATGCACTTTTATATTATAAATACTGTTTTTTCTGCCTGAAATTTGGAGATTGTTCATAGCAACCAAAAAGTGTCCCTTTTTCAGTGTTTTAGGATTTGATTACATTATTGAATAACTTTTATTATTCTTTATTATATTATAAACTTTATCATACCCGGGATGTCTGCTAGACTCTGGTTTGAACAGATTTAAGAGAGTTATTCCTAAAAATTACAGGACTACAATATAAAACGCCAAATTTCCATGCAAAATAATTGTACCGCTTTCAGCACCTAAAACCAGAACTAATCATACCACCAGGGAGGTTAAGAACCCTACTAAACATATTATTGTTTTATGGGAGGAAAGCCATACTGCTCAACTGGAAAAAAAACAAGGGCTCCGCGTTTGGTGTACTGGAAAGGCCTGGTTAACTCCATGATGCCACATTACAAGGCGACATATGTGGCCAGGGGTTGCGGGGAAAAAATTTGATAAAGTCTGGCAGGCATGATACAAATCCAAGGAAACTGTAGGCTAACAAGGAAGGGATAACAAATGTTGAGTCACATAGATATATAAGATCATTAAGACATGCTGGAAAAGTAATATGAGCTGACTTATTTAAAGTGAAACCCCCATAAGGGGGTCATATGATGAGGTCCCGTAAATCGGTGACAAGTTGTGTTGCTGACTTATGATGTATTCAGGAACAAGGAATGGACTACTTAAAGTGGTTGTATAGTGAAATTGGGGACTTTTACCTACAGGAAAGCCTATAATAAGGCTTACCTGTAGGTAAAAAAAATATCTCCTAAACCTGTACAGTTTAGGAGATATTCCCCTCACAATGCGCCGCTGACTGCAGCGGTGCATGCGCACAGGAGATTCCTGGCTGGAAGCCCGGCAGACGCCGGACCCTGCCGGAGAGTGCGCGGGAGTGACGATATCGCGGCTCCGGAGCCGCGATACCTGGAAGAAACACAGAGAGAACATGTCAGCTCCCTCGGCGTGGATCGGGACAGATGTCGAGGCCTCGTTCTAAGGTAAGTATTTCATAATGAGCTAGTATGCGGTGCATACTAGCTCATTATGCCTTTTGCTTTGCAGGTGAGCAAAAAAAATCAGCGGGTATACAACCGCTTTAACTGAGCTGTGACTTCGGGGGGAGGGGAGGGATGTTTGTTCTGAATGTTGTAATAGAGAGTTGGACTTGTTAGTAAGATGGTCCTTGGCCATGTTAGGCCAAGTAGAGATAGTGCCGCATGGGCACATCTCAATGTTTGTAATGTTACATGAAAAATCATAAACAGAATAAAAAAATTAAAAAAATGGTGAACACGGAAATAACCAATCAGCTTCTCACTTCAGCTTGTTCTTTTAAGCTTTGACAATAAAGCCTAGAATTCCAGTTCACACTGACGTGATGTGGGATTCACAGCGTTTTCTGTGCGCTTCCCGCATCGCATCACAATCACACTCCACTCATGCAAAATGCTGCAGGTGTCAATGTTAAGTTAACGACACTTCAAAAAAGGTTTGCAAAAGGCAGTGTGATTGGCTAAATTGCATTGCATGGGTGTGAATTCCCATGTCATCCGATTCAAGGGCAGCAAAAAAAGATGCATGCACCTTTTTTAGTGTGGGTGTGGTGCGATTTGAGCCATACAAAATGAATGGGCTCAAATCACACTTCAAAGAATCGCATGTGATTTCTGGATGTCCAAATCACAGTTTTCCTCACCGCATCTCTGTGAACCCAGGCTGCAGCTGCTTGGTAAGTATACACAGATGCTCCAGATTCTGTGTACACCAGTGTTAGTAAATCTCCCCCTGTGTTTCTTTGATTTAGGTCTAATCTATGTTTCTGAGAATTCTCAGAAAGATAAAGTGCTAAATAAGCCTTCAAAATGTTTGTTTCCATTTATATTCTCTTATTCAAATTTTGCCCAACATGATATTAGATCAAGGCTTGTAGATAATTCAAAGCGCTTTCATATTTTACCTGCTTTACTTTTCCCAAAGCAGCCTTTGCTTGGTCAACGGAAAGATCAGCATCTTCAGTGATTATATTTAGACAGCCTTCAAAATCGGACAGCGACATGCCACTAATCTGAACTGCATTCCATGCTGAGGGGAATGTTACTCTCATGTCCGAACAACTAGGAATTGGCTCTGCAGAAATAAGTGCAACATCATATTAAAGCATTAACCATTATGCTTCACAGGAAAATAAACCCATTTCCCCACCTAACACCACACATAACCAACCCACCTCAGTTTATGAGCAACATCCACATGCAACAAATGGAAGTCAGCTACTTAAAAATGTAATATATCCTTAAAAAAAGTATTTGAAAATAATGGCTTTAAACTAAAATGCCATAGCCTATATACAGCAGTAAAGTAGACTTTAACACCCAACCACCACACATATTCATCCATGGTGGCATGAGGTTTGAGGTTGTGTGCTGAGCTTCCTTACGGCACACTTCCAACACAATGACTGAACTGTCACAGACAGCTCTTGAAGATGGCTTCTGATCGGGAGCCCATCATAAGACCGATGTGAGAGCTAATTGCGGTGGTCACATGACTGGTCACTTCCTGGAAAATTAAAGCCCATTGAGATGGAAGCCAGGAGGTGTTAAATATTATTCAGGATTGATATACAGTGCTCAGCATAAATGAGATCCTCCCGTTTGAAAAGTAAGATTTTAATCAATATCTCAAATAACATAAAAAAAAATTCAAAAATGTTGACAAAACTGGGTTTTATAGAACATTTGTTTAGCTCATTGCATGAAAGTAAGATTAATAATATAATTTAGATTACAAAATCATCAGTTTTTATTTAAATTAGTTGATGCAAAAATGAATACACCCCCAGCAGAAACTACAACATCTACAGTAGTATTTTGTATGACCTCCATGATTTGTAAGGACTGCACCAAGCCTTCTAGGCATGGACTGAACAAGTTGGTGACATATTGCAACAGCTATCTTTTTTCATTCTTCAAGAATGACCTCTTTTAGAGCCTGGATGCTGGATGGAGAATGATGCTCAACTTGTCTCTTCAGAATTTCCCATAGATGTTCCCCGAATGGGTTCAGATCATGAGACCTACTTGGCTACTGAATTACTTTCACCTTGTTCTTCTTCTGCAACGCAACAGTGGCCTTAGATGTGTTTTTTAGACCATCGTCATGTTGGAAAGTGCACGATGACCAAGTGCACAGAGTGACGGTAGCATCTTCTCTTTCAATTTAGAGCAGAACATCTATGAATTCATCATGATACCATCAATGAAATGCAGCTCCCCAATACCAGCAACACTCATGCAGCCCCACAGAAGGACACTGCCACCACCATGTTTCACTATAGGCACCATTAATTTCTCTTTGTACTCCTCACCTTGCGATGCCATACAGTTTTGAAGCCATCAGTTCCAAAAACATTTATCTTGGTCTCGCATCACTCCAGAGTAGAGTCCCAGTAGTACCTTCTTTTTCAGCATGGGCCCTGGCAAATTCTTGGTGGGCTTTTTTTGCATTGGCTATAGGAGACACTTCCTTCGTGGACGACACCCATGCATGCCATTCCTCTGCAGTGTACACCGTATTGTGTCACGGGAAACAATCACCCCAGTTTGGCCTTCTACTTCTTTAGCTAACTGCAGTGAACTTGCATGGCGATTTTTCTTCAACCTTTCTCATCAGAAGATGCTCCTGTCAAGGTGTTAACTTCCATGGACGGCCTAGACATCTCTGTGAGATGGTTACAGTTCCATCTTTGTTCGATTTTTTTATCCTGTTTGCTATAGTATTCTGACTGATAAGAAAAGCTTTTCTGATCTTCTTGTAGTCTTCACCTTTCTTGTATAAGGAAATTATTTTCTTTCTCAGGCCTTGTGACATTTCAATTCCATGTTGTGCCATTGCTGACAGCATGAAATGGGAAGAGGTTTTCTTTATTAAGTAATGCCCTTTTATAATAAACTGTCTGCTGGACACTTGTTTAATGAATAATTAAAGGGGTTGTAAAGCTAAATGTTTTTTCACCTTAATGCATTCTATGCATTAAGGTGAAAAAACATCTGACAGTGCATGCGCCCCCAGCCCCCCCGTTTTACTTACCTCACCCCTCGAAAGTCCTGCGCTCGTCCCCCAACGTCCTTTCCACCGTTCAGCCTGGCCGCTGATTGGCTTGAGTGAATGGATGGAAAGCAGCGCAGCCATTGGCTCGAGCTGCTGTCAATCACATCCACTGACGTAGAGTGCCGGGGGGCGGGGCCGTGTGATACAGCGAGCGGCTATAGCCACCGGCTGTATCACAGGAGCGCGCCCGCAGATGCTTCTCACCATGCGAGGGAGCTCGCATGAACGTGAGAAGCACCTGCGGGAGGAAGCTGAGACAGCCACCAAGGGACCCCAGAAGAGCAGGTTCGGGGCCACTCTGTGCAAAACGAGCTACACAGTGGAGGTAAGTATAACATGTTTGTTATTTAAAAAAAAAAAAAACACTTTACAATCCCTTTAAACTCACCTGTAGTTGAATTCTTGTTGATTATGATTTTGTTGTCTAAAATTTAGCTTTGTGTCCAAGACTTTTGTTGAGGTGTATTCATTTTTGAAACATGGTCTTGAATGAATTTGTTAGGAAAAATACTTTTTTGTGTCTGCAAATTAACAATACTTGGTTGCAATCAATGGCCTGCATTTGTGGGAGTATTTTGTAGTATAATGTCCTATAGAAAATGTTGATTCTAAAAGGAAAGTAAAGGTTTTCTGACAAATATGTTGGGGTGTATTAATTTATGCTGAGCACTGTACGGCCAACAGTTTGTGTAGCGTTTTACAACATGAGGACAGACAGTACAGTTACAATACAATTCAATACAGGAGGAATCAGAGGGCTCTGCTCTTTTAGAGCTTACAATCTAAAAGGGAGGGTCAAGTAATACAAAAGGTAATAATTGTTGGGGATGAGCTGATGGAGAAAACAAAAGTACAGTTGTTAGGTGGGGGCAGGATAAGTTTCTCTGACAGATTGGGGTAGGGAGTTTCATAGGATGGGAGAGGCACGGAAAAAGTTTTGGAGGCGAGCATGGGATGAGAGGATAAGGGAGCTAGAGAGCAGGAGGTCTTGGGAGGAACAAAGAGAATGATTAGGTTGGTATTTTGAGACTAGGTTAGTGATGTAGCTGGGGGCCAAATTGTGGATGGCTTTGTAAGTTGTTGTCAGTATTTTGAATTTAATTTGTTGGATTGATAGGGAATTAACATTCAAAGTTTTTACAAAAACAAAGCGACTATCAGGTAAGTGAAAGTTGAGGTGTCTCCTCAGCCACTAGTCCAGCATTGTGTCAAACAGATATCTTGCTTTCATTTTGATTTTTTAAGCAAACTTTTCATAAGTGGTACAAGATAAAGTGTCACAGCTACATGGGGCCAGAAAGATGACATCTACAAATAGCAGAGTTGTGACTCTCAAACCCAGTAGTGTATTTAGGTTTTCTGCTGTCCTAGGCCTGACTAAACTCGTGCACCCCCTAATTTAAATATGACCCACCCCTTCCTGTCAAGGTCACACCCCTTGCTGTTTAAGTCCTGACATTTTTGAGTGGGGACACTAGTTCTAAGGGCCTGGGGGGGAGGGCAATGGATTCCCTTAATTTGCATAGATTTACTCTCACTTCCTGTTTGGCTATGGGACAGGAAATGAAGGGAAATCTCTTCAATGGGACAGAGATGGTATAAAATACACTGACAGGGGCTATAAGCCTCCCTTATTCTATCCAAAATGAAAAAAAAAAAAGGCGTTGCCTATAGTTCTATGTTAAGCACAAATTTTTGATCATTTTACGGAGAGAACTAAGAAGATATAACCATGCCAGCAGTGCAGCAGAAAACATACAGTGAGAAAGGTTTGTGGTCCAGGATGATAGTCAAAATTAGAAGCAGCCCCCCCCCCCCACAGTTGCGGAATGCCGGCCGCCGCGATACTGGAAGCAGTGCGACTGCTATATGGGGGCGCTAGACTAATTTGCCTCTCAGCCCAGTCCGCCCCATAAGACTGGCACTATACTAACAGTGTACTGCAAGCTGGCAGGGACTCTTTACTTGCTGCCCCCCTGCAAAGTGCTGTCCTAGGCCTGGGCCTTGTCCGCCTAGGCCAGGATACAGCGTTGCTCAAACCCCTAATACTGGCTAATCTTCTATCCACGATTACGCTATGATATCCGGCCTATGAAAATCACAGACAAGGCAAAGACAAAAGATAGACCTGAGGATGCCCATACTCTCCTTTCAACAGATTCAACTAACGGTTAAGAGTGAAGAAACATTTAGAATGTACAAAGAGTGCAGAAGCAGCCTGTGCTGACAACATCTGCAGCATTCTTCTATAACAGAGGTTGCCAAACTTTCTAAGCAAAGGGCCAGTTTATGGTCCTTCAGACTTTTGGGGGACTGGACAGTGGCCAGTGGGTATAGAAAATGTCCTGGCATCACTCAGAGCAAACAATGTAGTGCCCAAGGGTTGGTGTCAGTGAAAGAAACTGAAAGAAAGTGAAAGAAACTGACACCAGTGCCTCATCACTGGTGGCAGTGGGAGGAATAGTGTCCCATCATTGGTATAATTAGGAGGAATAGTAGGGAGAAAAGTGCCTTATCATCTGTGTCAGTGGGATGTATAGTGCCTCATCATTGGTGTCAGTGGAAAGAATAGTGCCCCATCGTTGGTGTCCTTGGGAGGAATAGTGCCTTATCGTTAGTGTCAGTGGGAGGAAAAGTGTCTTATTGTTGGTGTGAGTGGGAGGAATAGTGCCCCATTGTTGGGTGTCAATGGGAGGAACAGTGCCCCAATATTGGTGTCAGTGGTAGGCATAGTGCCCCATCTGCTCTTTTTGATCCTGCCATAAACTTAATTCCTCTTTTTGATCCTGTCATAAATTTAATCCTTCTCTTTTTGATCCTGCCATAAACGTAATTTCTCTTTTTGACCCTGCCATAAATGTAATCCCTCTCTTTTTGATACTGCCATAAATTGCATCCCTCTTCTCTGATCCTGCCATAAATTGTTTTTTTTTTTTGATCCAGCCATAAATTGAATCCCTTTTTCTCTGATCATAGATGTCATTAATTAAATCCCCGTTTTTGCCATTAATCCAATCCTTTTTTTTTTTCTTGATCCTGCCATAAATTGAATCCCTCTTTTTTGATCCTGCCATAAATTGAACCCCCCCCCCCCCCTCTTTTTCTTTTCTATCTTGACTTTACTTTGTGTTGTTATTGCTAAAAAAAAAAGACGAGGAAGGGAGAAAAAAAATGTACTTGAACATAAGTCTGCATCTTCATCTTCTTCTAAGGAATACATTTTCCCTTGAAGCAATAAGGTCTTAATATTTTATGTAGCATTTTTTCTACACATTTCTTCTTGGCTCAACAAATTAACTTTTTATATTGCCTTTTTTTTTTCTTCCCCCCTTCTCATGTTGGCTAAAAACAGGTGTAGTCACTAACCACTTGAATAATTGGTGGTATCAATTAAATATGCTCATTTTCTGTGACACTAACTTGATGGGCCAATGGAGTTTGCATATGTGTATGTGAATATATATATATATATATATATATATATATATATACATATTTTTTTCAAATTTTTTCAAACCAGCTACGACTAAGGCTATTGCCAAAACGTGTCAGATTTATTGTTTTATTGTCACTCTGATGTACAAATAAACGACACTTCAAGGATTATAGTGTTGTCGGCTCTTCTTACTACTGCCCCATCATTGGTGTCATTGGGAGGAATTTGCCCCATTGTTGGTGTCAGCGGATGGAATAATGTCCCAAGGGCTGAATAAAGGCAAGCAAAGTGTTCGGCCGCAATTTAGACACCACTATCTTATAACATACTTTGATGTACATGGATATATGCCTTGCCCAGTCCACTGCACCCAGTAGATCATATTGGCTTATTTCCATGGCCCCTTACACCACTGTTCTTCTGCCTTATGGAATACCATTAAACTTCACGCCATCTGCATTACAGCCTATGTTTACCATCAAATTAAATACAAGCTACAGACATGTGGATCTTTGGATTTCTGTTCAGCATCAGACCTGGACCAACATGCATGTGCATGTTTTGTCTCAGATGGTAAAGATTCTATATAAGCAAAGTAAAATTATAGTAAAACTAAAGCTTAGTAGAAGAGCTCATACTTTTGTGTCTTACCTCTGTTGGTGCGAAAACCATTCTTAGTCAAGGCTGATGCCAAGAGATTTTTGATCCTCCTTGCTCTGGCCAGAATGTGAGAGTTTTGTTTTGTGCAAATCATTCCGATCTCACTGTCTTCCCATACTCTCTGACTCTCCAGAAGCCATTCCAGAATATCTCGTCCCAGCAAATCCTAGACACAAGCCAACGTAAACATACTCATGCCAGATTACATATAAAAGACATATTGCTGATTCAACAAAAGTAATATATAGATGGGACAATGTAAATGTTTTCTTATCGTACAATGATCCAGATACCTTTTGTTAACCATGAATTTACTGTACATCTAATTAACCCAAAAATGAAGGGATATCTTGATTGACATTGAACCTAGGGGCTTCCTTAAAACCCAGCAAGAGAGAAAAGGGATGAGGAAAGAGGTGCCAAGCCACCAATAGCGTAGCAGGCTTTTATGAGTTGAAAGTTAAAATACGAAGCATATGCACTGACAGACGTTGCTGGTGTTAAGCATTGAAACAAGCCCAATGTAAAAGTCATCACTTCCCAATCCAGTCCACACCAGAAGCACTGACAGGAGCACAGTGAAGCTGGGGCAGGATTCCAAGCAAGCAAGCCGTCATGGGAGACTTGATCTGTCAACGATCTGTCAGGAAGCTGTCAACCATCCAGGGTGCTGTGACCAGAACGCGTTTCAGGGGCCAAACTAAATTTTGCAAAAACACATCTGAAGTCTCCCAAAAGCATGTGGGAAAATGTGGCATGGTCTGATGAAACCAAGGTTGAATTTTTTTGGCCATAATTCCAAAAGATATGTTTGGCACAAAAACAACACTGCACACCACCAAAAGAACACCATATCCATAGTGAAGCATGGTGGTGGCAGCATCATGCTTTGGGGCTGTTTTTCTTCAGCTGGAACAGGGGCCTTAGTGAAGGTAGAGGAAATTATGAACAGTTCCAAATACAGTACCAGTCAATATTGGCACAAAACCTTCAGGCTTTTGCTAGAAAGCTGAGAAAGAGGAACTTCATCTTTCAGCATGGCAACAATACATACATCCAAATCAACAAAGGAATGGCTTCACCAAAAGAAGATTAAAGTTTTGGAATGGCCCAGTCAGAGCCCAGACCTGAATCTGATTGAAAATCTGTGGGGTGATCTGAAGAGGGCTGTTCACAGGAGATGCCCTCACAATCTGACAGATTTGGAGTGTTTTTTGCAAAGAAGCGTGGGCAAATATTGCCGAGTGAAGATGTGCCATGCTGATGGACTCAGACCCAAAAAGACTGAGTACTGTATTAAAATCAAAAGGTGCTTCAACAAAGCATTAGTTTAAGGGTGTGCACACTTATGCAACCATATTATTTTATTTTTTTGATTTTTAATTCCCTCCACCTAAAATATTTCAGTTTGTTGTTCAACTGAATTGTACAGTTTATAGGTCACATTAAGGGCCGGTTCACACAGGGGGCGATGCGAGGCGACACCGACTTGCCTCGCCGCGACCTGCCGCGACCTCAGCGGCGACTTGCAAATTACTTCTGTATAGAAGTCAATGCAAGTCGCCCCGAGGTCGCCCAAAAGTAGTACAGGAACCTTTTTTCTAAGACGGAGCGACTCGAGTCGCTCCTCTTAGAACGGTTCCATTGTACAGAACGGGGGCGACTTGTCAGGTCGCGGCACGGCAAGTCGT
This sequence comes from Lithobates pipiens, assembly GCF_037356315.1. Taxonomy (NCBI): domain Eukaryota; kingdom Metazoa; phylum Chordata; class Amphibia; order Anura; family Ranidae; genus Lithobates; species Lithobates pipiens. The sequence continues at coordinate 51,304,559 of NW_027507903.1, read as the reverse complement.
GTCGCCTCGTGTCGCCCCCTGTGTGAACCGGCCCTAAAGGTGGCAAAAGTTCTGAAATTATTTCTCTTTGTTTTGTTTTTTTTACATCACAGAAACCTGACATTTTAAAAGGGGTGTGTAGACTTTTTATATCCAATGTAGACTGTAATAAAAGCACATTAAAGAGGGATTCCACCTAAAAAAAATATTAAAAGCCAGCAGCTATAAATACTACAGCTGCTGACTTTTAATAAATAGACACTCACCTGTCCCAGGATCCAGCGATGTCGGCAGCCGAGACCGATTGATCGCTCGGCTGCTGCCGCCGCCATTCTAGGTGAGGGAATCAGGAAGTAAAGCGTTGCGGCTTCACTTCCCGGTTCTCTACTGCGCATGCGCGAGTCGCACAGCGCACTAGGAATGGTCCGCTCTGTCTCTGGGACCCGGCGGGACAGGAAACAGCATAGACTCCCGTGGGAGTCTATGCCCAGAAGTGGGTGCAAATACCTGTCTTAGACAGGTATCTGCACCCCCCTCCCCCCTGAAAGGTGCCAACTGTGACACCAGAGGGGGGGGTTCCGATGAGCGGAAGTTCCATTTTAGGGTGGAACACCGCTTTAAGTACAAGGGAACAATTAGAACCTCTGGTGCTTTGTGATGTCGATGTTCTTAATGTCTCTCTTCCTTTGTGGTCACCAAGAGTGAAAATAAGGGAATAGTGTCCTTGACAAAGGCAGCAATAAAAACCTAACAGACCCTGTAAACTCACCTAAGGCCGACCATCAGAGAGAATTTCTTTCCTGCAACCATACACAGACTGTGTTGACAGGGGAATGCCTCCTGTCAAACCATTGTATTCTCTTGGTGGGGGGGGGGGGGGTGCAAGGGAAGCCCCATCATGGGAGAACACAGTGATTATTGCTAGTGGCTATAACAGCCACTTGCAATAATCACATGTTAAATCTGGCAGGCTGGACCGATGGATCAACTTGGGTACATTTAGCTTGCCCATACATGGTTCCAATATTGTCTGGTTCCTGCTGAGGTTCGTACTGTCTATGGCCGGCTTAAGGGACCCAAAGTTAGAAAAAGCTTTAGGCTGGAGTCCAGTTTTAAAGTTGTTTGTATTTTATTTATTTATAGCCTATTTCAAAGAATGGATCAACAGATAGAAGTGGACCTGTATCTGAAACAGTTTTATAGTGCTAGATGGAAAGAACATGCTCGGGTCTGGTAGAGGGTCACGTTTCCTCATTCCATGCAGGGTTCTTTATATATTCTAAAAATATAGGTGGTTCTTTATAGCAATATGTCTATAATCTTCCTCCCAGCCTCAGATGATGGTTGACAGTAATGCTCCAATACGGCCTTGAGCCCTGCCTTACTCCACCTAAAACCATAAATAACTGCTCCACTTTAAATCCAAAGAAAAACGAATAATAAAAGAAGATCAGCAGGTCTAGCTGTAGGGTCTTTCATTTTAGATTCACTTATTCAGACACAATATGTACAGATTCTTACCTTGGGTACAGAATTGAGCTTTTCTGGGGTAAGATGAAAGATCAGTCTCCCAATTTGTTCTATGTGCTTGTGTGTCCACTTAGTAGGATGTCTAAAGAATATGTGAAAGGACATAGCTCAACAAACAACCAAAATGATACAATTTAATTGACTGTTATGAGAACCAACATAAAGCCGTATTAAACCCAAAACTAAATATATTGCAGCTTACCAATCATTAGATGTGGTGGCTGTAGTTGTTTTCTGTTTTGGGCTTTCCCCTGGTGATCTGGCCAGCAATATACCACCCGTATTATACAGGCACTACTCTGGATGAATGAGCCCAGGAGGCAGAATTTGACAGCAGCTTTGATAGTCTGGGGGGAGGGGAATGTTTGAAATACTAGCAGATATAAATAGAGTAACATATTGAAGCTGAACTCCAGCTAATACTTTTAATTGGTTACAGCAAAAAAGTTTTGTTTTTTTTCCTTTTGGGATAAAGCTTTTACATAAATAAATAAAAGCTGATACTTTTTAAGAATCAGTTCACCTTTTGTAACATTATACCCCATTTAAGGATATAACATATTACAAATCCACCGCCCCCCGCACCACTCAACGTTGTGACAAGCGGTGGGGGATCTTCTCCCTCTGATCTCTGTCACACTCTGCAAAGAACAAAAGAGTTCTGTGAATAGAAAACTACAAGGCCTGGCAACCTTTGTATGGCCAAACAGTTCTACGAGTCTGCAAGAGCCCTGCACTGCACCACAATCTACTGATCATGGGTACAATGTTGCATTTTTTTTACCTGCAAAAACATGTGCACTTATTATGTTTCTTTAAAAGGTGAACTTATCCTTTAAATGCCCTTGTCAGTGCTAAATGGTTTATCTCATCCCTGTAACTGCAATAGAACTTTTCTGCTGAAAAACAGCAGACTTACTGGCCAGATCACCAGATGGAAATAGGATTGAAAAAAAAATGCTTTAACCACTTCAGCCCAGGAAGGATTTACCCCCTTAATGACCAGGCCATTTTTTGCTATACGCACTGCGTTGTTTTAGCTGACAATTGCGCGGTTGTGCAATGTTGTAGCCAAACAAAATTTGTGTCCTTTTTTTCTCGCACCCGTACACACGGTGGGAGATTCCGGCAACCAAATCCGTCGGATTAATTCTGACAGATTAATTCCAAGAGAGGTCCGGAAGTGATGTTGCATACACACGGTCGGACTTAGTTGTCGGAAAATCCGATAATACATAACGTGATGTCGTTATCTCGTTATGACAGGACTACGTTCAGGCTAGTAGCCAATAGCTTTGGTCTAGGAACTTTGTCAGTCGGAGTAGGCTACACATGATCGGAGTATGTCCGATCGGAGCATTTTGTCGGAAAATTTTACCGGCAAGTTGGAAAAGTTGGTCCGTCGTATATTCCCGACGGAAACAGTCCGATGCAGACCACACACAGTCGGAATATCCGACAAAACGGTCCGATAGGAAACATTCCGTCGGAATCTCCGACCGTGTGTACAAGGGCTTAGAGGGACTGCGACATTGAGGCGGACAGATCTGACATTTAGACACTTTTTTGGGACCAGTGACATTTATACAGCGATCAGTGCTATAATCAAGGGGTTAACTGTGTTCCCAAGGGCAGTGTTTCTAACTGTCAGGGGGACGGACTGACTGGGAGTACAGAGAGATCGCTGTTCCTGATCACTAGGAACAGACGATCTCTCTCTACTTCCCTGACAGAATGGGGATCTGTTTGTTTACATTGAAAGATCCCCATTCTGCCTCTCTGTGGAGCGATCGCGAGTGGCCGGCAGACATTGCGGCCACCGGTCATGTGAATCAGCTCCAGCACCATATCTATTACACGAATCGCCGTACCGGTACAGCTGACTTACCATCATTTATCGGTGGTGGCTGGTCGGCAAGTGGTTAATTTTATATTGGTCATGGTGACACTAATAGGAATATTTATAAAAAAGGGGTTGCATTGCTTACACTGATCTACATTTTTTTGACATTTATAATTTTTCCTAGGACCAACATTTTTATGAAAACCATGGTCTCTGGTATTGTGACTGTGTGGGCTGTGATAAGCCATGTTGGTCTGACATAGCCACCAATCACTGAATAATGATTGATTAATCGCTGATTAAATCCGTTAGGTATAATACCAATCAAGGATGAAAGAGAAATTATTTTCTATTTTAAAAATAAAATGTTACCTAGAGTTGGATTTCCTATTTAAGAATAGTAATCAACAATGTTATCAATACCTGTACCATGTACCCTGAAGGTGTGTTTTCTGGATATTTTAGACAAGGAGCAGTGGCCGAGATATAACAGGACCACGTTAAGAGAAACATTGTTCTTATCTAGGAAGGCTGTGGTGCTTAAATGGATCCAACCTACCTCTTCCTCTATCAGTCAGTGGATTCAATTGATAAATCAAGTATTACCCTATAAAAAATTCATTTTTGAACAAAGGGGATGTCCACATAAATAAAATAAAGTAAGGGCCGCTTGGAGTTCTTCTAATCTTACCATTACTAATAACTGAGAGAAATTACTAATACACTAGCCGACAGTGACATTGGGAATATTTTAGTATTATCATATATAAAGGAATGGTTTAATTTGCTCTTTCTTAGCCTTCATGTTTCTGTGATGGTGTTTTGTCGAAAATAAGTATTGGGACTGTTATGGCATATTACTTTGTGCGTGTATTGAACTCAACTGTGCTTATGCTATGGGAAAAGTCTTATTTTTGCATATGCTCATGTTGAGCGTCATGGATATTGTACCAATTGTTACATCTTTGACAATGAAAAGAGTTTAAAAAAAAATAAAGAATAGGAATCAAAGAATTTGGCAAATGGCTGTAGACATGTATGAATGCCAAATAGGCTTCATAAGGAGATGAATGTTCTAAACTGATAAAATTGATCATTCCCAGCTTTATAAATAATTTTCCAAAAATTGGCTTCATTTGATTTGTGAGTTTGGTAAGTAACTATACAATGGGACATGTAAACTACATATCACATATTCAGAATTGTATTTTGTATACCCCAGCATGTCATCTTCCACTAGGATCTGCCCCAGGTGTCTACTGAATTCCTCGGACACACAGTACATCTTCAGCTCATCAAGGTGGAGGAGCAAGTGTTTCCTATGTATGCCAGAAAAGTTTTCTTCTCCAATGAATCCAAACAGAGGACCCAACAGATCCATTTCTTCTGCAGTTATTATTCCATTCCCTGGGATTTGCTAAAATAATAGAAATATTAGAAGAAGCAGAAGCTCACACTGTGACCAATACTTACGACTTAAACCTAATGTGGCAAGTTTACCTTCCCTCTGATAAATACAGCAGCATATACAGTATAAATATTAGGATACTCATATATGAAAGCTGGGCAGCTATAATTATTGATTTTATCACATGTGTGAGGTTTATCTTAAAGATCCTGACATTCGGCACCCAAGTCACAAATTATTTTTATTCTGATCTCGGAACAGGGACTACAAGGGCTAAAGGGTGTGTTAGCTCTGGTGATCACAAAGTTATGTGTCCATTCACCTCTCTAGCTCTTTGGACATATCTGGTACGTCCAATGTCCGAAGAGGGAAAACAAGTTAACAGCTGAAGTACCAGCCACAAGGTTGTTCATGTTTTTACCAGCCAGTGCCTGGCTTTACTGCAAAAGTAATCTGAGACTGTAGACTTGCCCAATCAGGTTTACATGAATTCACAGGCGCCAAGCCCCAGGCCAGTGCCCTCCTTCAGGGGTTTCCAAGGCTCTCAAACTCCTCCTGGGACCACCAGAGAAGACATCAGGATGGTTAGTGGGAGGAGCTTAGGGAACATCTGTTTTCATAAATTATTAGTTGTCATCTGCGTAATGCTATCTCATAGGAGGCTTGTTAGACCCCTTGTGATGGCAAAATAGTTAAATGTTAAAAAAAAATTGGGAAAAAATGTAAAATATAATAAAATAAATAAAAAATAATTATAAACACCTTGTCGCCCCATGTACAAACATCCAAACACAAACACATGAATATATAAAAATAATTGTGCAACACGTATCCCTGCGCATGGCAGTGAGATAAAAAATGTTTAGGTCCTTTATTTACACTTAACTCTAAACTGATGAGCTGTAGAGGCATTTAAAGCATTGCCTACTGATCATTTTGGCTACTGTTGTTTTTTGCAGGCATGCAAAGTTTTTAGATCTGACACATTTAGAATCTATTTATGCAACACACACTCATCCTGTATGTTTTACCAAAAAAACAAAACAGCGATTATATTGTGTTTGCGTGCACTTAAAGTATATAGGTTTGATGAACAGTTGTGAAAAAAATTGTGCAGCATTTAAAAGTGTGACTACCATGTTACTATTCTACAGGGCCTCGGTTTTTAGAAAATATATAACGTTCTGGGGATTTAAAAAAATCATCTAGCTAAGAATGAAGATTTTTACAAAAATTTTAAAATTGCTCCAGAGGGGGAGTGCCTAATTAATGTTAGATTAAAGCCGCGTACACACGGGCAGACTGTATGGCCTACTTAGTCCGTCGAAACACATTTCAGCGGACAGTCCGCTTGTGTGTGGGCTTCAGCGGACTTTTTCAGCGTGCAGTCCGGCGTACTAAGTATTTCGGAATTTTCGAAATTCTGTCCGTCATACTTTGGTTTCAGTGGACAATCCGCTCGTCAGTAGGCTAGTTCAACGGACTAAGAATGGCGCATGCTCAGAAAGGATTTACACGGCGAAAGGGTGCATTGCTGTGTATTGGACTTCCTATTTCTAGTCCCGTCGTACGTGCTGTACACGTCATCGCGCAAGCTTTCGACGGACTGTTTGTGCATCCGTGTGTGGTCAAGTCCGTTCATTCGAAAGTAGGACGGACTGTCCGTCGGATTGTATGACGGACTAAGTAGGCCATACAGTCCGCCCGTGTGTACGCGGCTTAAGAGTTAAGAATAGGGTTAAGAGGACTGGACTACCACAAAACATTACATGTGCCAACATGCCTGCATTTGCTTTATCAGCAAGAAAAAGTTGTCCTGTGTACCTTTCTGATTTAGTATTGCTATTGCCATTCATAAATACTAAATATGGCCCTGATAGTAGGTTAATATACACGATAAGTAAAAACTGTAAATGACTTTGGTTCTCCTTACCAAGGCATATAGTGCTCTTTGAGCCAATACTGATTTTTTGTACAGTGGGAGTTCCATGAATGCTTTTGGATATTTATGGGCATATTCCAGGAACAGCTTCAGTGAGTCATTGGAAAGTCTGTCAATCAGCTTCAGCCTGGAAAAAACAATGACATAAAGTGAGATCATGTTGTCTTGATGCATAATGCAAGACAAAATCATAATTATAGAAATAAACACACTTTCAAAAAATTCTATAAAACATTTGAAAACATCAAGATTAATTACTCTATATTTTTTAAATATGTCTACCGTATAGCCCGCTTGTTCTCAAATATTTTATTGTAAAGCTTTGTATTTGCTACACAATGCATAACAAAATATGAAATACTTAGGTAGATGTTGATTTCATATACGGTATACCAAAAGAATGACCTTTACTTTAAAACTGCAATTATTGAATAATCTACAATTTGCATGATTGGCCAAATTCAAATTCTTCAATTTGCTGGAGGGAGTTTGCATTAAATTAATACAAAAATGAGCATCATACCAGCTGGAAGAATAAATACACAGTTTTGTAACACTGTGGCTGAACAGGCACAAGTATGAAAGTTGTCCTCAGTAATAATATCTGCTAATATGTTCTGAACTAAGGTGCCACTTCGGTTCCCTCAGGGTTCCAAAAGGTGCTTTACATATGACTGCTGTGTAAGCAGCCTTATATAGTGTGGGGCGTGGACTTAGCCCCCTGACACCTTGATTGGCCAAAGACACCCTGCCTTTGGCCAATCATGGCTCGACCAGCAGATCGCACTGTGATTAGCCAAAGCAGCAACTGTGAATGCACTGCGATCTCAGTGCATTATGAGGTGCTCCGCGGTGCTCAAATTTGCCGCGCACACCCCATATGTTCGGTTTGTTTGCGGACAAATGACCACCCGATGTATGATTTGAACTTATGTTCAATTCGAACATCGGACCATCCCTATTAATAAGTAGCATTTAAGTGTTTTATATTTTAGAATGGGGTGCCTCGTTTGAAAAAAGGTGACAAAAAAAAGAATTTATTATTCAGTGTTCTTAGGGCTAGTTCATGCCACAAAAAATGTGATCCAGATCCATTCCAGATGCGTTTGTGCATGCATATTTTTGATGCGTTTCTGCATGTGCATTTTTAATGCATTCAAGACTTTTTTTTGCATTGTCTGGTATGTTTTTTTTTTATTTATTTTTTACGTTCAATACATTTTTATTGTTTACAATGCAATATTATAGTGACAAAGACATGTAAGTTCCAAGACCAAAAAAAAAGCAACCAAAGAAATAATTATACCAAGCCAAAGAAAAAAAATGCTAACGGCACTAGAGAATCTGACATGTGTAGTGAATAACATAAAACGAAGCAGAAGGGTTCTCTTATTATTCTGGAATCACATCTAATGCAATTAGTCACCAATAATAGTATAACAATAATTTATCATAGTTTAACCTTGGGAGAGTGGAGTTGCGAAGAATAAGAAGGGGATAGACAATCCAAAGACATGCAGGTAGGTTAATTGGCTTCTGTCCAAAATTGGCCCTAGTATATGAATGGGGACCTTGGATTGTGGGCTCCTTGAGGGTAGGGACCAAAGTGAGTGTGCAATGTACAGGGATAGGGACAATTGTAGACACTCACTCAGGTTGAACTGGATGGACTGGTGTCTTTATTCAAAATAACTAACTAACTATGAGAGACAGTAAAAAAGTAAAAAGGAGTAATGGTATGGGTAATGAATCTCCAAAACAAAGAGAGAACTAGGACAGAGATGTAGCTATTAGGAGGGGAGGAGCTTGGTGTCCGCATAGCACCTGGAGTCAAGGACAAAGGTACATGGATATATGACGCCCGGGGTTCAAGTTCATTCAAACAGAGCACTTTGGTCATTGATAATACTAGTCATTTTTTCATGTATCATATTCCATTATATTTTGTGTTTATCTCATCTAAAAGACACTAAGGGTGTCTTCCATGCTCCCTCTTTAGTGATTTTCGCTGATGGTAATATAAAATAAATGAGGCGTTCCAAAGGACGGGGCCATCCGGTATGTTTTTGATGCATTTTACTGCATTCCAGTACAGCTCTGTGTAGGAAAAATGCAGAATGCTCTACTTTTTTTTCTGGAACTGGAATGCACTGGAACTGCAAGCACCGATGTGAACTATGCCATCGAAAACCATGTAACCTACTTTCTATACGTTTTGGATGCAGGAAAAAAAAAAAAAAGCACTGGAATGCATGTGGTGTAAACTAGCCCTTAATTCAATAAAATGAAACCTGTCTGGTTATTGTGGGTAATTGCACTCTGCATATATCATTATTCCAGGTTGTAATACTTTTTTAAACATGACCATAATATCCCGGCTCTGAGATGCCAGTCACTTTGTATGGGTACAGGGATGTGTTTGGACATCATGCTGTCTAGGTACACCTAAATGATGACACCCTATTGTATGAACTCTGCCCTTTGTGTTAAGTGATAATTTGAGCAGCATCTACTTCTAGAATGCGCTTTTGGAGATATCAAATATACTGCTTTATATGCATAATAATTCTATTTAACCATAAAGACCACCAAGCAAGTGAAAGGAGAAATAGTTTCAGATTTTATGAACTATAAAGAACTTTTTGACTCCTCTCAACGCCCCAATTTATGAATTGTAAGGCTTGCTGTTCCACATTATAACCCTGCTGCCCTGGGCACTGGCCCATAGGTGCTCTATTGAAAAAACACCCACTATAGGTATTACGGTGTATCTAAAGTAAAACTTTTTTTTACGTTTCGATTGAGTGGAGAGTATCAAAACCTCTGTCGGTTTTTTCATTGCGGTCTGTGTCCCTAATAAGCAGATACACTTTCTCGATTTGTCCTGGTGTCACGAAGATTGAAAGTGAGAAAGAAACCAAATATTTGAGTTGCCTTCAGAGCAGGACTAGAGGGGCAATCTTCCAATGAGGACACTTGTTCCTATGATAACTGTCTTTTCCTTCACTTTAGAGAAATTTCCCCTCACTTTCTGCTGTGCCTAAAGAATAGGAAGTGAAGGGAAGATGCCCTTAACTGGGCAAAAAGGAAAAAAGCCTGCAAATATTCATCAATCCATCCAATCCATCCAAGATATAGCAAAGTAATATAAGAAGACTTACGGGAGATCTGTGACAAACTCAGGGCCCATCCAGCCTGTGTCTTCCCAGGTTATCTCAGGCCGCTTCTCGATTTCCTCTAAGATACACTTCCTCTAGGAAACATGAATACATATATTCAAAAACCTGAAACCACATCAAAGAACCATAATTGTATTATTGACATAATAATTCTTACAAGACTTTTGCGCAGACCGCTAGGTATCCCTTGAAGATACTTAACCACGTCTCTGATATCTGAAAGAGAGTTAAGTTGCTGCAGGTTGTCACATTCAATCCCATTAGCCAAAGTCCCAAGGGTCCTATTTACAATGAAAACAATTTGGAAAATGTTATAGTCTTTGTCCATTGTTCACCTTTAGGGCTCATTCACATGGCTGACATGGGCCATACACCAGCAAGAATGAGTGTTTCTCTATGGAAGGTATGCATAGGTGTGTGCACAAAGCAGACAGTTTGTGTTCATAGCCGTGCATCTGTCGCTAACCACATGCAGCAGCTCGGATGTGCGCACAGCTACCACGTCTGTCAGTCTGTCATTGATTTATACAGTCTTTTGACCACCACTGATAGTGTACACCTACCTACTGCAGAGAAATGTTGATTTTTGGAGGCATACAGCCCAAACTAACTGTGCGAATGAGCCTTTATAATCTAGACAAGCTGAACTATCATAAAGTGTGTATCAAGGCAAAAAAAATCAGTTCATCAGTACATTTCACCATGTACCCTTTAAGGCCACTTTCACTTTTTTTAAGGCGTTTTACAGGCGTTTTTGTGCTAAAAATAGGGCCTGTAAACTGCCTGTGCTTTCACACTGGGGTGGTGCGCTTGCAGGACAGGAAAAAAAGTCCTGCAAGCAGCATCTTTGGGGTGGTGCGGGAGCGGTGTATACACCGTTCCTCCACCACCCCTGCCCATTGAAATCAATGGCCAGCGCTGCAGAAGTGCCTGCAAAGCGCCGCTGCCGAATCGCTTTGCAGGCGCTTCTGCAGCGCTGGCCATTGCTTTTAACTCTTTTTCGGCCCACTAGTGGGTGTTAAAAGCACCCCACTAGCAGCCAAAGAGAGCCTCTAAAATGAATTTGAAAAAGGAGGATCACTGGTAAGTTCTATTCTGAGGATGTGGAATTTCCAGCTGTAATGGGAAGATCCGACCGAAGATCTTCCCCATCTGGTCTCCTCACCACTCCCACAATGCTCCACCCAGCCCCCAGACCATGCCCAGCCAGCCTCCTACCAACTCTATGCAACAGCAGCCCCACTAATGCTTACTTCCCTGTCCCAAGCCCCTTTAACCCCTGTAATGCCAGCCCTCCATTTATTGCCTTTGGGTTTTTACTCCGGGCTTTTCTTTCTTTGTCTTTTTTTTTTTTTACATGCTGTCACCAGTGCAGTACATATCATGTGACTGGTGTGGCAGTAATCAGGATTTTTTTTTTTACCATTTTGTTCTTTTTTTTGTTCATACTTTCATCAGAGTAGTGCAGTGGTACCATAGTAAGCCCTTGTACACACGATCGGAGATTCCGACAACCAAATCCATCGGATTTTGTCCGACGGATTTTGTCCGAAACTGTTGCATACACACGGTCGGACGAAGTTGTTGGAAAATCCGATCGTTCAGAACGTGATGACGTTATTTCGTTACGACAGGACTACGTTCAGGCTAGTAGCCAATAGCTTTGATGTAGGAATTTTATCTGAGCATGCGTGGCACTTTGTCCGATCGGAATTCTCTACACATGATTGGAGTATGTCCGATCGGAGCATTTTGTCGGAAAATATTTCTGGCAAGTTGGAAAATTTGGTCCGACGGATATTCTGATGGAAACAGTCCGATGCATACCACACACAGTCGGAATATCCGACAAAACGCTCCGGAATCTCCGATCGTGTGTACAAGGGCTTAGGGTGATCAGGGATTTTTTTTTATACTGTCATTGCTTGTAACAGTGATGATCAATGTTTTTAGCAATAGTTAACTGTCATGAATGGCTTTCCATTCATGACAACCTGCTTACTGTTGACAAGCTGTGATTGGCTACAGCTAATCACATGGTCCAGGGTGCTGTGATTGGCCTAGGTACCATGTGATACCTGTGGGCCAATCACAGCATCACAATACAGTCGAGAATGGAAGCCATTCATGACCGTTTTCTTGACATTGTAATCATGTGATTGCTATGACCAAGCATAGCAATCAGATGATATCCAGGCCGCTCACAGCAGCTGGGTACCGAGCATTGCTGTATGCCCCAGGGGATGTGCTAGTGCACATGTGCTAGGCGACATACCAGTATGTCGCCTAGCCTGGCTGTGCTACCTGTCCGCAGTCAATGTACCGTGGGTGGGTGGAAAGTGGTTAATAATGGCACCGCAATTTTAATGAAAGTTTGCCACGATTCTTTGCGAGTTTCTGGAAGTTTGTGTAGAAAGCAAATTTTTGCCTGCATTCTCTGAATGCTTAGGTGTGAATGCAGCCTTAATGTGTGTAGCTAATGCTAAAAGAATCCATTACAGAACACAAAGCAGATGCATATTTATGTAATGGAAAAAGTTTGTTTAGGCTAGGCTGGCACACACAAACTATTTAGATTCAGATTAAACCTGGAATTTCACTTTAGACTTGAACAAAGCTTTCTGCTCTACCTGGTGGTCATATTGTATATTGCACATGACTTACAGAATGGTATTCTTGGTCAGGTTTGCACCAGCCTGAATCTTCCTCCAGAGGAACTGGGTCTGCGGGGGGGGTAAAATGCTATTAATGCAGATCTTATTTGTTTAGCGTTTAAACTGGCTACAACAGGCACATGCCTATCAATCCTCAGCAGTTGTGTTCTCACAGAAATCACTAACAAAACCCTATTGAAAAATGTGCATAGATTTATATTATAAAGAAAAAAATCATCCTGATACAAAAAAGTCACTTTACTCAATTCTCTCAATTTAATTATGAACACGTTGCTATATTCCTTTATTAACCACTTAAGGACCGAGCCTCTTTTGGAGATTTATTGTTTAGTCAAAAACTGTTTTTTTTTTGCTAGGAAATTACTTAGAACCCCCAAACATTATACTTTTTTTTTCTAACACCCTAGAGAGTAAAATGGGGGTGGTTGCAATACCTTCTGTCACACCGTATTTGCGCAGCGGTCTTACACTTTTTTGGAAAAAATACACTTTTTTGAATTAAAAAATAAGACAACAGTAAAGTTAGCCCAAGTTTTTTTTATATTATGAAAGATAATGTTACGCCCAGTAAATTGATACCCAACAGGTTACGTTTCAAAATTGCGCCCGCTTGTGGAATGGCGAAAAACTTTTAGGTTAGGAACTTGTTCCTTGCTGTTTAACATTACTGCCAGTTGAGAGTCAGCTTTGTACCATTGCTCCTTTCCCTTGGGATTGCAAACACTTCCAGTTGGGATGACTGAGTGGTCCAATGTGACATCCAAGACCCCAAGCTAAATTTATTCAGAGTACACTGGCCAATGGATATCTTAAGTCATTTTAGATAGTATTTACTAGACACTTGCACACTGAAATATTTTGTTTCGGAATTTAGTTTTAGTCCGAAAAATAAATGTATTTTGTTACTCCTGAAATTGGTTTTTATTTATATAATTTCGTTAAAAAATGCATTAGTCCGAAAATCCGAAATAATTAAGGTCGAATCTGTCATTGAAGGCTTATGCTGTCTGTCGAATGTTTTAAGAAGATTTGATGGAGCAGCTAAACTGTACGATGCCGCAATCATACATTTCCGGTTGAATGTTCCGCCTACAAGCTATAGTAGAATTCTAATGTTGTATGACACTAGTAATAATTATATTTATTAATTATTCTTATTAGTCAACCAACATTAGAATTCTTCTATAGCATATGGGTGAAGCATTTGACCATAAATGTCCACTCACGGTGACTGCTTCGTCAAATCTTCATGTTCGAATAATCTTGGACTAATAGAGTTAGGTTAGGCACATTCAACCTTTTTTGGCTATTGTCTCTATAATGTTGAATCTTTTCTCTCTATGTTGAATCTCTTTATGTCGAAAATCCGAAATAATTAAGGTTGAATCTGTCATTGAAGGCTTATGGTGTCTGTCGAATCTTCTTAGAACATTCGAAAGACACCATAAGCCTTCAATGACAGATTCGACCTTAATTATTTCGGATTTTCAGACGAATGTATTTTTTAACGAAACAAAATAAATAAAAATGAATTTCGGGAGTAACTAAATACATTTATTTTTCGGACGAAAACGAAATTCCAAAACAAAATATTTCAGTGTGCACATGTCTACCAGTCAGAACGTGCAGCCTTTGGCTAACAGTGGTGATCAGATGCCGGTCGGCTGCTGGTTTTCCAGGATGTCCATTCGACAAAAGTCAGATGTTAGGCTGGCTTCTGTCAGACAGGCTGCTGTACACAATGGCCACATGTCAGCCGGTTTCTGTTGAGCTGGCCAATATTTGGACCATGTGATAGCATAAAAGTGAAAATATAGGAAAAACATTTTGTTGGCTAACTGGTCATGCAAGCTTACTAGAATACTAAATAGGCATTGTATGACTCAAAAGCTTGCATGACAAAATATAGTAAGTTAATCAATGAAGAATAACCTCAACCATGAAATCTAGACCCTTACAGGATGACCACATTGTTGCCTGTCTATAGCCCATATGTAGAAACATTCTAAAGCTGATTTGGTTGGAATAAGTTATATAGAAAAGCAAAGTAATATGATTTGTCCCAATAGGAAGAGCATCAAACCTGCTGTGGCATCCAGTCCAGCTCCCCATACAGACTCATGTTCCTGAACAGAATCTGTGTGTCCAAATGCAGGAGCTTCAGTGGGGCGAAGGGCAGGAAACAAGAAAACTGCTCGGGCCAGAGCTCTACATCATGGATATATTTCTAGTTTAAATAAAAGAAACAAAAGAATTTATAATTACAATGTGAACCATAAAAACATTCAATATATACATCAAAAAATATAAAATTAGAGAGGTTTGGATGAATGGGCTGAAAGTTGCACCAATTATTGAAGCAGATTAAATCAAAAATGATCCCATACAAAAAAGCACAAGCAGTAGTTGCAGTCCTGCAAAGATATTGGGGTTTACTTAAAGCGGGAGTCCACCGGGACTCCGCGTTTTTTTTTTTTTTTTTAAAAGCCAGCAGCTACAAATACTGCAGCTGCTGACTTTTAAATAGTGACACTTACCTGTCCAGCGCGCCCGCGATGTCGGCACCCGAAGCCGATCGCTCGCTCGGCTGCCGGGTCCCCCCGCCATCTTGGGTATGGGAATCAGGAAATGGAGCCTTTCGGCTTCATTTCCCGGTTCCCTACTGCGCATGCGCGAGCCGCGCGGCGCAATCCGGACGGTCCCCGCTGCCTCTGGGAGCTGTGTGTTTCCCAGCAGGCAGCGGGGCACTTGCTGAAGGGGGCGGGCGCTTGCGGAACGGGGCGTAACGTACGCCCCGTTCCGCAGAGAGCTAGCCCGGAAGTGGGTGCAGTTACCTGGATTATCCAGGTAACTGCACCCCCCTCCCCCCTGAAAGGTGCCGATTGTGGCGCCGGAGGGGGGGGGATTCCGATGAGCGGAGGTCCATTTTAGGGTGGACCTCCGCTTTAAAGGCAAACATGATGTTCATTTTACAAGGGACTTTTCACCAGAACTTACTGAATGCGGTGAAAATACATTTTTAAAGAATATCCAACCACGTGCAAGGAAAATAAATAAACAAACAAACAAAAAATATATATATAATGTATGGGGGTTTGAAGTAATTTTCTAGCAAAAAAAAAAGGATTTTAACTTGAAACAACAAATGTCAGAAAAAGGTTTAGTGTTTAAGTGGTTAAACTATCCTCATTTACACAGGAAGTTTATTCTTTTGACAAATTGTTACACTGTTTATACTTAAGTTCCATTGCTAAAGAATGTTGTGATTCTTGGCAGACTGCCCATTTTTTTTTCTTGCTCTCTTTTGACATCTGTGGCTTCAGAAGAGCAGGGAGAATTCTTTGCATAGACAGAATAGTGAAACACTTTTGTCAGGATTGCAATGGGGAAAAAAATTGCGATAACGATTCTTGGCAATTAATCGTGCAGCTCTAATACTCACCTAGGTTCTGCCACTCTGTTGCTCACTAGAGCATGGAGCTGGGGAGGGGAGGGAGCAGCTGGCTCAGTCCTCAAGCGGAGCAACTGAGAGGCTGAGCCAGCTGCCAGCCCAAGCATAGTGTTGGGATCTTTCCAAAACCTGGACAAGCTCTGTGACATCAGCCAACAGCTGGCTTTAGCCCACTGTTGACTGAAAACAGGTCACAGGAGTTCAGAACGAACTGCACTCCTATGATTCATAGAAGAGGTAGGGCTAAAATAACTTTGGCTACACTTCTCCTTTATGGTGTCCTGTCCAATTCCAGTCTGATTGATTGGTATAGGGCAACACAGACAGCTCTTGTACTTGGCATATAATAATAAAAAGCCCAAAATGAAATGATTATCGTTGCTGAGTGTACAGAACCTGGCATAATCACATACCCGCAATGACTGCATAATGGCTGCCTTCTGTGCAGAAATCAGTAAAGGCAGAGAAGAACCTAAGCACTGACAAGCTCTTGTTAAGAGATGGCTGGGCAGAGAACGCAGATAATCTGGACTAAGGACAGGAATCAAGGAGTGCAATCTACAAATCACTTGTTCTGCCACCTGCAAAATAAGGACAAATACATCATTATGTCATTTCCTTTTAGTCCAAGAACTGGCTATGTATTAAAAAGACACATCACTGGCTCACCCACCAATAGCAGCAACGAGTCCAACTCTAATAAACATCAGCAGATAAGCATAGAAAGTACTAACCAACTTGTTTTGTTGAAGATTGCCAGCGCTAGTCAATATAGAGTATAGCACAACCGTGAATGTAGAGTATGGCTGAGCATGCCCCTACACCAAAGCAGTGCCATATAGTTCTATTATAGGCTGTTATGTAGGGCTATATATATATATATTTATATATATAAATAGCACCGTATCTCATGTATGCACTAGTCACTTTATTTATCACATTTCATTAAATTAAGTCAGGATATTTAATTTAGGAAGAGCGCTCCATTTTTTTTAATATATTTATATTATTGGCTCCATTACTGGTTCATATACGAGTTTCTCATATAACAGTATTTGATTCACCATCCTGATTCATGTGCAAAAAAGATGGGGAAATAGGTTGGATCCATTTGATTGCAATAGCTTTTTGAGCCAAAAATAGTGTCTCTCGCACCATAACTCTATCATACCTCTGTCACTGTTCCTCATCCAAAATGCCTAAAATACATATTTTTGGTGTAGTTCAGGGCATAGGCACCGATAGAATGGAGGAGAGAGTCTATCTTACCAGCTTCCAATACCTAGCTATGACAGGGCACACCCACATAATATGTGCAAAATCAGCACTTGTGTAGTTACATCTCTTACAGCTAGGTGTGGGTATGCAGCGCACAGCATGTAGCCTCACTGGGGTGAGATATGATTGGTGAATCATACAAAGTTGCATTAACTTAGTGTTACTAGCTGGAGACACTTATTGGTGTGAGAAGCAAGCCTCCTCACAATCCTCATCCGAAAAATCTGGAATAGCTTTTTGGTTTCTATGCAGAAATGAGCCTGATTTTGCACTTTCCAGCTTTAGTAAATTAACCCCATTGTGTACTTAAAAGTGGGGTATGCCTGTATATATGTTTAACTTCTATCCATACAGCTCGAGCTAGATTTAAGATTAGCAAACGTACTTTTTCTAGAACCGTCATAGGCGCTTCCAGTGCAATTAGTAAATTGTTTAGCTTAAGAACATGGGCCAAGTGTGACCCCACCACTACTGCCGTGACAAGTGTCACCCAGTCTGACAAATGACGTAGTTGCCCAGCTAAATAATAATACATGTGAAGGAGTGCCATACAGGCATACCCCACTTTTAAGTACACAATGGAGTTTATTTACTAAAGCTAGAACATGCAAAATCAGGCTCACTTCTGTATAGAAACCAATGAGCTTCCAGGTTTTATTACCAAAGCTTAATTGAACAAGCTGGGGTTAGAAGCTCATTGGGTTCTTTGCAGAAGTGAGCCTGATTTTGCACTTTCCAGCTTTAGTAAATAAATCCCATTGTGTACCTAAAAATGGGGTATGCCTGTACCTGCTTCCAATTTAGGGTTCTGTAGGGTGGAAAATGTAAGCTTTCATTGGTTATTTGCCAATATAAAGGAACTGAGTAATGCATCTAGAGTTTTAAAGAATGATTTTGGAAACTGGCATGTGGGAGGATACAGAGACATTTTGGCAAGAAAATTTTTTATTTGATTTATTCTACCTGCCGGCAGCAGAAGATGAGCCCCAAGTGGTGAGTTTAGTTCTAATCACTTGAAGTAAGGGTTCCATGTTAACTTTTAAGTCGTCTAAAGGGGCTAATGTGGTTATTATTCCCAAATACTTAAAGTGGATGTAAACCCTAACAAATACCCAGTGAAGAGAATAGCCTCAGATAATACACAGAGAGGAAACAAATCTTCCTACATAAGTTTTACTTGTATATCTTCAGTCTTCCGCTTTCTACACCCTTTAAGATGTGCAGATTATGTTAAAAATCTTTATTTCAGTGGTACATGGGGGTGGGGGGGACTGGACTTGAGAGCTGATTGGAGGAAAGGGACACACCCTCCCCCCCTCCACATAGGCAGAAGAACATAGTAACATACAGAGCTGTACTCTGAATAGACAGGCGCTCTGCTGATCTCAATCTAAGCTCCCTCCCCGACACAAATTTTCAGCTCATGTTATCTCATGTGTCTGAGAACTTGTCAGAAGTTACTTATGCTGATATGGGGATCGGGAGCTTGGTCCCCAAACAAGCAACCTTAAAGAACAGGGGCAATTGGACTATTTTGGTACAGATTAAGCTAGAGTAAATTTAAACAAATATGTAAACAAATATTGATCTCCATATCTCTAAGTATCTGGATGGTGGTACAATTTTCTACATACCCTCTACCACTATTATCGTCATAGAGGCTATATCTATTTTTCCTTACTTATGTCGATAATAGAGGAAGGGAGCACCAGAGAGAAATTGCACTTACAGCTTTGGAGAGAGATACAAAAAAAACACTACAGATATATGTACTTAGTTCAAATTTCATGAATGGGGTTTACAACCCACTTTAAAGGAAGAAACTATTTTAATAGGGTTTGTGGGCTGACAGTTTTTAAGCAGTTTTATATAACAATTTTACACATATTGTATATAAATATAAGTCCGTTCTCTCACGGAGTTTACAATCTAAGGTCTCTATATACATATACTAGGGCCAATTTAGACAGGAGCCAATTAACCTACCAGCGTGTCTTTGGAGTGTGAGAGGAAAACTAAGTACCCAAATGAAAGCCACACAATAACAGGGAAAATGTGCAAAATTCATGCAGGCAGTGTCATGGTTGAGATTCAAATGACCGATGACCCTAGTGTTGCAAGGAATAAGGGCTAAGTACTAAGCCATGTGGTTGCCCACATATTGTTGCTTCTCAAAGGAATGTACCTCCTTTCCTCACTAGGTTAACCTGGCATTTTGTAATGGCTTATATTCATTCCTGAATCCCTGTACTCACAAACCCAAATCTCAAATTACTTAATGAATCCTAATGACTCACTGTCAGTCAAAACATTTTTTTGGTGTTTGGATTACTTCTTATGTCTGATCATCATGAACTGTCTATAATCAGCATTGGAATCAATATTTTCATTAACCTCCCTGGCGGTACGATTATTTCGGATTTTAGGTGCTAAAAGCGGTACCATTATTTTGCATGAAAATTTGGCGTTTTATATTGTAGTCCTGCAATTCTTAGGAATAACTCACTTAAATCTGTCCAAACCAGAGTCTAGCAGACATCCCGGGTATGATAAAGTTTGAAAAATTAAATCATAAATTATAATATAATAAATAATTATAAATAATTGTACCAAATAATAATATAACAATAATAAAAATTATTCAATAATGTAATCAAATCAAAAACACTGAAATTTGCTCAGTTGCAGAATTGTCACTGTCATTACTTTTCAGTATTTGATGACGGATCTCCCCACAAATCGCTATCGCTCAATTCTGCGAGTGATTCTAATTTATTATCGCTGTTTTCTAGCTGGTCTAAAATCATTTTTGATGTACAGTGACAGTTTTGGTTGCTATGGGCAATCTCCAGTTTCCAGGCATAAAGAACAGTTTTTATTATATAAAACTGCATGCAGGACACTGGGCAGACCACTAGGGACAACGGGGATGTGAAATATTTACATACAGCAATGTAATCTGTAAGATTACATTATACTGTATGTTTACTGTTTGTTTCACTTTTTGAATTTGGCGCCGATCTCCGTCCCTGTGCGTCGCAACGCTCGCAGGGCACGGAGATCGGCGATGTAATGCATCGAGCGAGACACGGCTCGCTCGTACAGCGGGGAGACAACGCTGGATCCGAGGGAGAAGGTAAGTAAACCTCCTCCTGGATCCAGCGATGCAGTCCCGAGTCTGGCTCGGGGATACCGCTTTTGGTATGAAAAATCCACCCCGAGTCAGACTCGGGAATACCGTCAGGGGGGTTAAAGCATAGTTACGGAAGCTTAAAGACATTTTACAGATTTCAAATTCATGACATTCTTTTCAAAAGGCAGAGAAAACTTTTACTTAAATGTTAATTTGTATTCTAAAGCAAGCCTTTTATCTAGGCACATTGGCTAAGTGGTTAGAACTTCCACCTGGCAGCACTAGAGACATTGGTTCAAATCCCAACCACAACACTACCTGCCTGGAACCTGAATGCTCTCCCTGTGCCTGTGTTTGTTTTTTCTCCCAGTACTCTGGTTTCCTCCCACACTACAAAAATATTCTGGTAGGTTAATTGGCTGTACTATGTGTATGCATATTAGTTTTTGGACCTTAGATTGTAAGCTTCTTGAGGGCAATGTGGGGTTATTGAATGCACCAAATGTCTAGTTTACACGAAACCAATAATATGGGTTCTCACAGCACGGGAAGGTAGGAAAGAATATCAAGGCAACTGAAGACATGTGAAAAAAGTCTAAACCAAGTACAATGCCTTGAAAAAGTATTCATACCCCTTGAAATTTTCCACATTTTGTCATGTTACAACCAAAAACGTAAATGCATTTTATTGGGATTTTATGTGATAGACCAACACAAAGTGGCACATAATTGTGAAATTGTGAAAATGATAAATGGTTTTGAAATTGTTTTACAAATAAATATCTGAAAAATGTGGTGTGCATTTGTATTCAGCCCCCCCCCACACACACACCTTTTGCTGCAATTACAACTGCAAGTCTTTTTGAGTATGTCTCTACCAGCTTTGCACATTACATTTTTGCCCATTCTTCTTTGCAAAATAGATTGGATGGAGAGCATCTGTGAACAGAAATTAGAAAGTCTTGCCACAGATTCTCAATTGGATTTAGGCCTGGACTTTAACTGAGCCATTTCAACAAATTAATATGTTTTGATCTAAACCATTCCATTGTATCTCTGGCTGTAGGGTTATTGTCCTGCTGGAAGGTGAACCTCCACCCCAGTCTCAAGTCTTTTTCAGAGCCTAAGGCCTTGTACACACGATATGAAAATCAGAAGGGAAAATTCAGTAAGACGAGCTGTCTGCGGATTTTTGGATCGTTAGTACGGTGCTTTTGACAGCTGATTTTACTTTTTCCTCAGACAAAAGCTGGATATACAGGCTATAGAATTTCTGTTGGAATAGAACTCAACATCTCATTTTCGTATGGTCAGTACAGAAATCGTCACACAAAAGTCGAAAGTACAAATATGCATGATTGGAATCAGGGAATGACTGGGAAGAGTTTGGTCTTGTAAACTACTCTTTGTAATCTAGAATTAACAATCGTGATGCGGCAATTGCTGAAATGACGAAATGCAGTGCACATTCCAAATCTTCTTTAACCACTTGCTTACTGGGCACTTAAACCCCCCTCAGTCCCAGACCAATTTTCAGCTTTCAGCGCTGATGCACTTTGAGTGACAATTGCGCGGGCATACAACACTGTACCCAAATGAAATTTTTATCATTTTTTTCCCACAAATAGAGCTTTCTTTTGGTGGTATTTAGTTACAGCTCGGAGTTTTATTTTTTGCTAAACAAACAAAAAAAGATGCAAAAAAAAAAAAAAAAAAAAATCATGTTTTAATAGTTTGTTATAAAATTTTGCAAACGGGTCATTTTTCTCCTTCATTGAAGTGCGCTGATTAGGCGGCACTGATAGGCTGCATTGGTGGGCACTGATGGGCTGCATTGGTGGGCACTGATGGGCTGCATTGGTGGGCACTGATGGGCTGCACTGGTGGGCACTGATAGGCATAGTTAAGGCGGCACTAATAGGCACAGATAAGGCGGCACCGATGGGCACAGATAAGGCGGCACTGATGGGCAAAGATGGGCACAGATAAGATGGCACGGATGGGTGGCACGGATAAGTGGCACGGATGGGTGGCACGGATGGGCACTGATAGGTACCACAGATAGATGGGACTGATGGGCACTGATAGGTGGCACTGATAGGTGGCTCTGATAGGTGGCACTGCTGGGCACTGATGGGCGGCACTGCTGGGCACTGATGGGCGGCACTGCTGGGCACTGATGGGCGGCACTGGGGTGCAGCACCTTTGAGGCAGATTGGGTGGCACTGTGGGTGGCACTGTGGGGTGGCACTGTGGGTGGCACTGTGGGTGGCACTGTGGGTGGCACTGTGGGTGGCACTGTGGGCACTATGGGCACTGACAGGGGGCACTGACGGGGGGCACTTACTTTTTCTTTTATTTTACTTCAGGATGGCACTGCGGGAGGCAGGTGGGCACAGGCAGGTGGCAGGTGGTCCCTTGTATTGATGGCCGTGATCGGGACTGATGTCCCGATCACGGCCGCCGGTGATCGGCTTTTTTTTTCTCTCCTCGCGCTGTCAGCGCGAGGAGGAATAATAGCCGATTACCGGCTCCGTTCTATCACATGATCAGCTGTCATTGGCTGACAGCTGATCACGTGATAAGGGGTCGGGATCGACCCCTTACACGGATCGGTGATCAGGCGAGTCTCACGGACTCGCCGATCACAGAGCGCGCCGCGCGCGCCCCTCAGGGGGCGCGCAGGCCGCTCGTAACCAGGACGACGTCAATAGACGTAGTCCTGAAAATGTAGGTCCGCGCTAATGCCGTCATTTGGCAATAGCGCGGATCTGAAGTGGTTAATGGGATAATAATGAAGCTGCTTTGCTGGTGATACTGATGTAGTTTGCTAAACGTATTTTAAAAGGTATTTGTTTTGTACGATCTGAAAATCGTGAATCAATGCTCACCAAACTTCTACTAACACGAAATTAGCAGAAGGGGCACTTGAGAAATTAACTTCTTCTTTATACTCGCATAAAGAGTACAAAATCTTGCACATGCGCTTTTGACAAAAAGCAGATGCTCAGTCGTACAACAATCGAACCGTGTGTACAAGGCTTTACACGTTTTCTTCTAAGATTGCCCTGTATTTGGCTCCATCCATCTTCCCATCAACTCTGACCATCTTTCCTGTCCTTGCTGAAGAAAAGCATCCCCACAACATGATGCTGCCACCACCATGTTTCACAGTGGGGATAGTGTGTTCAGGGTGATGTGCAGTGTTAGTTTTGCGCCACATATAGTGTTTTGCTTTTAGGCCAAAAAGTAAAATTTTGAACTCATCTGACCTTTTTCCACATGTTTGTTGTGTCCCTCACATGGTTTCTTGTAAACTCCAAATGGGACTTGGCTTTCTTACAACAATGGCTTTCTTCTTGCCACTCTTCCATTATGGCCAGATTTCTGCAGTGCACGACTAATAGTTGTCCTGTGGACAGATTCCCTCACCTGAGCTGTGGATCTCTGCAGCTCCTCCAGAGTTACCATTGGTCTTTTGGCTGCTTCTCTAAATAAAATGTTCTCCTTGTCCAGCCTGTCAGTTTAGGTGGATGGCCATGTCTTTGTAGGTTTGAAGTTATGCCATACTATGCCATACTCAAACAGTGCTCCGTGGGATGTTCTAAGCTTGGGATTTATTTTTTTATAACCTAACCCTGTTTTAAACTTCTCCACAACTTTATCCCTGACCTGTCTGGTGTGTTCCATGGCCTTCATGATGCTGTTTGTTAACTAAGGTTCTCTAACAAACCTTTGAGGGTGTCACAGAATAGCTGTATTTATACAGAGATTAAATTATACATGGGTGGACTCTATTTACTAATTGGGTACCTTCTGAAAGCAATTGGTTCCACTAGATTCTAGTTAGGGGTATCAGAGTAAAGGGGGCTGAATACAGATGCATGTCACATTTTTCAC
Organism: Lithobates pipiens; assembly: GCF_037356315.1. Lineage (NCBI taxonomy): Eukaryota > Metazoa > Chordata > Amphibia > Anura > Ranidae > Lithobates > Lithobates pipiens. Next base: position 51,280,241 of record NW_027507903.1, on the reverse strand, counting down.
ATATTTATTTGTAAAAAAAAAAATGAAAACCATTCATCATTTTCCTTCCATTTCACAATTATGTGCAACTTTGTGTTGGTCTATCACATAAAATCCCAATAAAATACATTTACATTTTTGGTTGCAACATGACAAAATGTGGAACGTTTCAGGGGGTATGAATACTTTTTCAAGGTATTGTAAATATATTATACATTCCTATCTATTTACCAATGTTAGCAGAATAATGAATACAATAGGTAATGTTGATTGAGAGAGTTTAGTTCCCCTTTAACCCTCACTTTACATGCAAAAACATCATAAATTTTAACCTTAGGTCTAAAAGCTTACTATAAAGCTAAACTGCAGACATTAAAGCAAACAGCATTATACATCTGCAACAATGGTTTGTTTGCATTACTGTCAATAGATTACCATAAGTGGATGTATTGCCAATTATTTAATATATTAATTGGAAAATAAACTATATGAGTGCATAGAAATCTAAGGAAGAGGAATGTTGGTGGCTTTACTGTATACTCCACAGTATATCGCTAGCGGTTTTTCAGATACCAGTTGAGTCTACTCAGTAAAAAGCTGAACATTCAGACTATTTGACCTCATCCCTAGAAGCTGGCAAATATGGCATGCAAAAAGTATCATATATGCAATAAAAAAAAGTAGTGTTGCATATACTTACATTAGATTTGGGGGTGACATGACTGAAAAGCAAAAACCCCTGAAAAAAAAAACTGTTATTATTACAATATATAAAAACAGCCTAACCAAAAGGTTAATAAACATTTTGACATATTTTACGTTTCAGTCACTGGGGTTGATTACTAAAGGCAAATAGGCTGTTCATTTTGCAATAGAAAGTGTACTTTGCAAGTGACCTTGCCCCAAACTGTATTGAATGTTGTAAAGTTTCAAGGAATACAGGTACCTAAAGTGTTTTATGTTCTATCCCAACATAAAAAAAAAAAAAAATATATATATATATATATATATATATATATATATATATATATATATATATATAAAAAATGATATAATATTTAAGCAGGGACCTACATGGAAGCGGGTGTTAGTATCCTTTTAGGAAGACCACTCCCTGGGAGATGCTAGTGTGTGGAGTACTGTGACCTTTATAACCTGGTGTGGGTGGGCCCTGGGCAGAAGGTGGATGGAAGCTGGTTACCCTTTACTTATAGCATGCAGGTCTATAGCTTGGGGAGTAGTAGACCATCTGCACTTAGGCCCAGAGACAGACTCCATGTGAGGACCCACTGCTGGAGGACTCATGAAAGAGCATTTGGGAAGATAGCTCAACTTTACGAGTTAAGGGTTGATGGCACTGATGTGTTGTGCACTGTGAACGGGAGAAAGTGATGTTGAGAAGCTGTAGTTTGTTATTCACTAACTTGCTGAAAAGGCATCTTGTGTGGACATTTTTTATTCAAGAAGGTGGACCTCGGACCTAGAAAACATGAAGGTGGGGCCCAGGTCTGGAGAATGGTGGGACACAAAATTTCTCCTAAAGACAGGTATATGTGTACCTTAAGAAGAAGCAGAGGTGATGCCTTTGGCCAGCTTGGTGGGAACCACCATCTAATCCTAAACTTGTCAATATACATACGCCATCTGCTTTTTAGAAGGAAGTGACTTTACCTGAGCAAGTGAAAGGTCAGAGGCTTGTATCATTGTCAGAAGATTAATCACATGACTTTGTGGAAGTGTCTGGAAAAATGACACTCCTAGTTCGGAAAGCAGACTTCTCCAAGTGACGAGCTCATTAAAGTCCAATGATTGTACACTGACTTTTCTCAACACATCCACTAATGAATAAGCCAGCTGAAATATAAACATGAACTTTTATCAAACTGCACATGGAGCTGAAGCTATGCTATAACAAGGTGCACAAAATATGGACCCAGCACTGGACCCAGTGCAATGACAAAATGAGTTATTACACATATGACAAGTGTATTAGGACATTTTAGGGAACTGACTATATTTTAGCTACTCATCTCTTCTTGTTAATTTTAAAGCAAAAAATGAATGCTGCCTCCAGATTCATCCACCCTACCAACTGCTCAGTTTCTGCTACCCCTCTTTGTCAATCACTTCACTGGCTTCCACTTACCCAACAAATTAAATTCAAAATACTAACAACTTACGAAGCCATCCACAACTTGGCCCCCAGTTACATCACTAACCTAGTCTCAAAATACCAACCAAATCGTTCTTTGTTCCCCCTAAGACCTCCTGCTCTCTAGATACCTTTTCACCTCCTCCCATGTTCACCTCCAGGACTTCTCCTGAGCTTTTCCCATCCTCTGTAACTCCCTACCCCAATCTGTCAAACTATCTCTTACTCTGTCCACTTTTAGACAATCCCTGAAAACCCTTCTCTTCAGAGAGACCTATCCTGCTCCTACCTAACAACTGTACTTTTATTTTCTCCATCAGCTTATCACACACTTATGTTTTGTATCTCTTGACCCTCCCTTTAGATTGTAAGCTCTAATTAGCAGGGCCCGCTGATCCCTACCGCATTACATTATATTGTAATTGTACTGTCTGCCTATATGTTGTAAAGAGCTGTTCAAACTATTGGCGATATATAACTCATACATAATAATAAAACAAATTGTGGAACTAAATAGCAAGCTAAAGAAATATGTAACTAAAGAAAAAAACATACTCGCCCACGGTGGGACAAAGTCTTCTGTGAAATGCATTCAAGTAGTTTCTTCTCCAGCACTCCTAATGGGTAGTGGAAAGGCTGAAGGTTTTGCAGGTCCTCATATGTCAAATAGCAAACGAAGCCTGCAAGCCTTTGTACATGTCAGTGTAAAGAAAAAAACAAACAGACAAAATAAAGAAATCAAGATATCAGAAACTGACTATAATAACCAGACACAGTGGGGTTGATTTAATACAACTGGAGAGTGCATATTCTGGTACAGCTGCACATGATAGCCAATCAGCTTGGATTCTTTTTTAGATATTGGGGGTTATTTACGAAAGGCAAATCCACTTTGCACTGCAAGTGCACTTGAAAGTGCAGTAGCTCTAAATCTAAGGGGTGGATCTGAAATGAGGGGAAGCTCTGCTGATTTTATCATCCAATCATGTACAAGCTAAAATCCTGTTTTTTATTTTCCTTGCATGTCCCCCTCAGATCTACAGCGACTTTACTTCCAAGTGCACTTTCAGTGCTAAGTAGATTTTCCTTTAGTAAATAACCCCCATTGTGTTCTATTTAATTCTTACTGTATAAGGTTTTGATTTTACATGGTATATTGTGGTGTAATCATACGCATGAAGGATAGCGCTGTAATTTTTTGGGTTATATAGCTTCTAACTTCAACTTGTTCTATTAAAGCTGTAAAAAAAAATCTGGAAGCTGATTGGTTTCTCTGCAGAGCTGCACCAGATTTTTCACTCTTTAGTTTTGGTAAATCAAACCCACAGTTTCCAAGTATGGTTATGACTGCTACAATGCAGGACTAGATGATGTAAATATGGCCAGTGGATGAACAGTACCTGAATGGAAACAGTTTTCAAAATCAGAATGCTAAGGGTCCATTCACAACCGGACTGATGCACTGATCTTGCACATCACACTGTTTCCTTTTTTTCATTTTTTTTTAAAGAACTTTGTTAAAATGTCACAGAGTAACATTTCATTAGGTTCTATTGGCTACAGCGTGAAGCAAGTGGTGGATTGCATTGCAGCACAATGCAGTGGTGTGAACTGGCCTAGAAGAAGACAAGAATTTTGCCTGATCTTCCAGGGAGACTGTGCTGAACCAGCTTCCCAGAGCAATCCCACTGTACCTTTTGTGAATGAGCGTTTAGAATTTCTCACCCTATTCGGGATCCCATTAATCTTGTTTTAGTTACTCAACAATCTCAAATCCTAAATTCTTTATAGTTTTCAATTAGGCTGGGAATGCTTTAACAGCCTTGGAGACACAAAGGGAAGTCAGAGGATATCTCTACAAACAAGGTAAGTTCGGTACGCTTAGACCCCTTTCACACTGGGGGGCTTTGCAGGTGCTACAGCGCTCTAAATAGCGCCTTCAAAGCGCCCTGAAAGAGCAGCTCCATTCACTCCGGTGCGCTGACAGGACGGTAAAAAAATTCCTGCTAGCAGCATCTATGGAGCGGTGAAGGAGCGGTGTGTATACGGCTCCTTCACTGCTCCTGCCCATTGAAATGAATGAGGCAGCGCAGCTATACCACCAGCAAAGCGCCACTGCAGCAGTGCTTTGCAGTGGTTTTAACTCTTTCTCGTCCCACTAGCAGGGGGTAAAACCGCCCCACTAGTGGGCGAATACCACCGCTAAAACGACAGCAAAGCAGCACTAAAAATAGCACAGTTTTACCGCTGGTGCCCGCACTGCCCCAGTGTGAAAGGGGCCTTAGACAGTTCTCACTGAAACAAATATTGCTATTGTAAAATGTCCCATTTATGTCTGTTCCAGTGACAATTAAAGATGTATGATTTTTCATCAGTATTAAAGCAGATGACAATGGTTACCAGGACAAATATAGAAAGTAAATCTTCATTATGCTGTCCATAGACTGAAAGTTTTTTTTGTTCGGCATGTGGATTAAACGAACAAATCTATCCAATTCCTGCATTAAAGTGGTTATAAAGGCTGAAGGTTTTTTTATCTTCATCCATTCTATGCATGAAAGTAAAAAACGTTCAGTGTGTAGCTCCCCCCTCAGTCCCCCAATACTCACTTGAGGCTGATCCCGATCCAGCGATGTGCACGAGAGCAGAAGCTCTCCCAGGTCTCTGCCTCCTCACTGGCTGAGATACAGCAGCGGGAGCCATTGTGGGGAAAGGGGGGCCAAGATGCACTCTGTGTACCTCATAGACATACAGGGGTGGCTTGGGAGTGAGCCCGTATGAGTGCCCCTAGAGCAAGCAGCTTGCCATGGGGCCACTTAGCAGGGGAGTGCAGGCGGGGTACACAGGGTTGCCAACCTCCCGCAGCATTTTTTACTGGAAAAACATGGAAAATGTACTGGCAGAGCACATTTTTTACTGGCAACCTGAGAAATTACAGAACTACTATTGAAAACGAACGCAGTGAATATTTGAACAGTATAAACATGATGTGGAAACACTGACAATACTGAGAACAAATTTGCTTGATTTACACTTAAAAAGTCAAAAAAGCATGGCATTATCAGTCCCTTTTATTTACTGACAGTTGTAAAAAAAATCATAGATGTTTACAAACTGTCCGTAAATTTACTGGCAGTTGGCAACCCTGGGGGTACCTGGGAAGAGGAGGATCGGGGCTGCTCTGTGCAAAACCATTACACAGAGCAGGTAAGTATGACATGTTTATTATAAAAAAGCTGAACCTTTACAAAAGCTTTAATCCTCTACAAGAGTGGTCATCAACCCTGTCCTCAGGGCCCAGTAACAGGCCAGGTTTGCAGGATAACTGAAATACATCACAGATGATATAATTTGCTGCTCAGTGATTTCAGTATTCTAGTCTGCATCTCCCCAAGGTAATACATACCGTAAAACTTGGCCTGTTAGTGGGCTCTGAGGACAGGATTGATGATGACCACTGCTCTACAACACGGATGGATGAATTGCTTGATGCAGCTATCATACTTTGACAGCTGGCCCAGCCTTCTGTCCAAATACCCAAACAGCGGCTGCATTTGAATGGATCCTACCACTGTTCAGGAAAAAATAATCCTTTGTTTTTGGGTGGAATTCATCTAACATGGACACTCACTGTGCAAATTTCAGATGGTTCAACAGGAACTGGCCAAAATTCACATAGTAAATGACTAGATTAACGGGGCCACAGACAGCAATAAAACCAACATAAAAAGAATTCTATCCCTTCTACTCTATATTCTGACAATGGGACCCATGCTGTTAGAACACACTGATCAGTGGCTGCAGTCACTGATCAACGACAATCTACCAGCATATGACTTTGACAGAAGTCGATCAAACAACTGACTTCTCTCGAGTAAAGATGGGTATGCGCTAATCGAAATCCTGGCAGTCTGTGCTGAGCCGGCCAAGTTTCGCTCAGTGTAAGGTCAATTTTACACAGATTTTGACATATTTCACAAAGTAGAAATACACATTTAATGCAAGCGACACTGAGACATTGGAACTAAAGCATGCTTATGGCTGGTGCTACCCTGTTTCCCCGAAAATAAGACCTATTGTGATTGTCGGTGATGGCTGCAATATAAGCCCTACCCCCCAAATAAGCCCTACCCTGTTTCCCCCAAAAATAAGCCCTACCCTGAAAATAAGACCTACAAGGACTTTAAAGTGGTTGTAAACCCTTACAAACCAATTTGACCTACAGGTAAGCCTAGATTAAGGCTTACCTGTAGGTCCAAGAAATATCTCCTAAACCTACACAGTTTAGGAGATATTTACAAAAAGAGAGGCACCATTGTCTACGGCGCATGCGATGTAGACAGTGGCGTGCAGGCACACTATCGCCGTTAGCAGCATGCCGCTGCTAACGGCGATATGCCGTTAGTGGCGGCTCCCGTGCGCACGTGCGGGAGTGACGTCATCGATGCTCCGGCGCTGTGAGTGGCTGGAACAGCGATACCCGGAAGAAGATGGACACTCCGGACTACAGGGGACAGCGGTGACATCGCTGGCTCCTGTGTCAGGTAAGTGACACATAATGGGCTACTATGTGATGCATAGTAGCCCATTATGCTTTACTTTTGCAGGGAAACAAAGAAGTAAACCCAACAGGGGAGGGCTTATTTGGGGGGTAGGGCTTATATTGCAGCCATCACCGACAGTCACGCTAGGTCTTATTTTCGGGGAAAGATCATACTTCTTGAATGTTGTAAAACCTTTAACATTCATTTAAAAGAATACAACAAAAGAATAAAACAACAGTTACATTATAAAGAGACATACGGTAGATAGAAAACAAACACAAGTGTTAAAAAAAAAAGAGTCCCACGCCATTTATTTGTATTGAAATCTTACAATTGTAATCTATTCGGCCAATAAGATATGTAATTTGCCTTCTAGTGATCATGTACAACTATTGAACTTGCTGGTAGCAGGTAATGCAATCCCAGAGCGGTAAATTCATTGTTAAATAGCACTATATACCTCTTTATTTTGTCTACATCTTGGCTCTGGTTCATCAGGCTCTGTGCCACAAAACGTCCATGCATCATACCCAGGTTCACATCTTTCCAGCCATCTGCCAGCAATTTAATCTGTTGGGCACAAAACAAGTGATTAGTATGACTGTCAGTACCTCACTAGCGTCCCTTTTATCCTGAGCTTGTACACTTCCCTAACACAGTAATCTTATGTATAATACATTACACAAATCTACTGTAATGATCACTATGACATTAAAAGTGCAGTCAGATTAAATTCAGGGAGCAGCTTGCCCATTCTTCTTGTAGGACATTCAGGCGTATTAAATAAATCAGTGAAATTAGTCAAGATACAGACTGGTGTGGCCGACAGCAACCAATAAGATTTGTTCTAAATAAGATACTGTAAGTGAATTGTGATTGGCTGCTATGCGTTTCTGCAGTTTGCTAGTTAATGTATTGAACAATAAGGTATCTACCACTTCTAGGCCAAATGTTTTGAAAAATGAAACTACAATTTGATGCCAGCAACAATATATAATAATGGATGTATCTAGGGATGAGCTTCGTGTTCGAGTCGAACGTACGTTCGACTCGAACATTGGCTGTTCGGGCGTTCGGCGAAATCCGAACTCTTGGTCCGTTCGCGTCAAAATTTGTGTGGCGCGAGCGGACCACAATGCACTGCGGTGGCGCAGTGCATTGCTGGCTCGTGATTGGCCAAGCATGCACTGTGACCCCGCATGCTTGGCCAATCGCAGCGCCAGCAGCGAGGAGAGCCATGATTGGCCACAGGCATCCTGCCTGTGGCCAATCATAGCTCAGGCTATGTAGTGCACGCCCCACACTATATAAGGCCGCCTTTGAGGCGGCCTCATGTAGTGTGTTGGCATCTGAAGCAGTGGGTGTTCTGTGTACCTTCAACACAGTTACACACCAATCGTTTTTGGCTGATTTCCTATCTTGCTCTTGTGTAGTGGTTATTGTCTGTGCCCTGACCGCAGTATACACCACTATATTCACCTCACCTATATAGCTAGTGATCTAGCTTTAATAATAGAGCTTGCAGTCAGTAGTGTTAGGAGATAGTGCGTGCTGTCTGCGTGCTCTGTACCCAGTACATACCGCTATAATCCACCTACATAGCTGTTCTCTATTTGAGCCCAATTGCCATCTGCAGGAGTTATTGGAAGTTGTGTGTGCTTCCAGCACAGCACAGTATACATCTGTATATACCCCTTTAACTCTGCTGTTTTCTGGTTATTGTCTGCGTGCCCTGACCGCAGTATACACCGTGATATTCACCTCACCTATATAGCTAGTGGTCCATCTTTAATAATAGAGCTTGCAGTCAGTAGTGTCAGGAGATAGTGCGTGCTGTCTGCGTGCTCTGTACCCAGTAAATACCGCTATAATCCACCTACATAGCTGTTCTCTATTTGGGCCCAATTGCCATCTGCAGGAGTTATTGGAAGTTGTGTGTGCTTCCAGCACAGCACAGTATACATCTGTATATACCCCTTTATCTCTGCTGTTCTATAAAAAAGGCATCTGCAGGAGTTAGTGGGTGTTGTGTGCCTCCAGCACAATATAAACTACCCAACTACTGTTTTACCCAACACCCTTCAGGCCATTACCATGTCTGGAAGGCCAGCAAGGAGAGGCAGACAGGCGCGAGCCGATAAAAGAGGGAAAGCAGGCTCTGTGTCTAGAGACAACAGTGCTGGCCGTGGATGCGGTGCATTGTCATCAGCACGTGGCCATGGGTTATGCTTGTCCTTCTTTTCTGCAGCTGGACATGTTGAACCGCAACATGCCAACGACTTGGTAGAGTGGATGACCAAGCCCTCTTCATCCTCCTCATCCTCTCTCACCCAGTCTCAGGGTAGTAGCAAAGCAGCTGCCAACACATCGTCTTCCCTCCTCTCAATGTCATCATCAGTGACTCCTTCCCTAGACCCACCACGTCCTCCTGAGGAGTCTCCTGAACTCTTTGAGCACAGTGTTGGGTACATGCTCCAGGAGGATGCCCAGTGTTTGGTGGGCTCTGATGATGACACTCAGCTAGAGGAAGGCAGTAGCGTGAGCGCAGAGAGAGGGGATGCTCAAGAAGGACAGCAATCTGGCAGTCATGTTCCACAAGCTGCAGCATACTGCCAGGTTTGCTACAGCGATGAAGAGGGAGGGGATGATGAGGGCACTGACTCCACGTGGGTGCCTGGAAGGGGGGAGGAGGAGGAGGAGGAGGAGGAGGAGGAGGCACATGTCCAACGAGGCAGGATGCCCTCCGGGGGCCAGCTTAGGGGCAGCACACCGACTGAATCACACCGCAGAGCTCCGCCTGTGCATAGCGCTGCCTCTGCGCGTTATTCTAAAAGTTCTTTGGTGTGGGCCTTTTTTGAGACGAGTGCATCAGATCGTACCGCTGCTATTTGCAACATATGTCTCAAGCGTATCTCACGTGGCCAAAACATCAGCCGCTTGGGCACCACATGCTTGACCAGACATATGTTGACCTGCCATGCAGCTCGTTGGCAAGCGTACCTCAAAGACCCACACCAAAGAACAAAGCGGACCTCTCCTTGCTCCTCATCAGCTGGCATCTCCAACCCCACTAGACCTTCAGTCCTCTCTGAAACCTGCTCTGAGAGGAATGAAGGTGTAGAATTAGGTGTGTCACAGCCAAGTGCTTCCGGGAACTCGGCTAGTGGTACATCCACATCCGATTATAGCAGGCAAATGTCCCTGCCCCAGCTGCTGGACCGGCGGAAGAAGTTTACTCCCAGCCATCCACATGCCCAGCGGTTGAATGCTAGCTTGGCTAAATTGCTAGCACTTCAACTGCTGCCTTTTTAGTTGGTAGACTCGGCCCCCTTCCGTGAGTTTGTACAATGTGCGGTTCTTCAGTGGCAGGTCCCCAAACGCCACTTTTTCTCACGGAAGGCGATTCCGGCTCTCTACCGGCATGTGGAAGGCAATGTCCTTGCCTCGCTGGACAGGGCGGTCAGTGGTAAGGTGCATATTACCGCTGACTCATGGTCCAGCAGGCATGGACAGGGACGTTACCTGTCTTTCACGGCCCATTGGGTCACTCTTCTGGCTGCTGGGAAGGATGCAGGACAAGGTGCAGTAGTGTTGGAGGTTGTTCCGCCACCACGCCTCCAAAATGCTACTATTGGTTGTGACACACCTCTCTCCTCCACCCCCTCCTCTTCTTCTTCCTCCATGGCCTCTTCCAGTGCTCTGTCCTCAGAACCAGCGGTGCTCCGTAGGCGTTCCAGGGGCTACGCAAGTACGCAGGCAAAACGATGCCATGCCGTGCTTGCGCTGGTTTGTTTGGGGGACAGGAGCCACACTGGGGCGGATGTTTTGTCAGCTCTGCAGGGGCAGGCCGAGAGGTGGTTGATGCCACGCCAGCTTAAGCCAGGAATGGTGGTTTGCGACAATGGCACCAACCTCCTCTCCGCCCTCCGACAGGGACAACTGACCCATGTGCCCTGTGTAGCTCACGTCCTTAACCTGGTGGTGCAGCGGTTCTTGGGCAGGTACCCCGGCTTACATGATGTCCTGAAGCAGGCCAGGAAAGTCTGTGTGCATTTCCGCCGATCATTTAATGCCTGTGCTCGGCTGGCTGAGCTCCAAAAGGAGTTGAACCTGCCCAAGAACCGCCTTATATGTGACATGCCCACCAGATGGAACTCAACATTGGCCATGCTGCAGCGGCTGCACACGCAGCAGAGGGCCATCAATGAGTACCTGTGCGACTACGGCACCAGGACAGGGTCAGGGGAGCTTGGTTTTTTCTCACCACGCCAGTGGGGCATGATCAGGGATGCATGCACTGTCCTGTCACCGTTTGAGGAGGCCACAAGGATGGTGAGCAGTGACAGTGCATGCATCAGTGACACTGTACCTCTTGTCCACCTCTTGGAGCATACGCTGCGTGGAATAATGGACAGGGCACTTGAGGCAGAACAGAGGCAGGAAGAGGAGGACTTCCTTGCCTCTCAAGGCCCCCTTTATCCAGACAGTGTTCCTGCTGTGCCACCCATCACACAGGAAGAGGGTGAGGAGGAGGAAGAGGAGGAGGAGGATGATTGTGTCAGCATGGAGGTGGAGGCTGGCACTCAGCATCAGCATCAGCAGCAGCAGTCTTATAGGGATGATTTACAGTCCCAAGAAACACGTGGACTTGTACGTGGCTGGGAGGAGGTAGCTGCGGATCATGTTGTCCTTAGTGACCCAGAGGACTCCGGACCGAATGCCTCAGCTAACCTACGCTGCATGGCCTCCCTGATCCTGCAAAGCCTGCGGAAGGATCCTCGTATTCTTCGGATCAAGGAGAGGGACCATTACTGGCTGGCCACTCTCCTTGATCCACGGTACAAGGGTAAGGTTGCCGACCTTATCTTGCCATCGCAGAGGGAGCAGAGGATGAGACATCTCCGGGAGGCCTTGCAGAAAGCTCTGTGCAACGCGTTCCCAGAGACTGGGAGGTCACAAACTCCTGGTCCTGGACCTGGTGGCCGTCTGACTGATGCTTTCAGACAATTTTTTAGTCCGCAGCCCCAAGGTATGATTGGTTCCAGCACCCATCGCCAGCGTCTAATTTACATGGTGCAGGAATACCTAGGGGCAAGGTCAGACTTGGACACCTTTCCCACCGAAAATCCTCTGGCTTACTGGGTCTTGAGGATGGATCACTGGCCAGAGCTTGCACGGTATGCAATTGAGCTACTGGCCTGTCCTGCATCCAGCGTTCTTTCGGAACGCACCTTCAGTGCTGCTGGTGGCTTTGTTACCGATCACAGGGTGCGCCTGTCCACCGAATCAGTTGATCGACTGACCTTCATCAAGATGAATCAGTCTTGGATCACCCACAGCTACCAAGCACCTGAAGCTGATGTAACCGACTAATTTTTTTTGAAATACCACATCCCTTCAAGACTGCCTATGCTGATGCTGAGTGACTGTCCTGTTATGTTGATTGTCTATCCTCTTCCTCCTCCGCTGATATGTTGGAAGAACATTTTTGGTTCTGGGTGATGCCAGCAGCCCAATTTTTCTGTCCCTGTTTAACAGGGGCGTTTAATTACAATTTTTGATGCAATGCTTTGCAGCAGGGCTAATTCCTGCAATAAAACTAGAGTATATGGCAGAGGTTGGAGTGTGGTGGCACCAGCACCAGTGCCTAAGGCCCAATTTTTCTGCCCCTGTTTAACAGGGGCGTTTAATTACAATTTTTGATGCAATGCTTTGCAGCAGGGCTAATTCCTGCAATCAAACTAGAGTATATGGCAGAGGTTGGAGTGTGGTGGCACCAGCACCAGTGCCTAAGGCCCAATTTTTCTGCCCCTGTTTAACAGGGGCGTTTAATTAAAATTTTTGATGCAATGCTTTGCAGCAGGGCTAATTCCTGCAATAAAACTAGAGTATATGGCAGAGGTTGGAGTGTGGTGGCACCAGCACCAGTGCCTAAGGCCCAATTTTTCTGCCCCTGTTTAACAGGGGCGTTTAATTACAATTTTTGATGCAATGCTTTGCAGCAGGGCTAATTCCTGCAATAAAACTAGAGTATATGGCAGAGGTTGGAGTGTGGTGGCACCAGCACCAGTGCCTAAGGCCCAATTTTTCTGCCCCTGTTTAACAGGGGCGTTTAACCACTTCCCACCCGGCCAATGCATATATACGGCCGGGTGGGAGCCGTCTACTCCTGATAGGACGTTCAGGAACGTCCTTCAGGAGTAGCGGGATCGCGCGCGCGCGTGCCCGCGCAGCGGCGCGATCCCGATGTGCTCGTGTCACCCGGACACGGCACATCTCAGATCGGCAGGAGGGCTCTGTGATTGGCCCTCCTGATCACATGACGGCCGTGTCCAATCACGGCCGTCATGTGATGTAAACAAACAGCCGGTTGCTAGGCAATCGGCTCTCCTCTCCTCACACGGAAGTCACCGCTGAGGAGAGGAGAGCAGAACGCTGCAGCCGGCTGATGATCAGTGAGTATGGGCTGCTTTTTACAGCTTTTTACTCACTGATCATCAGTGTAGTGTAAACACACAACACACCACACAGTACAAACACAGTCCCCACATATGTCCCCAAAACACACATGTCCCCAAAACATACATGTCCCCAAATAATAAAAACACATGTCCCTAATAATAAAAACATGTCCCCCACATATGTCCCACTAAAATCACATGTCCCAATGATTATCTGCACACATATGTACGTGATCACCTGCACACATATGTACATGATCATTTGCGTACATATGTCCGTGATCACACAAACCAATTATTATACACTTAACGGAATTTTTTTTACCAAAAACATGTAGCAGAATACATTTTGGCTTAAATTTATGACAAAATTTGATTTTATTGGATTTCTTTTCAAATAGAAAAAAGAAAATATTGTTTTTTTTCCAAATTTCCGCTTTTTTTGCGCTTATATCGCAAAAAAAAAAAACGGAGTCGTGAATAAATAACACCAAAATAAAGCTCTATTTGTGCGAACAAAATGATAACAATTTCATTTGGGTACAGTGTAGCATGACCGCGCAATTGTCACTGAAAGCGCTAGAGCGCTGAAAGCTGAAAATTGGGCTGGGAAGGAAGGGGGTGAAAGTGCCCTGTATTGTAGTGGTTAAGTACAATTTTTGATGCAATGCTTTGCAGCAGGGCTAATTCCTGCAATAAAACTAGAGTATATGGGAGAGGTTGCAGTGTCGTAACACCAGTGCCAGCGGCCCAATTTTTCTGCCCCTGTTTAACAGGGACATGTAATTACAATTCTTGATATAATATTTCACAGGAAGGCCCGCTCCTGTGCCCACCCAGAGTAATTGTGAGGACTTATAGTGTTGTGGCACCAGCACCACAACCACCAAAGGTCAATTTTTCTACCACTGTTCAACAATGGCATGTAATTACAATTCTTGATATAATCGTTCACAGCAGAGCGCTCCAGCGCCCACCAAGAGTAACTTTGAGGGCTTACAATGTTGTGGCAAAACCAACACCTTGTTCCGCCATTTCTGCAGAGCATATAGGGCAGGCCCCTACTTTCAAACATCCAATTTACAAACATCTCCTACTTGCAAACGGAAGGAGACAACAGCATTTCCTTTTTTTAATATGGGTACGGGGTTCCCCTTAATATGCGTACAAGACCCAAATAGGCTGGTAATGGGCAGAAAGGGCTACCCATGCCATTTTTCTGAATGATTTTCAACCATATTGCAGGAACCAGATATAAGATTAAAACCGCAAGCAGTTTTAAATGGTGTTATTTCCGTTTAATGTCATTTTGTGCAGGGACTGTTCTAAACACGGGAAACACGTGGCACTTCACAGGCATACTACAGACACCCCCCAGGCACCATATTTAAAGGAATATTTCACTTTTTTTTTTCACTTTAATCGTCATTAAAATCAGTGCTCCCGCAAAAACGGCCATTTTTAAAAACATTTTAGGCATTGACCCATGTCCCCTGGGGCAGGAGCCAGGTCCCCAAACCCTTTTTAGGACAGTATCTTGCATATTAGCCGTTAAAATTAGCACTTTCCATTTCGAACGTTCGAGTCCCATAGACTTCAATGGGGTTCTAACGTTCGTAACGAACGTGGGGTCCGTTCGAAAGTTCTGGTGCGAACCGAACCGGGGGGTGTTCGGCTCATCCCTAGATGTATCTAACTCCTTAACCCTTTATTACAGGTATTTATGTAGCACCAACAATTTACGTACAAGCATTACCCACTTTTAAGTACACAATGGGGGTTTATTTACTAAAGCTGGAAAGTGCAAAATTAGGGTCACCTTTGCATAGACACCAATGAGCTTCCAGGTTTTATTACCGCTTATTATTAACGCTTAATTCAACAAGCCAAGATTAGAAGCTCATTGGTTTCTATGCAGAAGGGAGCCTGATTTTGCACTTTACAGTTTAGTAAATAAACCCCATTGCGTACTTAAAAGTTGGGTATGCCTGTAGTGCTTTACATATATTGTGCATTCACATCAGTCCCTGCCCTGAAGGAGCTTACAATCGAACGTCCCTAATACACAAGCTTACTTACACACTTTAGGGTCAGATTAGACCAATTACCCTACAAGAATGTCTTTGGAGCGTGGAAGGAAACACATACAAGCATGCTATACTCTGATTAAAAAGTGTTGTGTCTCTCTCTCTCTCTCTCTCTCTCTCTCTCTCTCTCTCTCTCTATATATATATATATATATATATATATATATATATATATATATACACCTGTATGTATGTGTATATATACAGTATCTCACAAAAGTGAGTACAACCCTCACATTTTTATAAATATTTTATTATATCTTTTCATGTGACAACACTGAAGAAATGACACTTTGCTACAAAGTAAATGTAGCGGTCTAAACCCGCTGCAGGGCGGCCTTGACTGAATGGGCTTACCGGTTACTTTCTCTCGGCCTGCTCCTCCACTTCTAGGGGTTCCCAGGGTTGATACCCAACAACTTGTACACTGACACAGATGAAGTCCTTTCAAAAAGGTTTTATTTTGCAGTAGAACTTTCAATTACCATAGTCTCTTTGGGAACAGAGGGCACGGGTGAAGAACTTAGGCACCTTGAACTGCAGGTTTAGCAAAGTCTCTATTTCTACCCAGAGAGTAGCCACTCGCAGCTGGGTACTTCAAGGCTGAACAGATCTCTAGCCAGAGATCATGGCAGTCAGCACGTTGACTCAAAACTTGAACAAATCACTAAACAGGAACCTTTTTCCTCTGTACCTGGAACGTTTCCCGTCTCTTTTATAGTACTGGAAAAGTGTGAATTCATCAATGTCCTTCCCAACTCAGTAACCAGGCACTTCTCAGAATGCCACTTGCTGGCCCTCCTCCAAAGAGTCCTCCCCCGGTCACTTCCACGAGCTGCGGTGTCCCTCCAAGCTGAGAGCACACCCTCAGTTACTGCGCCTCAGACCAGCAGGTTCCGAGACTCGGGAACGGACGGATCCCTACCCCAGACCAGGCAGGTCTATCAGGGGCCACTAACAGGAACATGTTGCGGGGTGTCGAATACCCCGTGGCCGGGACCCCTCACAGGGCTACCCCAGTCCTGGAACCAGACGAGACCACACGGGTCTCTCGAAAAACTCCAGAACCCCGAACATGTGACCCACACCCGTTTAAGTACTCCCTCCCAGACTTCTCAGCAGGCCCCTGGCACTCCCGCTGATTGGCTCCGAGAGGGCCAAAATCCAAACATCCGACCAGTCTTGGTTCTGACATGTCATGTGCACCTCACCATCCACATGACCAGGCAGAACTTCCAAACCTAGCCTGGCCAGAGTGGTGTTAAGGCCAACCTACACAATTAACCCTCAGAACCTTTACTGTTCTGAGGCCAGAAAAACTAAATTTACAGGCGTGTGACATTTGATCCCAATTGTCATCCGCTACATAAAGTAGTGAGTGTATAGCTTGTATAACATTGTAAATTTGCTGTCCCCTCAAAATAACTCAACGCACAGCCATTAATGTCTAACGGCCATTATGCCGTGTACACATGACTGGACTTTCCATCAGAAAGTCAGAATCATTTCATTGGATATTCTGATCGTGTGTGGGCTTCATCTGACTTTTTTCTTCAAAAATTCTGACGGACCTAGAATTAGAACATGTTTTAAATTTTTCCGACAGAATCAATTCCTATCGGGAAAATCATTCGTCTGTATGCTATTCCAGCGGACCAAATACAATGCAAGGGCAGTTATTGGCTACTGGCTATTGAACTTCCTTTTCTAGTCCCGTTGTATGTCATCGCATTCGAAATGAACGGACTTTGGTGTGATTGTGTGTAGGCAAGTCCGTTTGGTCCAAACTCCATCGGAAAGACCGTCAGAGTTTATTCTGAAGGAAAGTCCAGTCGTGTAGCGGCATTATAAAGTCCAAACAGGGGAGGATGCCCATCAAGATATGATCAGTCCTGGAGTGATCCGATGCCACTCTGCAGGCTCCGCTGCCAATCTCCCAGCTGTTGGGGATGTGGATCCACTGGCTGTGTGTGCATCTCCGGGGGACCGGCAGTGGAGTCTGCAGAGCGGCATCCACTGTGCAAATCCCTTTGATTTAGGGTAACAGTCAGTACTATTGGGTGTTGGTCATGGCTTTTTCTATCCAGCTTACCAGTATTCATCTCGAGAAGTGTTTTGGATCTTCATGAACTTTAAATGACTTATTGGACTTTTATTTAATAAGCTCTGCACCTCTTAATTTATTTCTTCCCTTGTACCCAGCAATATTGTGTCAGCTGCTGCTGTTTGCCTGTTATTGATCTTAAGCGCAACAGATTTGTATTTTTAAAACTGAAAATGCACTGAAAAATGCATAGGTGTGAAGCCGGCCTTAATCTGGAGGAGGGGTCTTTCTCAGCTAGGCACACCCTCCTGTCTGCAAGCTTGAGCTAAGGGCAGATGGATTCAATGAAGTAATTGCTACATGAATCGTCTGCTCTTACTCAAAATGGCTGTAGTTAGCAATGCTAGGTGGGGTATTTTTCAAAGTGATTTCTCAACAAAATAAAGCATGGAGACATGGATGGATGGGTGAGTTTGCTTTGAATATTAAAATGAATTAAGTAGCGTTTAATGTTAGTTGTGCTTAGATACAGTTTAGTTACCCTTTAACCTAATAATATAAAATTATTACATTTTAAAGGAGTTTTTTTTTCCAATATTGGCATTTTACTTTAACTGGGCAGTAACTAGTTATTATATGGACACTCTTAGAAAACATATAGGAGAATCTTAAAGGCATCAGCATTGCAAAAAGTCTACTTTAGACAACCGTGATCAGCAGAAGCAAGTCTGGCACCATTGTACACAGTGCATGCTACATGAAGAACTAAAACCCATACTACTAGTCTGGTAAACATGACATACTGACCTGATCAGCGCTCAGCTGGATGAAATGACAGAACGGCATGTAGGGTAGCAGTGGTTGGATGGATGTGAGAAAGTTTGGGGGCCACGATGGGATATCACCAATTGTTTTAGCTTGTAGGAGACGTTTCACAAATGCACGCTTCTGAGCAATCTTCATATCTGGACTATGGATCCTGATTGCTTCTAATCTAGAACAAATTAATTATTTTCAGCAAATTATACTTGCCCTGAGCTGTATGTCCAAATATACAAAATACTGCTTTAAGCTGGCCATAGACGGTTTGAATCTCTGCATGTTCCTGCTAAAGTGACCGCGATTTGAACCATGTATGGGCAAGCTGAACGTAAAGTTGATCGATCGATCAATGTGGGTACAACCAGCCTGTCGAATTTTAGATGTGATTATTGCTAGCAGCTGTTTTAGGTTATAGCCACTAGCAATAATCAATGGGAAAGAAAAGAACCCCCCCCCCCCCCCGTTCCTCTGGGAGAACACAATGGGGGTTATTTACTACTAATAATAATTATTTACTAAAGGAAAATCCACTTTGCAATGCAAGTGCACATGGAATTAAAGTCGCTGTAGATCCGAGGGGGACACGCAAGGAAAATAAAAAACAGCATTTTAGCTTGCACATGATTGGATGATAAAACCAGCAGAGCTTCCCCTCATTTCAGATCAACCCCTTAGATTTAGAGCGACTGCACTTCCAAGTGTATTTGCCTTTCGTAAATAACCCCCAATGGCTCTGCGGGAGGGTTTGATGGGGGGAATCGAGTGATTTCCTTTGCTACATAGATCTCATACCAGTGCTGCTTACCATATACAAGCCTTTATATTAGTACTCTAAATACAGATTGCTACAACACTACAATGCAACAAATATCATTAAAAAATAATTTATATATTTTTTTAAAACATCTAATAATTATCAAGACAATGAAGATTTATTTATATATGTAAACAACATTTTTTGATTAATCTTGTTGCTTGACCACCTGACTTACACGCTCTGATTGGCCAGTAGGTTGAGTGGAAAGCTGACAATGTCAGATATAGACATAAATGGTATAAACTGAGAAAGATCCACAAATATTTGGGGTGTTAAGCGGGGAAACTTTTGGATAACCATTGATGTCAGAGTTTCTAATCCTTTTTCATCTGGTTGTGACACCTGGAGAAAGAAAATATGTATGTTGTTATAGAAAAAGACAAAACATATATAATATATTTTAAAAATATAATACATTGTTATTTCACAGTGGTGTTACACATAATTTGTTCTAACTTGACTGTAATGGATCAACCAATAATAAGCAGTAATAATAATAATAATAAGCAGTAGTACCCCTAGTTTCAAATAACATCTGTATACATCGGCAATAGGAATGTCACTGGAAAAAGTGGAAGCAAAACTGATGTGAAGGAACCATCATTTAGAAGATTTGGCACAAAGAAAGCTCTGCCACTCTAATGCCCCATACACAGAAATGCCACCAGCAAAAAAACAAAGAGAGCTTTTGGTCAGAAAATGCGATCGTGTGAACGCTCCATCAGACTTTTTCTGGCAGAATTCCAGCCAGCAAAAGATTGAGAGCAGGTTCTCTATTTTTCGGTCGGAAAATGTTCCTATCTGAAAATGCGATCGTCTGTATGCAATTCCGACAAGCAAAAAAACACACATGCTCGGAAACAATTCAACGCATGCTCAGAAGCATTGATCTTAATTTTCTCAGCTCGACGTAGTGTTGTACGTCACCACGTTCTTGACGGTTGAAAGTTCAGAGAACTTTTGTGTGACCATGTGTATGCAAGGCAAGCTTGAGTGGAATTTCCATCTGAAAAAACATCCAATTTTTTTCCGACGGAAATTCCTGCTTGTGTGTATGGAGCAGAATAAGGTCCTTGCACAGCATCCCATGCATATACTTTATATAGACCAAATTTCTGGACTACTGTCCGCCAAAAAAAAAAAGTGTGGGGGTCCCCCAAATTCAATTACCAGGCCCTGCAGGTCTGGTATGGATTTTAAGGGGAACCCCGCGTCAAATTAAAAAAAAATTGACCTGAGGTCCCCCTAAAAATCCATACCAGACCCTTTATCCGAGCACGCAACCTGGGAGGCCGCAGGAAAAGAGGGGGGGACAAGAGAGCGGCCCCCCTCCCTCCTGAACCGTCCCAGGCCACATGCCCTCAACTTTGGGAGGATGCTTTGGGGGTCTGTGACCCCTCAAAGCACCTTGTCCCTATGTTGATGAGGAGAAGGGCCTCATCCTCACAACCCTGGCCGGTGGTTGTGAGGGTCTGCGGGCGGGGGGCTTATCAGAATCTGGAAGCCCCCTTTAACAAGGGGACCCCCAGATCCCGGCCCCCCCTGTTTGAAATGGTAAGGGGGTACAAAAGTACCCCTACCATTTCACAAAGAAAGTGTAAAAAATAGTTAAATAATAAGACAAACACACTTCTGAAAAATTCCTTTATTAAAAATAAAAAAAAGATTCCAGCGGTGGTAATCCACTCTTGCTATCCAGCGACGGACGATCATCTCTCCGGGGTCCAGCGATGGCTCATCTGAATCAGTGCAGCGAATCCATCCATCTTCTGTCTCCACAGAGGAGACACTGCGGGGATTCCGACGGCCTGACGTTTGTTATATGTGGAGGGCAGGGCCACCCGTCACCTGACCCCGCCCCCCTCTGATGCAAGGGGAAACCCGGGGTTCCCCGTGACGTATGGGTGACCAAGCACCCCTCTGATGTAACACAGGCAGGTTTCCGTTACATCAGAGGGGGGCGGGGTCACCCATACGTCACGGGGAAGCCTGGGTTTCCCCTTGCATCAGAGGGGGCGGGGTCAGGTGACGGGTGGCCCCGCCCTCCGCATATAACAAACGCCAGGCCGCCGGAATCCCCGCAGTGTCTCCTCCGTGGAGACAGAGGATGGATGGATTCGCTGCGCTGATTCAGATGAGCCATCGCTGGACCCCGGAGAGATGATCGTCCGTCGCTGGATAGCAAGAGTGGATTACCACCGCTGGAGCTTTTTTTTTTTTTTTTAATAAAGGAATTTTTCAAAAGTGTGTTTGTCTTATTTAACTATTTTTTACACTTTCTTTGTGAAATGGTAGGGGTAATTTTGTACCCTCTTACCATTTCAAACAGGGGGGGCGGGATCTGAGGGTCCCCTTGTTAAAGGGGGCTTCCAGATTCTGATAAGCCCCCCGCCTGCAGACCCCCTCAACCACCGGCCAGGGTTGTGGGGATGAGGCCCTTCTCCTCACAGGGGAACATTTAGGAATGTAATCAGGGCAAGTGTAAAAAAACAGTGCCCACCAATGCCAACGAGCAGTGCCCACCAGTTGCAGCAATCAGTGCCCACCACTGCCCAAAAGTGCCACCAATCAGTGGTCATTAGAGGCGCCAGTCAATGCTGGCAATCAATGCCGCCTATCAGTGCTGCCCATCAATGCCCATTACTGCAGTCAATCAATGCCCATCAGTGTCGCCCATCAGTGCCACCCACCAATGCCCATCAGTGTCCATCAGTACCGCTTATCCGTGCCGCCTATCTGTGTCCACCAGTGCAGCCTATTAGTGCCCACTATTACCACCTATTAGTGTCCACCAGTGCCGCCTAACAGTGCCCATTAGTGCTGCCTATCAGTGCCTATCAGTGCTGCCTATCAGTGCTCATCAGTGCCACATATCAGTGCCACCTGTCAGTGCCCATGAGTGCAGCATTTAACAAATAAAAAACCCAGCAGTGATTAAATACCACCAAAAGAAAGCTCTATTTGTGTGAAGAAAACAATAAAAAATGTGTTTGGGTACAGTGTAGAATGACCGCGCAATTGTCATTCAAAGTGTGACAATGCTCAAAGCTGAAAAATGGCTTGGGCAGGAAGGGGCTGAAAGTGCCCTGGAGGCAAGTGGTTAAGGTAAAAAAAAAAAAAGATTAGCTTTTAAAACCATTTTAAGCAATAGTTATTATTTATTGTAAATGCTTGTTACCTTATATTGCTTTGTCATTAATCTAGCTGTACTTCATCTCACCTGAATTCTGGGCCATGACCTATGCATCAGAGAGAGGAACCTTTCCACTGCATCGTTTTCTGCTGACATGAGGACCTTCTGGAATCCTTCTTTTGGCATGTGCAAATATTCCTGTGATACAACAAAATTGGATGACTTGGAATGTAAGTCTCAAGATGACCATCAAGCAGCAAAGGGTCTGCTATTCACCGAAGCAGCACAAGACGTGAAAAATGTCTTCCAGTGCTTTTTTCTTAAGTGTTTTTTTTTGTTGTTTTTGTTTTAGAAAGAGTGTGTGTCATTTTCAGTATTACATTGCGCATGACAACTTAGATTTTATTGTGCTTTATGTATTTAATCTGAGCCTGCAAATTTTAACAGAATGTAAGAAAAGGCATAAAAAGCTGAATGAAAAAAATAGAGCTTTGACAATAGATCCAGCATCAATTATAGCATACAAAACTCATTGGCATTAAAATATGAAAAGTTTGCCGGTGTTATGACATATACCGTCCGGCCATCAAAAAGTGTCCGCCCCATACTGCTCAGGCGCAGCGCTTGCGCAGTATGGAGCAGGAGGAGATTCGGAAAATCTCTGAAGATGAACGGCGCCTGCGCCATGACTCCAGGAGCAAGCCCCACCATCCAAGTGGACATACGGCTGCACATATTAGAGGGCCCTTCGTGGGCTCGCTTCGCACACCAAGCTTCGGGCACAGCCTCGCTTCGCTCGGCGCTTTTTATTCTAACTCTATGTTCACTTGGATGGTGGAGCTAGAACCTGGACCTCACGGCGCAGGCAAAGTTCATCAAAGTTCATTTTCGGCTATTTTCGGAATCTGCTTGTTGACACTATCCGACAGGGGACACTATCTGACAGGACACCGGGACTACTTTTATTATTAGAATTAAACTTTAACAGTTAAATAAGATGGAAGCTGGATGATTGTCTGCTTTAGGCAAGCAGATTTTTTTTTGCTAGTACACAGTTTTCATATATTAGCCATATTGCCAAATAAACACAAACTCTTAACCCTCTTGTGTTTTATTGTATTGTAACTGTACTGTCCCTTTATATTATAAGTGCTGTGCAAACTGTTGGCGCTATATAAATCCTGTAAAATAATATTATTAAACAATATTGATATGTGTATAAGATATTGACAGAAACATGATGCTACTCCAATGTCGTTAAATTTTCAATTTAAATGACTAATTCAGGTATGCTGATTCAGCATTAGATTATAAAATATGTAGGTGGGGTGCAGCGCGGTGCAGTGGCAATAATTCACACAGTCAGGTGCAATAATAAAATTGCATTGACACAAAGCAGCAACAGTTCACAACAATTCCAGTGGAAAGACTGCCAAGCTGGGTGCACTCACGGTTACAGCAACATGAACAGAGCAAGTTCTGTCCGGAATGACAGCATCTGCAGAGAGGGGCAGGATGTGGCCTGGCCATTTCGTGCCCATATGGGAAGATGCCCAGAGGAGATGTGACCCTATGCTTTCCTTCCTTGTCAGCAACCATTCCGTACGATTCCTACTATCCCTAACAGATGGGGTACCTTTCCCTTCACTGCCCACTTGCATACAGCACACCAAACTCAGGAGCCAGGGCCTTAAATAGGCTCTAATTGACCCAAGATGGCTGCCAGATTCACATGGAGCAACAGCATCCAACCGGATTGCTTCCCAGTGACCCGGGAAGCCATAAAGGAACCAGGTTCCTCCTGACTTACTCTCAGTTGCAGAGCCGCTCCGGTTAGGCGCCATCTGCAGTGGAGAAAAACTGAACCTGCCTTCAAATATATAATGAGTACAGAGAAAGAAGACAGTAAAATGAAAAAGTGAGGAAAAGGAGTGGAGCAAGGAGCAGGGTAGGTGGGAAGGACATGTGGGAGAAGAGGGGGAATAGTAATAAGTATATTTTTATTATTGGGCTACGTCAACCAATCAAAGGGGTATATTTGGCATGGATCTCATGTTACATTATTAAGATCGCATAACTACAGATATCAGCTCACTGTATTACTCCAAAGAACAGAAAGGGCTTGAAGTAGTTCTTTAAGCAGTTAGGTCTTAGTTTTCCATACTATCAATGTAATGAAAGGATGCAGAATGAATCTAGTGGTGTCATCTAGATTCCCCAGGACCCTTTCACTCATATGGATGGGCGAACACCGGTTTGCACATGGAGGTTTGTCCTGTGGCTTCCTCACCATGTTTATCATAGATGTGGCTTGGGCTATGATTGATGCAATGATAGGCAGTAGAATGGGAAAGTGACCTAAACCAATAGAGGAACTTCTTTAACCTGTTGCCGCCCGCCCGCCATCATATGAGGTGATGGACTTTGAGTGGGGATATCTGAATGATGCCTGTAGTTACAGACATCATTCAGATATTGCTGTTTTCAGCCGGCGATTCCCTACACCAATCATATCGGTTGTTCCGCCGCTTGATCATTCTTATGGGATGCGAGAGGGGACAACCGCTCCCTCCGGTGCTTCTACCGACTCACCGCTATGATTGGTGAGTTGGAGAACAGATCCACCAGCTCTGGATGCGGATCATAGAGATTTTGAGTGGAGCAGATAGTTGCCAGAGTCTCTATGATCATCAGAGGCCAGGCGCGATGTTATGGCATCATGCTGGCCTCTGCATTCAAAAAAACAGTGCCGCGTCAGCTGGGAACCAATGATGGTTTTTTTATTTTTTTATTTCAGGTTTCCCAGACAAGTGGTGAGATGTTGGGTCTTATTGACACCATATCTCACTGTAAAGAGGACCTGTCATGTCATATTCCTATTACAAGGGATTTTTACATTCCTTTTAATAGGAATAAAAGTGACCAAATTTTTTTTTTTTTAAAGGCGCCCCTGTCCCCGTGTGCTCGCACGCAGAAGCGAACACATGTTCCCGCCCACACATGAAAACGGTGTGTTAAAACCATACATGTGAGGTATCGACGCGAACGTTGGAGCGAGAGCAATAATTTTTTCCCTAGACCTCTTCTGTAAGTCAAAACATGTAACTAGTAAAAAAAAATGTCAAGCGTCGCCTATGGGGATTTTTAAGTACCGAAATTTGGTGCTATTGCACAAGCGTGTGCTATTTTAAAGCGTGACATGTTAGGTATCTATTTGCTTGGCGTAACTTCATCTTTCACAATATGCAAAAACATTGGGCTAACTTTACTGTTTTTTTTTGTTTTTTTTAAGGCACAAAGCTGTTTTTTCCCCAAAAAATTGCTGTGGAAATACCGTGCGAGATAAAAAGTTGCAACAACCGCCATTTGAAATCTCTAGGGTCTTTGCTAAAAAAAACATATATATATATATATATATATATATATATATATATATATATAATGTTTGGGGGTTCTATGTAATTTTCTAGCAAAAAGATTATGATTTTTACATGTAGGAGAGAAATGTCAGAATTGGCCTGGGTGGCAAGTGGTTAAAGTAGGGCTTTTCCATTTTTGACCCTCCACACTTGCAGAAAACTGACTGGATATGTTTGGAGTGATGTGATATCGGTGATGTAACATGGGATCTATGCCTAATACACCTCTTTGGAACAATCTCTAAATGTATTATATCTCGGGCTTGATATCTATCATGGCTTTGATGGATTTATCAAACATCATTTCTAAAAATGTTATGCTGCTGTGAACAAGCAAGCTTGCCAAGCTTAGGCATTTACTATTGAGCAAATAACCTCATGTCATTGTCAAGGCAAATACATTCCTGGAACTTACAAAAAACCATTGATAATGCCGCGTACACACGTAGCGGACTATCCGGCGGACTTAGTCCGGCAGACTGTCTGCCGAACTTTCCGAACGGGCTACTTGCCCACACACAGCACTTTTTCAGCGGACTAATACGGCGTACTAAGTCCGCTGGACTATCCGCCGTACTTTTGAAATGAACGGACTCCCCCACACACGAGGAGGAAAGTCCGCTCATTTTGAGCGCGTCTCCAGGTAGGCGGGGCCCACGAAGGAGACATCGCTGGCCCCGCCACCTGGTATGGACTTAAATGGGAACCCCAACGCCGAAAAAAATGGCGTGGGAGTCCCCCCCAGGTCCACATCAGACCCTTGTCCGAGCACGCTACCCGGCCGTACCAGGCCGCGTGCCCTCAACATGGGGGGGTGCCTTGGGGAAGGGGGGGCCGCGCACCCCCCCCACCCCAAAGCACCTTGTCCCCATGTTGATGAGGACAAGGGCCTCTTCCCGACAACCCTGGCCGTTGGTTGTCGGGGTCTGCGGGCGGGGGGCTTATCGGAATCTGGGAGCCCCCTTTAATAAGAAAAAAAGAAAAAAAACACAACACACAAGGGTTAAAATAGTTTATTGCACAGCTCTGGGGGTCTTCCGTCTTCGGGGGTCTTGTCGCCGGACTCCTCCGCTATCTTCTTCTAGCTCTTTTGCTATCGGAGGAGCCCGGCTTTCTTCCTCACCACCACCCTCTTCTTCCGACTTCGGGGGTCTTGTCCCCCTCTTCGGTTCTTCTGCCGGGCCCACCGTGCCTTCTTCTAGCTCTTTTACAGGCGGTGGCCCGGTCTTCTGTTGCTGCTGTCGCCGCCTTCTGTTCTTCTGTTCTTCTCTTCTTCTCTTCAGATGTTGCCTCGTCGCTCTCTCTGCTCACAATGACGGGGACAAGGCGCGCGGCGACTTATATAGGGACATCACCGGATGATGTCCCTGCCTATTATGATGTCACAGTCCCAGCATCTTCTGGGACTGTGACACCATAATGGGCGGGGACATCGCGTCGCGTCAGTGCCATTGTGAGTGGAGGATGCGATGAGGCAACATCTGAAGAGAGGAAGAGAAGAACAGAAGACGGCGAAAGTGGCGACAGCGGCGACAGAAGACCGGGCCACCGCCTGTAAAAGAGCTAGAAGAAGGCGCGGTAGCCCGGCAGAAGAACCGAAGAGGGGGACAAGACCCCCGAAGTCGGAAGAAGAGGGCGGCGGTGAGGAAGAAAGCCAGGCTCCTCCGCTAGCAAAAGAGCTAGAAGAAGATAGCGGAGGAGTCTGGCGAGAAGACCCCTGAAGACGGAAGACCCCCGGAGCTGTGCAATAAACTATTTTAACCCTTGTGTGTTGTGTTTTTTTTAACTTTATTTTACAGGTGAATGGGTAGGGGTACATTGTACCCCATACTCATTCACATAGGGTGGGGGGCCGGTATCCGGGGTCCCCTTATTAAAGGGGGCACCCGGATTCCAATAAGCCCCCCGCCCGCAGACCCCGACAACCAACGGCCAGGGTTGTCGGGAAAAGGCCCTTGTCCTCATCAACATGGGGACAAGGTGCTTTGGGGTGGGGGGGGCTGCGCGGCACCCCCCCATGTTGAGGGCACGCGGCCTGGTACGGCTCTGGAGGGGGGGCGCTCGCTCGTCCCCCCCTTTCCTGGCCGGCCGGGTAGCGTGCTCGGACAAGGGTCTGATGTGGACCTGGGGGGGACCCCCACGCCGATTCGGCGTTGGGGTTCCCCTTTAAGTCCATACCAGGTGGTGGGGCCAGCGACGCATCCTTCATGGGCCCCGCCTACCTGGAGACATGCTCAAAATGAGCGGACTTTTCTCCGGGTCGGGAAAAGTCTGTTCAGTTCAAAAGTACGGCGGACTGGCATACGCACGGCCGTATTGTCCGCCGAAATGCGAGTCCGGCGGGAAGATTGGAGTGCAAAACTACTTTCTAAGTCCGCTGTACTTTTGGGTAAAAAAAAAGTCCGCCGGAGGCTACACACGGGGGGATTGTCCGGCGGACTTGAGTTTGCCGGACTTTTCCACCCGATTGTTTGATCGTGTGTATGCGGCATAAGGGATCCATATACATTTTGCATAATGCAAAAAATTAGTAGTCATTAGCTTCTAATTATAGATCATGATCTGAGGATCCTGTTTGAGGACTGAGCATAGCGTCCCACCACTGGAATAGCGTTCAGGAAGCTTTGGGGAAGGCATTTCCTGAGATATTACTGATCATTCCCAGATCAATAGAAATGATGTTGACCAAGCTCATTCTAGGACAGACAATGCGCAAGACTTACCTGAAGAAGAATTTCAAAAACTGTAACATTTTCCTCCTTCTGAATGAGTTCCCAGAGCACGGGCTGTCAGACATAGGTACAATACATACAGATTAATGACCTAAGAATTGTAATATACACCAGACATATAAGTGCAAGTGGTTATAATGGAAACTATAATGTGGAATTCTGATGTATGATAAAGGGATCCATCTGGTCTGTCCATTTTACGTACTGATATATTTCTGTAAAGAGATCCTAAACTCTTTAAAAAAATTATATTCAAGTATGTATTTCTAACTCAAAACGTCCATGAAAATGCTCTCAGCCTCCTCCAAATCTGAAAATTATTATATTTTTGCCACTGTGATCCAATTTCCTGTTAGAGGCTTGTTCTCACTGTATGTAGAAATGTAGACACCCTCTCTTGCTTGCTCATGAGATGGACTATTCACTATGGACTATGGGTTTTGTAGAGTACTTGACTAAGCCCTCCTATCATTTTACAGCCAAGGAAGCTGCAACCGTAGCCTCTGTTTGATCTGCAGTTGCCATGGTCTACACGTGATCAGTTGTGAGCACAAGTGACTAACCATTATCATTCACTGCATGCCTTGAATGTAATGCCCTGTACACACGGTCGGACTTTCCGGTGGAAAATGTGCGATCGGATTGTGTTGTCGGAAATTCCGATCACACGTTGGCTCCATCTGACTTTTTCTGTCGGAATTTCCAACACACAACGTTTGAGATCTGGATCTAAAATTTTCTGACAACAAAATCCGATCGGAATTTAAATTCCGATCGTGTGTAGACAATTTCCGAAGCACAAAGTGCCACACATGCTCATAATAAATTACGAGACAAAAGCTAT
The DNA here is from genome assembly GCF_037356315.1 of Lithobates pipiens. Classification (NCBI taxonomy): domain Eukaryota; kingdom Metazoa; phylum Chordata; class Amphibia; order Anura; family Ranidae; genus Lithobates; species Lithobates pipiens. Next base: position 51,251,207 of record NW_027507903.1, on the reverse strand, counting down.
TGGCTACTGGCCTCTTTATAGTCCCGTTGTACATGGTGTACGTCATCTCGTTCTGAACGATTGAATTTTCCGACAACTTTGTGAGACCGTGTGTATGCAAGTCAAGTTTGGGCAAAAATCTTTTGGAAAAAATGGATTTTGTCGCCAGAATGTCCGGCCGTGTGTACAGGGCATTACTGTTTTGGAAAATCCATGGGTTTAGTTCCACTTTAAAGTGTATCTAAAAAAGCAAAACTTTGATATATTGCAGCTTACCGATCTTTTATTTTTATCTCGTCATCCAGCCAGTATGTCTGCTATTTTTAAACTTTCTTTAACAGATAGAGCTGTCCAACAAAAGTGTCAGTTAGACGGTTGAGACAAATCATTTTAAACTGACATAAGTGCTTACAATGGTCAGCTTTTACTTAAAATATAAATACAATCCACCCATGCTATGTGTTTGTGCCTATACACTACTCCTGTTGCTGTTGTTTATTACACAATCAGATATTATACCACAAACCACAGCGCAAACAGTACCAGATTACTAAAGTGCATACACCATAAACTTTGAACAGCAAAACAAACATATCATAAGATCATAAAAAATGTACAATGTGAGCTGAAAAGCAAGTAGCTAGTGAAAGTCTGTATTTGGACTCCAAAATAAAGTCAGTGATGTCACGTCTGGTGAGCGGTGGAACGCACGAGAGGTTGTGAGAACCAAGCCCGTTCCTGGAGCGAGCCGACTGCTGTGTATAAAAAACTTAAAGGATGTTTGTACAAAGCAACTATAACTCTGGAATATTGTGTGTTTTTAATCTGTTAATATAAAACTAGAACGTACTTTACGTACTATACTTTATGGAATCTCTATCCTTCATGCACGAGTGGTAATTACATAGGAGGATATAGAGGAAGTGACATCTCCCCGCTCACCAGCCTAAGCCTGATAGACCCACATGTAGTACTGCTAAGAGGTCCATAGCATCTGGTGAGTTAAAGCACAAGAGGGTGTGTGGACCACAGATTACCATGTGATATTTTTGGAGCAATACAGCACTTTAGAATATTTCTCCACAGGAGCACTTTTGGAAGAAATTATTTTTGGACTTTCATTAGCTACTATTAGCAAAATTATACACCAGCTCTACTGTCAATATGATGATCTATGAACTGTGAACCGGTGCTCTAGCCTGGACGTTCAGGCCCCAAAATGCAATACTTGAATCAGAAAAGGGCTGGCAACTCGGATGCTCTTGAATAAAAGTCCTTTATTTCATTACATGGGTAAAGGCTATGCTGATGCGTTTCAGCTAAGAAGCCTTCAGCAAAGCTATCAGGGACACAAAACTTGTGACCAGGCCTTGGAGTCCAGTTGCCATGGCAGAGCCCCTGCTGGGGATCAGGGGGGCTCTTTATTTTTTCTTGCACTAGGGCCCTGAAGGTTCTACTTACACCTCTTATTACTTTCCCTTGGTAGTCTTTTTGATAATGAGCTCCATGTTAAGACAAACTTCAGGCTCCAAATATTACAAGTAACAGATCACATACAATACGGTTATTAAAAAATCTGATTTGAGAAGAGTAACTCACGCTAAAGCAGCTCAGAAGATCCTCCTTATTAGAATCGCTGCTCTCCTTTTCTAGATACAGCTCCACAGTCCGCAGTATGCTTAGCGAGGAATTCATCTTGAAAGAAGCCCAGAAAGAGCTATTATCCAGCAGGCTAGAGAGGAGAATGGCTTCTCCCAGTCTATCCCTTGTTTCCTTACCTATCTGCTCCGGGTCTGAGAAAGTGAAGAGAAAATCAAGCATCTTCAGTAGATACTGGACATTGAGCGCCCAGCCATAAGACTCACTGTCACACTGGGATAATTGAGATACCAGACCTATGATGTACGATACTGGATTTCTACACAGTTGGGAGGAATCAAAGCTTGGGGAAATAGGTAATGCATCTGCTAGTCTTTGGAGAAAGCATTTTCCATTTAAGGATACATTTTTCCAGCAGTAATCCACAACCCACGGGTGGACGGCTTTAAGCAAAAAATATAAAGATGCATTTCTGCATACTAAATCCTTAAAATCCTGCATGTTGATCCCTTTGCAGTCTTCCACCAATGTACCATTTTGAAAATCATTACTGTCCCAGGACTTGTAGCTACAAGAGCTATGATTTGCATTCAGCATAACTGTTTTTACGATCTGTCTTTGACATAGTCTGGTTACCCAAGTCCTAGTATCCTCTGGCATGCTGGATAATGAGTTAATACTACAAAGTTTCTCCATCAAGAAAGTTTTATTTTCAAATAGGCATGTCTTTAAGGATTTGGGGTTCATGGACATCCCCTGCCATACATCCGAGCATCTAATATTGTTCCGTAGTTCTCTGATGGCCTCAGAGCTGTTTAAGACATTAGTGCACAGGTCACTCATCATTGATAGATCTTGGTTGCTCCTTGAAAATGATGAGTTTTTGCAGACAGTAGTATTAAATTCAAGTGGGAAATATTCTCTGCATACCCACACCCAAAATGAGTCTTCTTCCATGGAAGAAAGGTACCACGCAGCATCAGAGCAGGCAGTCTGAAGGTCATAAGTTGTATCTACTGAGTAGCCAGTAGCATTGTAAATATTGCAGTATAAGAACACTGTAAAGTTGGAGACTCCAGGCAGTCCTGGAATAGAATCATTGCATACTGCTTCCAGGACTTCAGTATATGGTTGAGATTCCTCCAGCACATCAGATTGTGACCTCCTGGAGATGTTATGTGTCTTGACCTCTGTTTTCCAAGCAGGTTTACCACATGTCAGGATTGGGGGAGCTGATGGAAAACTTGTTGATGTAAAACCAAGGGACTGGACATTCCATGATATATTATGTTTTATTCCCCTGAGTAGAACACAACATCATATTAATGTGGAACACAACACTATTATCAAATGGCATAAATATTGATTGTTCTATAATTGCAGTAGACTGAAATGCATCTCTAGCCACAACATTTTGTTATAGAGTAGAGTATGGTAAGAACCCCTGTCAGTTTTATTTGACATCTGTATCTCCATTTTGGAGATATCTAAAATAAGAACCAATAAGGGAGGTATTTCAATAAGAAGGATACCATACCCCTTCAATTTATAGACAAGAATACATTGTAAAAGGTCATTGATTTTCCCAGTAACCCAAAGACAGAAGACAAACTGGATATAGAGATGTATTACGCTAATCAATTAAAAGTAATCAAGTTAAAAAACATAATTGACATAAACTTCCCTCTAACCTAACTGGGGCCTACATGCTTGGTAAAGAACATTCAAGATATAAGTTACAGATGCTGGGATGATCTACAAATCAGCAGTCCCTCAACATCTTTTGCGTCATGAGCCACTTCTTCGGGAAAACTAGGGATATAAAGACTCTGAAAGGGAGCACAATATTACTTGAAAGATCTAAAAAACTATTGATACAAATGGCATCAATAATTAAAAAAATATAATATATATAGAAAAAAAATAATCAGTAAATTGTAGTGGTCCAAACGGGCTTACCCAAAAATAACAGGAAATGGCAAACGTGGCAGGAGAGTCCAAGGCTCTTCTTTACCAAGCATTGATGTCCCAGCAGGGTTAGAGATGAGTTTATGATAAATATGTTTTTTAACTGGATGAGCTCTGCCTGTTTTTAATTGATTTAATGTAATATATTTTGATATTTTTATATCCGGTTTGTCTTCTGTCTTTGGGGTATGGGGAAAAACCAATAGCCTTTTACAATGTACTCTTGTTAATTTTGGCGATGTTCCTCATCTTCTATTCCAAGGAAAATGTAGTCCCTGGGACAGGAATTGAGGGGGGTGGGGGGACACACAATAGCAGTAGAAACACTTCTTATTAACAATGTATAGGAAGACTAGAACCTCTGTTAGCTTTTTATGGCTGTCTGTGTTCTGATTGGGAATTTCTGGTCTGTCCTTACCACATGGACAACAATGTCAGCAGAACAGGGAATGAGATCCCACTTAACACTCTGTTCCAAAAATGGGGGAGTAAAGACCTCTTCCCAGGAGTGCTCAGTGCTAATCAATCTACTGCCAGACCTGAACACCAACACTTGAGGTGAAGGACATGGAAATCAACGACCCTGTGTAAACTCCAATTCCATCTGAAACAGTGTCTGGGCTCCAGAAGGAAAAGAGCAGAAGGGGAGATGGGAGAGGTAAGTATAAAGGCTGCATTCACACCTGAGCTCTACAAAGTTGCGTGTTTTACTGCGTTTTTACTGCGATTTTTGCTGTGATTTTGCCGCAATTTTGTACAGGTCACCAATGTAAAAAGCAGAAAAACGCCTGTAATCTGCCCCAAAGAAGCTCATGTTCTTTTTTGAGTTTAAGGCGTTTTTGATGCATTTTGCTTCAAGTGACAAAACACTTAGATGGGAACAGGTGCCATTAAAAAGAATTGGATTTTGCTTGTTGGGCACTTTTCAGGCGATTTTATGAGCTGAAGACACTCAGGTGTGAATGCAGCCTAAGTGGGTCTAGGCCTTACTAGTACCCAGATAGCAAGGATAACTTGCCACAAATTTGTGACAGTGTTGAATTGTAAGTCTGTTAACTTGCTGCACATTTTCACTGGCAATTTGTGCACTTGCAGAGCACTTGAAGCTACACTGACCCCTGTGGTGGGATGACTATTGTGCAACATAACTGAACCAGAATGTACAACAGATTTGCAGAATATTTGCAAAGAAAGTTGATCTGGAGTCATGCAATGCAGACTTGCTGTAATTGTGCAACAAACTTGTGAAGCCGGGCAAGTCTAGCAAGTCATTTTCAAACTTGCAGCACAATTACTTGCTATCTGGGTAAGGAACTCTGTCTCTTTACTAAATAAGAAATGTGATAGAACCTCTCAAATTCAGCTAATAATGCATTTTATTTCTGGCAAATGAATCAGATTCTACAGTCCCTGTATCTCTCTTGAACGTCTCTTACATCCTATGGCCTAATGTTCTCAGGGCTATGGCTGGTCAACAATTGTTAACTAAATCTGAATGATTGTTGGGTAATCATGGGCAAAACATCTCTTACTATCTCAAAATCCATATTTTCATTGTTGATGGAACTTTTTAGGTGCCCCATTGATAACAAAAGCATGGATTTAGTTAACAAGTTGTCGCTACAATTAATGTCAAGTGTATCGCTAATCATCAGTATCAGTGGATGTCTGTGTGGAGACAAATGCTTAGTGAGATCCACGTGCAATAAAATGTTGCCATTTTAAGCAAACAATAAGATGAGTGACATTTTGATATTTACAAAGTCCATTTTATCAATAACTATTACTAGTGTGTGCATACTTTCTTTACAGAGTACATTTTTTTAGGAGGGTCACGCTAAGATAATAATTTTCTTAAGGTACTGTTGATGCATAACACAGTGGGGGTTATTTACGAAAGGAAATTCCACTTTGCACTGAAAGTGCACTTGGAAGTGCAGTCGCTCTATTCAGAATATATAGTATGGTGTATAGATGTACACTGTGAATGATGACGTGTCCTAGACTATTAACCTGAACCTGCTTATACCCACCATACTGAAACCCCTGAAATTATACAGTATATTGCCTTAAACACAAAAATCAGGGGGGAGCACTCAGTTAATAAGAGATCATACTAAATGCCACTTGTTATCTGCAACAGAAATACAGATAGTATGAAAATTACATATGACAAACTCAGAGGTGTAACTAGAATTTTCAGGACTACGGTGCAAGAAACCATAAAGGGCCAGCCTGAGCTCCCTCCACGGTGGTGGAATGCCAGGGTCTGGTTGTAAGTGTGACCTTTCTGACCCTGGTACTTCTGCCACTGGTGTCAATAGTTTTTTTATTTTTATAATTTTCTTTTTTTTCCAATCTATTTTATTTATTTATTTACTTTTACAATTTAATTTTTTTTTACAATTTTTTAGGAGCTCGGTTGGGGGGCTTTGGGGAAACATCAGGGGTCTAAACAGATCTCTGTTTCACCTTTGAGACAGAAACAGAGAATAAGGACACAGCCCTCAATCTCCATCTCTGCAACCTCAAACTCAGAATGAATGGACAGGAATAGCTCTGCACAGATCTTCCCAATCATTCGGTACAGATCACTGACTATTCAATAAGACAAGGAAGGGGCCAGTAAATGACACATTTACCAGCCCCTTCCCCACTCTCCACCTTGACAGATTCTTGACAAGGGAAAACCCAGCAGCGTTGTGAGGGGGCGGGGGGGTGGTGTCAGGGGATCACACAGGGGCCCAATCACAGCAAGGGGTGGATAGAAGGGGCTATAGGAGGAAAATGGAGGGGATCAATTCCAACACATACTACTCCACTGCCCCTCCTATCCAGGAGCACAGGATAATTGCCACCCCTGCGACCCATGTGCATAGGACCCTGCATAAACTTTTAGGATAACAGTATCAGTGGATGCAATACTTACCACAAGAGCAGTTGCTGCAGATTACCTGAACAAAAAAAAACAGATATTGTTGTCAATTTAACACAACTGTTATAAAAGTGTGCCAGTATAAATCTAAACTAGAAGAATTTGATATGATTTTGATAAGTGAACAGGACCATGGATCACCTTAATATATGAGTCATGGATTAAAGAGGAAGTAAACTCTCCCACTCTGATGCTTCTCTTCATTTAGTCCATTATAATAAGTCATTATCAGACTATAGCCACTGTAATCCAGCCGAAATCGCATATTACTTACTGTTTAAAGAAACTTAAAAAAACTTGTTTCCAGGGGTTAGGCAGCACCATCTTAAGTATTGTTTTCTGAGTCCACAGTGGAGTGTATTTCCGCCCTTACATTGAGCACTTCCTGTACTGTTAACCAAGCCTCCTTCTCAATCCAACGTTTCTATGGCAACCCTGCTTCCCTGTTCATAGCTGACTTATTTATTTCATAGTATTTACTTGTGCCGATTGTCTAATGCTTCCCTTTGTCAGACTTATCAGCTTCAGCTGATAAGACTGCAGTATTGGCTAAGTTTAGACTGTATGTGAGGTCACATGGTCACATGGTGTGTAGGAGGAAGCTCTGAATGATTAGCAGAGTTCAGTGTTGTGCCGTAGGAAATCCTAATAACAGATAGATAAGACATAGAGAGTGTGCCTTAAATCAGGGGAGATCTGGGCATGCTCAGTGACTTCAATCTACAGAACAACAAGGATTACAACAATACTAAGCAAGTAAGGAGATATCTACAAGCAGTGTTCATTAGGGTTTTTTATGCTGATTTACATGGGACAAAGTTGTGGGGGAGGGTTTACAACCACTTTAAGAACAGGATAGAATTTTGTAAAGATTTGTTTATCTTCTCCCACTTCTTAAAAAACTAGATCTATGTGAACTAATACACACAAACTTTGATTCACACTGTATCTCAGAATATTTTATTAAACCATGCATTTATCCATAGTCTGGCCATTTATATTCTCTCATATATATATTGGTTATACATGCAGTAGAACCTACCTACTGAACACTTTCCATTCTGATCAGCGTGGGGTATTCCAATCACTGATGACACTCTGTTCATCAGGGTCCCTTTCATGCGAGAAACTTTTCTGTTCAAGTTGTCATATACAGATCTTTCCATTCGTTTCATAAGATTGTAGTGAAGATCTTCTAGTACTTCCCAGACGACATCCTCTGGACTCCCTTCCACATCATCAGTCTTGGTTCCACTCTCCTTCTCCTTGGAACGGTAAAAAATGTCAAAAACATTTTGTACTTCCTCCTGTTCAGATAAAGGATTAAATCTACTGGAGTTGGCATGTTTTTCCTTTAAGCTTTCTGAAAGCATATTGAAAGGCCTATATTTCCCATGTGATGCAACTGAAATCCCTGACTGCACATTGACCACAGGTGTCCAGTTTTTGCCTTCAGGGGGCAACAGGAGCTTTAGAATCTGAACAGGATTAAGACCACAGTTACTGTGACCCATCAAAAGACATAGGACCCCTTGAAGAGTTGAAGTCCGTGTTAAGGTTCCACTAAGGAGTGCTTGAAACAGAGTGTCCATCAAACCACCGAGCATCTCCCAGTTATGTCCTAGAAGATTAAGAGCATTTTGACTGTTGCTAATTGATTTGAAAACTCTCTGTAAGAAGTTGAGAAGAACACTCCAGTTTTGACTTCCTCTTAGAGAGACAAGAAAGTCATGTAGCTTTAGGAGTGGTAAAGTTGGAGATCTCTCCACTGGTATCTGGAGAAACTGTTGAAGCAATGAGTTCCAGGCTTCACCCTCCTGCTCGTTTGATTCTTCTTTCTGTAAATATGATGAAATATTATAGAGAAATTCCGACAGACGATTTTTCTTTGCTTTGTTTTTCCGAGTCCCAAGGAGTGATGGATCACTTTCCGATGTAGTCCAAAAAGATCCAATATTAAATACCATTCTATCCAGGAGCAATTTTATGTCATCAGATTGAAGTTTTGTTTTAATGTTCGACATTATGGGAAGATGATTCTTAATTTTAGATTTCCATTTGGACAAAATCTTTTCTAAGTTGCTTTGCTGCCTTTCTTGATTTTGTCCTATATCAGTGAAAATAATAAAAATTAGCATCTTTGTGGCAGCAACCTTAAATTATGCAACAGAACAACAAAGCGATACTTTTTTTATTTTGCTATGCATTTCCTTTTCATATACTAACTTTTTTCAGATGGCTAGAAAAAGTCTAATAAAATGTAGTTACATTAAAGAGTAAAGTATGCAAAAAAGCAACCCTGGCCAAATACACATACACATACACTTATTGTCAAAAGTATTGTGACACCTGCCTTTACACACACATGAACTTTAATGGCACTGGCACTCCAGTCTTGAGTCCTGACCTCAACCTGATAGAACACCTTTGGGATGAATTAGAATGGAGACTGCAAGCCAGGCCTTATCATCAATCATCAGTGCCTGACCTCACAAATGCACTTCTGGAAGAATGGTCAAACATTCCCATAGACACGCTCCTAAACCTTGTGGACAGCCTTCCCAGAAGAGTTGAAGCTGTTATAACTGCAAAGGGAGGGCCAACTCAATATTGAACCCTACGAACTAATAATGGGATGCCATTGAAAGTCATGTGCGTGTAAAGGCAGGTGTCCCGATACTTTTGACAATATAGTGTATTTACCATTTTCACATGGCTATAAGTACAGGGGACATCATTACTGCTGATCTTCTCAAACAAAGATCAATCACAAACGCTAAGCATTGTATTTATGACTGATCTCCCAAAACGATCCTTCAGCAAAAAAAGATAATAGACTCCTAAATAATATGATATGTCTTATACTAGAAATATCACAATGTACCATCTTGCAAGATTTTATGCAGCAGCATTGCTAAATCTACCCTTAGGACACAGTGTGATCCCTTTGGAGCATCTGGAGGAAGGAGTAACACATTGCTAGACCATTCAATTGTATTAACCAATGCTACATTTCACATTAAAATAGACAGGTTACTGGTAAAGTCACAATGTTTCAAATCTCAGTATGCAATGATGATATGATAGCCTATCCATGTTACACTATGCAGAAATAAGAAGATGTATGTGTATGCGCACACAATTTGATGTGTGTTATTCACTTATATAACATTGCTTTTCATTTTCTGTTATAAATGGAACATTTTCAATAAAAACACTGCACATAAAAAAAGATGAAAAGAGCTTAAAGGTGAGGTACTACAACCTAAAACAGTATAAATGAAAACATCTTGTTTCCAAAACCCTGTAATTATTGCTGTAGCCAGGTGCTGGACTACAGAAACATGGTGAAGAAGGATACTCTTTGCAGTCAGTTGTACTTTCACTTTCTACTGTTATACTTGATTTTGTGTTACATAATCCCCTCCAGTCACCAGGGGGAGAGCTACAACCTGGAAAGCCCATGGACTTCTATTCAGAATGCTGAGGATCATGAGAATCGAAGTCCGGGACAGCCGCCAAAGATTGCGACCCATGGACCCTTTACACCACAATGCCCATAGTATACTGAGGGAGTGGTGGAATAGTTTTTAACAGACTGCTCTAAGAACTTCTTCCTCTTGGCGCTGAGGGGGCTGAAGAGAGCACATCCGCTGCATAATGACCAGATTGCTGAGAGACCGGACCGGTCAAGACACCTGAGGCAGCCCAGCAGAGACTGCAGCGACCACATCTGCACTGTTACCTCAAGGAGACCAGAACATCCTCTCACTCCTCTCTACTTCCCACTGCCGAATCTCGGGAGGCATTTTGTGGACAGACTGAGGGGTCCCCCTTTTCTGCAGCAAGAGTTCACAGCTGCACTACAGGGACTGGTGAAAGGGCATAACTCGCAGAGACTGAGTTGCTGGAGGCAGGACATTAAGTATACTTCACCTCTACTACACCTAGATATTAAAAAGATAACTTTATGTAAATTATATATATGATCTAAGTTGTGAAAATGTTTTAAAAACCTTGTCTGTATAGAATGTCAATACATGTACCCATGTGCTGGTGGTTGGTAATGTATTCCATTTCTCACTCCTGGTTTGCTTTACTAACACCATTATTTTAAGTGTTCCAGACAGAGACTGCCTACAGCAGGGGCATCCGAACTTTCTAATCAAAGTATACGTCCCTTCAGACTGTGGGCGGGGGGGCAGACTGTGAGCAGTGGGAATAAAATATGTCCTGGCATCAGTGGGAGGAATAGTGCCCCATCATTGGAATTAGTGGGAGGAATAGTGCCTCATCATTGGTACTAGTGGAAAGAATAGTGCCCCATTGTTGATGTCAGTGCCAGGAACTATGCCCCATTGTTGGTGTCAGTGGGAGGAATAGGGCCCCATTGTTGTGTCAGTGGGAGGGATCATACCCCATTGTTGTTGTCAGAGAAACAGTGCCCCAATGGTCAGATAAAAGCATGCACAGGGCTGCAACCATCCCCAGGCCTGTTTGGAGACCACTGGTCTACAGTAAAAAAAAAAAAAGCTTACTTAAGCTTTCTGGAATCTCTAGTAACATAAAACACCATAATGCAAGGTCTGAGTTTTATGCATAACTGAATATTTGTCTTGTCAATGAATTTTATCTAGAATTTAGAATTGCAATGCAGTCAAGATAACATATCAGTATGTCCAATTTAATCAGCCAAAACATGAAAACAAACAAATGGAACTCACAGTATGTTTAAATAATTAGGGTTAGTAGGTTATGGCAGATTTCTCCAGACCTATCTGCAGATCTTTGCAATGTTTTTATATATATTTTTTCCATGTTTGTGCATATTTTGTATTTATTAATTTTCAGTGAAGTGTCTGTCTCAATTGTGGGATCCTAAAATGGTCTGGGAAGTTTATTGTTTTATTAGTATATATCAGAACGATTTGTACTGTAGAAGTGGAAAAAACGAACCCTTAAGCAGGAAACAGTCTACTAATCCTGAAATGCCATGCTAGTGTTAAGCTCCATTTTGATTTACCTTGGCTTGCAAGAGGCACCAATATCAGAATCATCCAGAAGATGAGTTTTTGCCATTCCATATCCGTATTATCAAAGCTAATGGTCCTCCGATACAAGAAACATGACAACTCCTATGTAACCTGAAGAGTCACATCTGCCCATCTATATTTCTGTACAAGACGTGTGGCATCTTCACTGTTGTCCGTGACAGGGAAACAGGATCTGTAACATGACATGAAGGATCTGTCACTTGAGCATCACAGCAGCTTTCCTCACCTGAGCAGTTTCTGGAGTTACAACCATTATTTACAACCAGTCCTCATGTTACACTTTCCATTGAATAGACACATGAAAGAAAAGCCAGGGAAAGCATCAAATTCTTAGTGTTAGCATAGCTACACTATATTACCAAAAGTATTGAGACACCTGCCTTTACACGGACAAGAAATTTAATGGCACCCAAGTCTTAGTCCGTAGGGTTCAATATTGAGTTGGCCCAACTTTTGTAGCTATAACAGCTTCAACTCTTCTAGGAAGGCTGTCCGCTATGTTTAGGAGTGTGTCTATGGGAAGGTTTGACCATTCTTCTAGAAGCGCGTTTGTGAGGTCAGGCATTGATGTTGGATGAGAAGGCCTCCGCTCTAATTCATCCCAAAGGTGTTCTATCCAGTTGAGGTCAGGACTCTATGCAGGTCAGTCAAGTTCCTCCACCCCAAACTCACTCATCCATGTCTTTATGGACCTTGCTTTGTTCACTGGTCCAAGTCATTTGGTGGAGGGGGGATTATGGTGTTTATGGGTTTTACAGCACTTGGCCCGTTAGTTCCAGTGAAGGGAACTCTTAAGGCGTCAGCATACCAAGGCATTTTGGACAATTTCATGCTCCCGTATTTGTGGGAACAGTTGGGGGATGTCCCTTTCCTGTATTAACATGACTGCGCACCAGTGCACAAAGCAAGGTCCATAAATACATGGATGAGAGAGTTTGGGGTGGAGGAACTTTACTGGCCTGCACAGAGTCCTGACCTCAACCCGATAGAACACCTTTGGGATGAATTAGAGCGGAGACTTCAAACCAGGCCTTCTCGTCCAAATTCAGTGCCTGACCTCACAAATATGCTTCTGGAAGAATGGTCAAACACACTCCTAAACCTTGTGGACAGTCTTTCTAGAAGAGTTGAAGCTGCTTTAACTGCAAAGAGTGGGCCAACTCAATATTGAACCCTACGGACCAAGTCAGGGATGCCATTAAAGTTCATGTGCGTGTAAAGGCAGGTGTCCCAATGCTTTTTGCAATTTAGTGTATATGGATAATGTAAATTCTGACAGTTAAAATTCAGTACTTGGCCAACCCAGGATATAACATATCTAATATGATGCTTGGCCTCCAGAAAGGTAAATTTAGGAAGCACATTTACCATAGTAGGAATTCGTAATTTGTCTATATTTGTAATACATTTCAATTTCTCCTGCTTCATAACATTCATTTAAAGTCTTTGTTTCATTTTTTTTTAATCAGCACAGGGAATCATACTTACATTCAATGCAAAGTGTCCCTTGTGCTGGTGGCTGCTGTCTTACTGTAGCTGAAATCTTCTGCCCTCTTATCCCCTCCCCCTATACCAGTAATCTTCCTGTACTGCAGGGGTTAATACAACCACTCAACCTGTCATAGACACCCATCAAGAATGCTGACTATGCCTGCCCTTTCCACACTTCTCCTCCATTCATAGAAGCTGTATTCTCACTTTCATGAATAAAGCGTGCTGTATAAATTGAAGGAGGCAGACCTTTCATTCATCTACCCATCCTCCATTCATAAAGTGCTTTTCATTGCTGAAAGCTACAGTATAGCTTCTATGAATGGAGAAGGGGTGGACATAGGGGATGATTTACAAAAACTAGAGTGCAAGAATTGGTGCAGCTCTGCACAGAAACCAATCAGCTTCCAGGTTGGATTTTTTTGTTTTTTTTCAGCTTAATTGAACATACTGAAGTTAGAAGCTGATTGGCTACGATGGACGTTTGCATCATATTTTGTATTGTCTAGTTTTAGTAAACCAACCCCTTAGGCTCCTTTCACACGGGCACCTCTGTGAAGCGGGATCCACTTGCTCAGTGGGTATCTCTCTGCTGATCGCCGTTGAGTATGACATGGCCCTGCTGTTTTCTAGGGGGCTGTCAGATGGAAATTAAACAGTTGTCCATTTCCATCAGATCTGATCCCCAAGATGGATGGGGAATAGGTCCACCATCCATCTGTATTTGGTGGATAGGATCAGATCCGATGGCGGCGCTCCATAGAAGAGACCGGAGGGTCCAATCAGGTCCATCTGAAAAACTGGCAGACCTGATCGGATCACCCGTGTGAAAAGGGCCTTAGTCTGCACTACTGATGAGTACCTTTGACATGTCCAGTGCATTAACCCCCACAGCACCAAAGGAATACCACTGGGTATGTGGAGAGGTGGGTAGAGGACTGAAGACTTAAGTAAGATGTAAGTACCGTCCCTTAAGCCCCATACACACTATCAGATTTTCTGCTTATTTTTGTATTCAGATTTACCAAAACCATGTAGTGCAAGAGCCTGCCTGATTGCATACACATTGAAACTCCTAAGGTTTGACCTCATATTATATGGTTTTGGTAAATCTGAAGGAAAAAAATCAGCAGAAAATCTGATAGTGTGTATAGGGCTTTACTGATAAAAAAAGAAATTAACTAAACAATGTGGTCATAGATGATTCGTTTTTTGTTTGTTTACCTAGAGGACTGCATGAAAAAAAAAAAAAAACAACAACCGATTCCTCCATCCATACATGTGAGGTGGGTGGAGGAATCCTCTCTTTTCTTGGACATTGTATTCTAACAACAGGACTCTCCGCCATCAGAATACACTGATCAGCGGCTGGTCAAGAAAAAAAAAGTTTCTACTTTTCCAACAAGCCCAACGCAACAAAAGCCGATCTAATGAATGCTAGCTTACTAGTTGCAACATGTTAAACATCTTTTTATGTACCGTATTTTTCGGACTATAAGGCGCACGTAAAAGCCTAAATTTTCTCACAAAAACGACCGCGCACCTTATAATCCGGTGCGCCTTATATATGACCTGTTGACATCGCTGGAGTTCTTTGGTTAATGCACCCGGAATGATGGCAAGCACTCACTTGGGCTTTAACAGTATCTGTCAGATGGGCGCGCATGGAGTCACAGATCAATAGGGATGGAGATTCGTGGAAAAAGCCACCCGGTCTCTTGACGTAAACCTTCGGACTATAAGGCGCACGTAAAAGCCTAAATTTTCTCACAAAATCGACCGTGCGCCTTATAGTCCGATGCGCCTTATATATGGAAATATCCATTTTATCAGCCGGTCGTTGCTAGTGCGCCTTATAATCCGGTGCGCCTTATAGTCCGAAAAATACGGTAATAAGAATTGTTTCCAATAATATAAGGCATTTTCATTAAATCAAGCATAGCTATCATTATCTATGAGCTGAACACTCTGCAAACATTTTTCCCTGAAAACATGTTCTGCTTTCAATTAAAAAAATTCTCTAATATAACTTTGTGACGATTTTAATAATCACCTATAAAATATATGCTATTGATGACAGGTAAAAGACACCAATCCTGTTTGAAATATCTTTCATCCAACTACATCTAGGTAATTATCAGTACAATATTATCTAGAGAGAGATAGGTGTAAGACCAGCCTAACAGAACAATTTACACATTATAATATTTTAATATATTATTATAATATAATATGTATTATAATAAAATATATATATTTTTTAAAGTTTGTTATTGAATAAAGATACTTACCTCTCATGCGTAATTGCTCCAACAAAATGTTATACTTTCCCAAGAATGTCTTGAAGCTGTAACTCGGATGTAATTTAATTTAGGAGAAAGCAGAAAACCAACCAGCCTCATTCAGCAGCCTCTATCCATTGGATGCAATCTATCTGATCAGGTTGCTAATGATCAGCAATTTATGAGGACAATAGCTCTGTCCATGGTACCCATCTCTCAGAGGACGGCGAAGGAGAAAACTGTGCGGGGAGGGGCAGCTTACAGACCTTTCATGTCACTCTTGCATCTTACTCACCTGCCCTGTGGGTCACATTTCTTCTCACTACATGCTGTCACTGTAATTGGCATTGGTCTACAACACATACACCAGTTTTGTTTTATGTCAAACCAACAGATGTAAAAAAAAAACCAAATAGGTGACTTCTTGCGCTAATCCACGTCACTAACGTGCCCCATATCCTCAAACAATATCTACAGATAGCAGCTCCTACCAAAAAGCTACCTATTAATAAAGTACATAAACCAAAAATCTTCAAATGTATTAAAACTAGTGCATAACCCACAGCTATTATTTATTATGAAAACATCATTTGTGCAAAAATGTAAACAAATAATATGTGCAACAAAGCAAATAAATAGTTAAAATTTGTATATAATCAATCAGTCCAGTGCAAGATCTATATATATATATATATATATATATATATATATATATATATATAGATAGATAGATAGATAGATATAGATATAGTGGCAAAAATTAAGTCAAATTAATGCAAAGAAAATATAAAATGCATCCATATACCGTCTAGTTCATGCAAAAAATACATAAGGTAATAAGGTACGTCATTTAAATTTCCAGTTAGTGCATCAGAATTGGTAGTTGTGTGTAGGCTGATCATGCTATATAAGCTTGAAGCCCACTGCTTCCATATGGTCATATAGGACTCCTTCAGTTAGATGTATCAAAGTACAGTAAGGCCATTATAATGAGAAGATCATTGCCTGATTTGGTCAGTAATGATCAGGAAATGACTGTATGTCTATGGGAATATTGTGGCCTCTCCAGACTCCCCCTGTCTGAGCAAATATCGGAGGAAAAAAGTATTGTCCAGAATAGATTTTTCCGGGACTATTGTTATGCTCCTCATCTGGACTAAGATTTGGTTGGTATTATCAAAGTGTTCTCGGAACATCCTTACCCAGGAAAATGCCCATAAACTTTTCTCATGGTGGTATATGACCCCTGACCGCATATTTAAGTTAAAACCCTCATGTTCTTTCGCAGCTGCAGGAAACATGGCACCTGTCTGCATGTATGGTGAACCTGCCCTAGGGCAATCTGGTTCTGGACATGAGCTTTTCCAATGCTCAGGTCTATCTTTAATGTTTCCTTACCTTGTAACTCCTAGGAAGCCTTTCTAAATGAACCAATACTATCCATTACTAAACACCAGAGCAAGCTGGTGAGGTTTGTGCATCTGGCTGCATGGCACATTTTGATTAGAGCGTGGAGGCAACCATTTATTAAGTTGCGGAAGTTAAATAGAGGCTAATTGGCACAATGGTGCACAAGAAGCTTGCCTCCATTCCCCGCGCTAGGTTTTTAAGAGTTTGGGATCCCTGGATCACATATAATGCCACGGGGGAACATTGATTGAACTCTGCTCTCTGTATGATCCTATCCTGTAGCCTTTGTACAGGACTGGACCATTGGAACCCGTGCCCCCCAGGACCCCCTTTTTTTCCCTCTCCTCTTTCCTTGATCCCAGGCATGTCCCTTATTCTTTATTTCCCTCTATGCTCTCCTTACACTCCCGTTTCTTTATACCCCCTCTCTTTTCTAACCCCTTTCTTTTCAATGTCCCTTACAAGGGTCATCATATTCTTCTTTCTCCTTTTTGCCTTGTTACACAAATTATATTGATAGATAGATATTTCTATAATAAGCAATTTTCACTATGAAACCAAAGAAGAGCACACAGCGCTCCAGACGAATCTTCAGGTGCAAATGGATAACAGGTGCAGACCCCGGCTCACCCCCGTCCAATGCGGATAAAATGAAGAAATGGTCGCACTCTGAATTTCTAAGAAACTTGCTTGATGTACCTTTATTGTCACAAGTGTATCAGACAAACACAGGACAGGCAGTTGACGCGCCCTATTTAAATGAGGAGCCTACTTAGTGCCAGTGCTGGATTGTCTCAAATTGTTCCTGTGTACCTGCTGTTACCTTGCTTGACTGATCCTGAACATCCGGTTCTCCCTGGCTACTCTTTCGGATTATCCCTGCAACCTTGTCTGCCTCTGTTTGCCTGCACCGATCCCGGGTTGAACTTCTGATTACGGCTCTGTCTTCCGATTTTGTACCTTGCTGCCAGCCTGTTACCGACCTCTGCCTGTCCCTGACTACGAGCCTGCCTCCCGTTTGTGTACCTCTCTGCCAGCCCGTTGCCAACTCCTGCTTGTTCCTGACTCTGCAAGTGACTCTGTTGGACTTTTCCCGGACTAGTCCGGTGATCAGTATCTCACCTCCTCCACAAAGGCTCCGGTGTTCCTGATCTGCTATCACCAGTCTGCAGGCACCTGCAGCCTTCCGCTGCCCTAGCAGTTCCTGTCTCAACCTCCAGGGGTGCTAGGACCGGGGCCATGCAAGAGGCCGCCCTCGTAATTTCGGACTCCGCTGTAAGGTACATGACAGCACCAAGCCATGTGCTTGACTTCTCCAATCCTGTAATGTTCCACACACATCATCAGTTGGGCACTATTCTTCCAATCAAAACCAACTATGGGGCACTATTCCTCCCAATATAATAAATGATGGGGCACTGATGCCTTGGCATTTTCTACTCCCACTGGCTACAATCTGTCCCCTCTAAAGCCTGAAGGACATTAAACTGGCCCCTTGCTTAAAATGTTTGGAGACCCCTGCTCTATAGGATGCATAAACTTGTATTCTAAGGCACTATCACGTAGATTTTTTTTATCACCTGCCTTTAACCAATCAGTGAGTAATACACAGCAGTTATCAAATGACAAGTGAAACCCTGTTTGGCGCTATTGTTTATTAAACTAGTATAGCACTACCCCCGCAGGAGCCATTTGGTATGATAGGACTTCTGTTCTCTGCCAGGAATCTGTAAACCGCTTCAGCCCCTCTGAGACATATAGATATAATACCTCTGGAATAAGGCCAGTTATCTCAGTTCCCACAAGCAGGTCATTACGAGGCGCAGTCTCGCGCTCTGGTCCTCACAAATTCTGTCTTCTGGCTTTAAAGATATAGCAATGATACCCAGCTCCGTTCCCCGCACACCAGGCACTGCTCTCTGTGTAAGCATGCACAGCAACAGGTTTGCATGCACTGATTTCCCCGCACTGTCTGTGTTAATCTTTGCAGGATTGCCCAGGAAAAGTCCTGTGCTCTCCTCCAACCTTAGAATCAACATTTAATCAGATCATGTTACTTGGGTACTATGTGGAGGAATTTGTTTTATGCCCTTGCAGTGACTTGCCTTCCTAGTTACAAATAGTGATGCAATTTGGGTTTACCACTACCATGGGTTTGAGGCTGGGGTGGATTTGGAATGTGCGGTCCAGAAGAACGTGAGAATGTGCCGATTCACCTGGTAAAGTTTTTTTTAAAGCATAATGCAATACATGGCCTTTAAACTATGATCAGCAGGCTCATATATTATAGGAAAAATGGGATGGGACTTTGAATGAAGCATAGCTGCAGGGTAGGTATGCAAGGAAATATCTGAAATTCATTAGCTAGGTATAAGATTTGAGGGTAAACAATAATAACATGAGTAACAATAATATGAATTGATTATATTTCATATATGTGTATATACAAGTACATATTATAACAAGGTTTAAAATAATAATCAATATTTCATTAAAAAATGCATGATTAAAAAAGACAGAAATCATCTTCAATTGATTGAAGGATGAGACATTATAGATAGAGTCAGGGAGAATTTCAGACGCATGCTTGCAAGTGGTAGCATAAAAGTGCTCTACGTGTTTCGTGGAGTTCATCCACTCATCAGGAGCAGTTCCAAGGTTAAAATTATCTACAAAGAGATAAGTGAATGCATGAAGATCAGACAAAATCAGCACAAAGGGCAAAGGAATAGAGGGAGGGAGGGAGACTCAGCTCCCCCAAACACTCTTACTTACAATAAGATTATTTCTTAGAAAAGAAACTGTTGACAGATAGAGGCGCTGTGAAAAACAGGTATAGATGAATCTACCGTATATACTCGAGTATAGGCCGACCCGAATATAAGCCGAGGCCCCCAATTTACCCCCAAAAAAACTGGCAAACTTATTGACTCGTGTATAAGCCGAGGGTAAGACATGCCTGTCCATCCCTGTGTGTGTGTCCGTCCATCCCTGTGTGTCCGTCCATCCCTGTGTGTCCGTCCATCCCTGTGTGTCCGTCCATCCATCCCTGTGTGTGTGTGTCTCCATCCATCCATCCATCCCTGTGTGTGTGTGTATCCGTGTGTGTGTGTGTGTGTGTGTGTGTATCCGTGTGTGTGTGTGTGTGTGTGTGTGTGTGTGTGTGTGTGTGTGTGTGTGTGTGTGTGTGTGTGTGTCCAGCCTACCTGTGTCCTGAGCCTTTGTCCCGAGCCTCCGTCCCGTGCCGAGCCTCCTTGCCTCCGTGCCTCGCCGCCGTGCCTCGCCGCCATGCCTTGCCTCCGGTCCCGTCCCGTCCCGTCCCGTGCCGTGCCGTCCTGTGCCTTGCCTCCGTCCCGTGCCCTCTTCGTTCGTCGGCGGCCATTGTAAAATTCAAAAGCTGCGCCGCCGCCTTCGCCTGTGATAGGCGGAACACTGAATTTCCCAGCAGCCTGTGTTCCGCCTATCACAGACGTCGTATCATCCTCGTCCGTAGTACGAGGATGATACGAAGTCCGTGATAGGCGGAACACAGGCTGCTGGGAAATTCAGTGTTCCGCCTATCACAGGCGAAGGGGGAGCCGGAGGCGCGGCTTTTGAATCAGAATGGCCGCTGTCTGTCTGCTCGACACGCTGATCGAGCGGGCAGACAGCGATGACTCGAGTATAAGCCGAGGGGGGCACTTTCAGCCTCAAAAAAGAGGCTGAAAATCTCGGCTTATACTCGAGTATATACGGTATACATTCTTTGCCTCATATAAAGTCCCAATTTCCCCTTCCCCCCTCTTTGTGTCTAGATATTAGGGATGGAAGCATAAAACTGCGGTAGCATTCAATCATTACCTTTAGTATTTTTGACTGCATTTGTGATCGGGTCAGCACCCTGGGCTTTTTTATTGTATACATTATATACTCTTTTTATTTTTGTTTTGTTTTGGCTGCTGATGTACACCTCTAATTCCGGAGCTGTGATGCGCTTTGGGGCCCTCCCTCTTCCCTCCGCCCCTTTTGGACGCAGCGTCGGGGGCGGGTCCCCCATCGCATCGACGCCACGCCCCGTGCGCCGTGCGCATGACGTCACTTGTTGACGCCATGCGGCGGCTTGCCGAGTGTTCATCTGCGATTATTAGGAGGTGATTTGGGCGCCGGCTGCCGAACGCTATCAGCTGTTCGGACGCTGACACCGCCACCCCTCAGATCTTGTAGGTGGTCTCTGCAGCTATACCGTACCACTAGTTGATACACGCCGGTTGAACTATATTTCCTCACAACTTCAATGTATCCTGTTTGACACTCACTCCCCTCAGTCATGGTAACTATAGTTTTTTTGGACTATCTTTTGCTTTTCACTGTTCACATTATATGTTTTTATTTATTCACACTAACTATATCCAACCTATCTGGCTTAGCTATATGTCTCCTTTCATCTTAATGATTTTATTCACTGGCTTCACTACCTTTTGGACTGTAACTTCATTTCACTTGTCCCTGCACAGATATAATTATATACTTATTTAATCTATTCCTCTACAGAGGTCCTTTGGAAAAACTTTTTATATATGGTTATCCTGGGATTACAGGGCCCTAGATGTGTCACTCCCAATCAACTGTGGTGCGCTGTGGTCGTTGAGATTTTTGCCTCAGCTCCGGTGGAGACTTGTTTTTCACAGCGCCTCTATCTGTCAACAGTTTCTTTTCTAAGAAATAATCTTATTGTAAGTAAGAGTGTTTGGGGGAGCTGAGTCTCCCTCCCTCCCTCTATTCCTTTGCCCTTTGTGCTGATTTTGTCTGATCTTCATGCATTCACTCATCTCTTTGTAGATAATTTTAACCTTGGAACTGCTCCTGATGAGTGGATGAACTCCACGAAACGCGTAGAGCGCTTTTATGCTACCACTTGCAAGCATGCGTCTGAAATTCTCCCTGACTCTATCTATAATGTCTCATCCTTCAATCAATTGAAGATGATTTCTGTCTTTTTTAATCATGCATTTTTTAATGAAATGTTGATTATTATTGTAAACCTTGTTATAATATGTACTTGTATATACACATATATGAAATATAATCAATTCATATTATTGTTACTCATGTTATTATTGTTTACCCTCAAATCTTATACCTAGCCAATGAATTTCAGATATTTCCTTGCATACCTACCTTGCAGCTATGCTTCATTCAAAGTCCCATCCCATTTTTCCTATAATACTTGATTAGGGATGGAGGTAGATGAATCTATACATTCTTTGCCTCATATAAAGTCCCAATTTCCCCTTCCCCCCTCTTTGTGTCTATGATCAGCAGGCTCAGAAACGCAAATTAGTGATTATTTTTGATGATTATTCAGGATTTGTAGCTTGTGCAGTGTTTTACAATATAAAGCGAGACAGTACAAGTACAATACATATATCAGTACAAGAGGGTTAGGATGGGCCCTGCTCCTAAGAGTGCACAACATAATATGGAGGGGCAAGTGGTAATAACTGTGAGGAATGAGCTGATGGAGGAATTAAAATTCAGTTGTTAGGTGGGGGGTGGGATAGGTAAGACATTCTCTTACTCTAAAAGGAGAGGGGCACAAAGCAGCCATAGTGTCACTGTATTTAAAGCCGCTGTAAAGAAAGGATAGCAAAATCTTATGTAGCCCAGGCTCCTGAAGAGCACGCACTATGTGTCTTGTCATTTAACTATTCCTGAAACCGCAGTTTGGTTTTGGGTTCAATTACACAAAATTTTGGCCTCGGTACTAGTCTGGCTGGATTGCATGGTGTTCTGCCTGACCATAGGTGGCGCTGTCATCTCTGGCAGGGTTTAGAACGCAGTCTAGTTGGGTGCATTGGGTGTTTATTCTCTCTTAGAGCCAGCCCAGTAGGAGTGTTCTCTTGCTGTGCATGGTGGGAGAGGGTACTTAAGGTGCTGACGTGACGTGCTTCGAGGTTCCGGTCCAGAAGATCTTTCTGTCTGTTTGGTCCTCCTGGCCAGCCCCCAGGGCTCTTATGGCCCGGGGTGCGATCCATCTGACTCCAAGTCTTGGGGCTGGCTGGCCCGAGGCAAAGTAACTGAAGGAAGGATTCGAAAGTGGTACAGTGCTGTCTCGGTTAGTGGAGAGGCCCAGCAACTATGGAAGCATCCAGGGGAGGACTCTTCAGGGGAAGGCCATGAAAGGGTTGGCTTCACGAAAAGAGCCTGGAGGCTAAGTTAAAAGACCCTAAGCGAATCTGATCTCGTATGGTATCGCTGGACCGGCTGAAAGATACTGGTGCTGTATGAGGGTTCTCTAAGCTGCTATATCCTTTCAGTTATTCAAGTGTCCTATATCAAGTCTGTGGCAGAGACTTTATTCAAATGTTCTATAGCAAGTCTGTGGCAGAGACTTTGCATTGTTTGATTTAAGCACCCTGTTGGCTGCTAGGCCTGGAGAGAGAAGGACTATCTGATAAGGGTGAGGATCCAGCTGTGAATGGCTATTCTTTGGATTTCCTAATGTGAGAGACTTTTACCTACTTTGCCTTAGTACTAAGAGTACCTGAACTTTCCTACCTAAACCCTCTAACCATACGTTCAGAGACTGTGTTTTGTTTAGCCTTTTGCAAATAAAAATCCCTTAAGTGGATCTGGCGTCAGTCTCTACAGTTCTTGGGCCATCTACCTCAGGAAACCCCTAGACATGAGGTGAAGAAGGTAACGGTAAGCTCAATTAAATCAGCCGCTCCTTCGGGGGGTCAGTGCTACACTTATAAACATACAGAGATTAGGGTAAATTAGGCTGCCTTTTGGTTTTCACTACATTGCTGCTTCATTTGAAATAACTAAAAACTAACTGAAAGAATAATTTGCAACTTAACCACCTCACATTATATCACTCACGTTTACAGTTCCCCCTATACCCATAGATAGGTAGGTTCTAGTTCTTTTAGCTCCTATTATTCTATGACTAATATTTGAATTTCCTATTCATACTTAGAGACATGTAGAAAAGCCCCTCTTTATTCTTTTACCCTATTCAGGGATGGGCCCTGATTCCTTTCATTTCCTTTTCCACAATCCCCAGGACTCCTGGACACTCCACAGAGATATAAATTCCACTGATTCCAGCACCCTAGGGCTCAGAGGGACAACGCCTGATGAGAGCAGTAACTGGGAACGTGATTGGTCACCAGATGCTGGTCCATCTAATGGGTGACATAGAGGGATGCCTGAAGGAGCAGGGTGGGTTGCCATCCAATAAGACCAGATACGTTTTACAGAAAAAAAGAAGCAACCCATGTTTGGAATTACATTAAGTATTTGGAGGTAGAAAATAAATATACCGTGCAAAATGATATATGCAATATATTGCTACATACAAAAAAATAAATGTAAAATACTGAAAACAATCAATAAATAAAACAGTCTGAAGTGAAAAGTGCTGGTGCCTGTGGAACAATGATGAAAAACTCATATACAGTGCTGTGACTTGATAAGCAGTTCCGTCCTCCTTATGTGTTTAAATAGGGAGCCCCCCTAGTAGTCACCCTTAGGATTGGACCAACTATCGCTAGTTAGGTCAAGTGTGTGTGTGGAGTGAACCCTGTAGATATTCTCTAGACTGTTGGTTAACTATGTTGAATGTTCATGTATGAGTGCCTGGCACCCGGAGTGAACAGCAGGTAAAAATATCATCCGTGAAATCTGCCTGATCAGTTCATACAGTGAAGGGCTAGATTTCCGGGTATGGGCGGAAGTTGTCACGATCACGTGGTTCAAGCTCGATGCATTTGGGCCTATCAGATTGCCCATCCTCAGTTATTTGGAGGTGGCCATAGTATACTCGGAGCAGAGGTGTACTGCTGTGTACCGCAGATGAAAATCCACTGGATCGTCCAGAAATTTGGAGGTAGCCATCCAGAAATTGATAAGTATTTATACTTACTCCTTTCTCTCCTAGCCATATAGAGCATTTACTCAATGTAAGGGGTGGGGAAGGGTTGGCAGGATTAGGCCTGGGGGGCAAGTCCAGTCAAATGGCCCATTTAACCACCGAATCAGCTCACCATCACCAGTATAAGCAATGATGAGGCTACATTGATGGGCACTGGTGAGGCTGTACTGATGGGTACTGGTGAGGCTGATTTGCATGGGCACTGGTGAGGCTGCATTGATGGGCGCTGGTGAGGCTGCACTAATGGGCACTGGTGAGGCTGCATTGATGGGCACTGGTGATGGTGAGCTGATTCAGTGGTTAAATGGGCCACTTGACTGGACTTTTCCCCCAGGCCTAATCCTGCCAACCCTCCCCTGCCCCCTACATTGGGTAAATGCTCTATATGGCTGGGAGAGAAAGGCGTAAGTATACATACTTATGTTACTCCTCGCTTCCCTAGCAGCTGGTGCTCTTCTACACTGTCTGACATTCCCAGGATGTGGCTGTTCCCTTGACATTATAGTGTACAGTGCAGGATTGTTGGTCCTACATTGTACATGATAACATTAGAAAGCTGCAACTTATCAGGCAGAAGAGGGAACCAGCTTTGGGGGACTAGTTGCAGAGCAAAGATGAAGCCTGCAGGAGCAAGGAATAAAGTAAAGTTTGTATTTATTTCCACCCTAGTCACACAAGCATTTCGCCCATGCAATGCAAGAAGGACTGCAATGTATGGGTAAATTTAACAGCAGCCTGCAGTGAGGCTGTGCTCAGGGTGACAACAATGTTGTGCAATGTTAATGCAGAACAATCGGCATTGTCACTCTGTTACAGGAAGTAAATAAAAGATCCACTGGCAGCATCAGCACTGACCATAGTTGCACTTCCTTCACACATACACCTTCACAATATCTAAAACAATATAGTAGTTGGGATGGTCTCTTATTCCAAGAATAAAGAGCAGAAGGCAAAATTTATCTGAGGACATAGACCGTTGGATGGGCATTAACATCATTAGCTTCGTTCCCCTTTGTTCCATGACCTAAACTGTCATTAACTGCCTATTGAAAGCAATGGTTTAGTTTACAATTGTTTGGGTGGAAAGAGGAATGTCACTAAAGAACATCAAGCTATAGAGAGGTCATTGGTTTCTACTTAATTGAAAAGATGTAGTCAAATGAAAACTGGTTGAGCTTAGAAAATTGTTGCCTTCATTAAATGTAAGTGATAATGCACACTCATTTGCAGACAATAGTAGAGTAATTAAGAGGAAATACATAATTTATGAGTAACCCAACAACAGGCCGCCCAGCTTATCCAAAGACATAATTTGGGTTCCAAACAAAAAAGGTCAACCAGCTCTGTTTGATCATTTACTCAGCAAGACTATCAACATAGAGCACCTGGGCATTGTATTCACAATTACACAACTAATCCTCTTTCATTTAATTCACTTGGCATATAATAATTGAAACACATTTTGATATACAGTATGTAGGTTCTATATCGTTTAGCTCCTACTAGGCTATGAATAAACTTTTCATATTCATACTTGGAGACTAGTAGAGGAGCCCCTCTTTACTCACCCTAATCAGCAATGGGTCCCAATCTCTATAATTTCCTTTCCCACAAACCCCATGGCTCCTGGACACCCCACAAACCCCATGATCCCCCCTGCTTCCTGCACCCCAGGGCTCAGAGGGACCACTCCTGATGGGAAAGCAGTGACTGGGAACATGAGCTGTCACCAGATGCTGGCCCTTCCAATGGGTGACACAGGTGGATGGGTGAAGAACAAGGATGGACTGCCATCTAAAAAGACTAGATACATTTTACAGAAAAAAAGGAGCAACTGAAGTTTGAAATTCCATGAACTGTTTTGAGGTGGCCATAGTGAGCTCAGATCAGAGGTGTACCAGTGTGGATGTACCCGTGACTATCACAGGTGAAAAAAACACTGGATCCCCCAGAAATCGAACAGACAGATCAATGGGAGGTAGCCATCCAGAAATTGACAAAGGGATTGCCCAGCTCCAGACTGAACTAGCTGCACTGAGGCATGGACAGGAATACCCTGAGGGGCTAAGGAAAACATCCCTGCTTTTTAATGGTGCCACCTTATCCCTTTAAAGCCAAACACCTATTAAATACACAGGTTCTGTGGCTCATTAAGGTGGTAGTTTAAAATCTCACTTAGTGCCTTATCTGCATTAACTTAGCCTCAGAACCTATGTTATTAATATGTGCTTGGCTTTAAAGGGATGAGGTGGCAACCCTACCCTGCTTGGGGGAAGCAAACACTGCCACAGAGACAATATAGGCAGGCAAGGCTCCTTCTCTCTGCTGGGACTGCCAAAAATGTGTCCATCAGCTTAGGGACTGCAGAGAAAGCCATTCAACTAAAATGCTCATCCGCTAGGAGTTAGGTGGTGGGTTACCCAGTGAAATTACTTCTCACTCATGCATAGAAGTGCATGGTCACTGATTCCCCTGTTATACATGGATACCTCAGCAGTCAAGAGATCAGTGGGTCACAAGTCACTACGCTGCCAAAATCACTGTTCCAGTGATATAATCTCAAAATTAAAATGAGGCTAGATACCCCATGGATACTGCTGACACCTTACACATGCAACCATAAGAAGATGGCCACTGGCGATTAGGATTGGGCCGAACACCCCCCAGGGTCAGTTCGCATCAGAACATGCGAACCCTATTAAATTCTATAGGGCACGAACACAAAAAAATCAAAAGTACTCCAGTACATAGTGCTTAAAGTGAAACAATAAAAATGAAATATTCCTTCAAATATTGTGCCGGGGGTCCCCCTTAGTCTGCCTGTAAAGTGGCGCATCTGTGCAATGTGTAGAATAGTGCCGCAGCAAAATTACATTTCTAAAGGAAATAAAATTACATTTACATAGTTACATAGTAGGTGAGGTTGAAAAAAGACACAAGTCCATCAAGTCCAATCTATGTGTGTGATTAAATGTCAGTATTACATTGTACGTATATCCCTGTATGTTGCGGTTGTTCAGGTGCTTATCTAATAGTTTTTTATACTATTGATCCCCCTCACTGAGACCACCGCCTGTGGAAGGAAATTCCACATGCTTGCCGCTCTTACAGACAGTAAAGAACCCTCTATGTAGTTGAAGGTTAAACCTCTTTTCTTCTAAATTTAATGAGTGGCCACGTGTCTTGTTAAACTCCCTTCCACAAAAAAGTTGTATCCCTATTGTGGGGTCACCAGTATGGTATTTGTAAATTGAAATCATATCCCCTCTTAAGCGTCTCTTCTCCAGAGAGAATAAGTTCAGTGCTCGGAATCTTTCTTCATAACTAATGTCTTCCAGACCCTTTATTAGCTTTGTTGGCCCTCTTTTTTTTTCCTCGCTCCATTTCCAGTACATCCTTCCTGAGGATTGGTGCCCAGAACTGGACAGCATACTCTAGGTGCAGCTGGACCAGAGTCATGTAGAGTGGGAGAGTTATCGCTTTATCTCCGGAGAAAATCCCTTTTTTAAAGCAAGCAAATATTGTGTTTGCATTGTTAGCAGCAGCATCTACAACATCTCCTTTTCCATCCTAGATTCCCCCAGAGGTTCTCCCCCTAGTGTATAGATTGCATTCATATTTTTGCCACCCAAATGCATTATTTTAAATTTTTCTACATTAAACCTCATTTGCCATATAGTTGCCCACCCCAATAATTTGTGCAGATCTTCTTGCAAGGTTTCCACATCCTGCAGAGAAGTTATTACCCTGCTTAGCTTAGTATTGTCCGCAAATACTGAGATTGAACTGTTTGCCCCATCCTCCAGGTTGTATATGAACAAATTAAATAGGATTGGTTCCAGCACAGAACCATGTGGGACCCAAGAACCCACCCTTGACCATTCCGAGTATTCCCCATTTATTACCACCCTCTGAACTCGCCCTTGTAGCCAGGTTTCAATTCATGTATTCACCCTATGGTCCATGCCAACGGACCTTATTTTGTACAGTAAACGTTTATGGGGAACTGTGTCAAATGCTTTTGCAAAATCCAGATACACCACGTCTACGGGCCTTCCTTTATCTAGATGGCAACTCACCTCCTCATAAAAGGTTAATAGTTTGTTTTGGCAAGAACGATATATAGTCCCTTATCATCCCCTCTAAGAGCTTGCATACTATTGATGTTAGGCTAACTGGTCTGTAATTCTCAGAGATGTATTTTGGGCCCTTTTTAACCACTACAATACAGGGCACTTTCGCCCCCTTCCTTCCCAGCCCAATTTTCAGCTCTCAGCGCTCTAGCGCTTTCAGTGACAATTGCGCGGTCATGCTACACTGTACCCAAATGAAATTGTTATCATTTTGTTCGCACAAATAGAGCTTTATTTTGGTGTTATTTATTCACGACTCCGTTTTTTTTTTTTTTGCGATATAAGCGCAAAAATAGCGGAAATTTGGAAAAAAAACAATATTTTCTTTTTTCTATTTGAAAAGAAATCCAATAAAATCAAATTTTGTCATAAATTTAAGCCAAAATGTATTCTGCTACATGTTTTTGGTAAAAAAAATTCCGTTAAGTGTATAATAATTGGTTTGTGTGATCACGGACATATGTACGCAAATGATCATGTACATATGTGTGCAGGTGATCACATACATATGTGTGCAGATAATCATTGGGACATGTGATTTTAGTGGGACATATGTGGGGGACATGTTTTTATTATTAGGGACATGTGTTTTTATTATTTGGGGACATGTATGTTTTGGGGACATGTGTGTTTTGGGGACATGTGTGGGGACTGTGTGGTGTGTTGTGTGTTTACACTACACTGAAGATCAGTGAGTAAAAAGCTGTAAAAAACAGCCCATACTCACTGATCATCAGCCGGCTGCAGCGTTCTGCTCTCCTCTCCTCAGCGGTGACTTCCGTGTGAGGAGAGGAGAGCCGATTGCCTAGCAACCGGCTGTTTGTTTACATCACATGACGGCCGTGATTGGACACGGCCGTCATGTGATCAGGAGGGCCAATCACAGAGCCCTCCTGCCGATCTGAGATGTGCCGTGTCCGGGTGACACGAGCACATCGGGATCGCGCCGCTGCGCGGGCGCGCGCGCGCGCGATCCCGCTACTCCTGAATGACGTTCCTGAACGTCCTATCAGGAGTAGACGGCTCCCACCCGGCCGTATATATGCATTGGCCGGGTGGGAAGTGGTTAAATATTATTACTACATTCTTCAATCTGCTGGTACTATTCCAGTCAGTAAAAATTAGGAACAATTGTCTAATGGTATTGGCAATAAGTATCCTCGGGTGCAAACCATCCGGTCCCGGTGATTTATTAATGTTACGTTTGCCATGTCTAATTCTAATTCTGTTTTCTGTTAGCCATGAGGGTGCTTCCTGTGATGTGTCACGAGGATAAACACTGCAGTTTTGGTTACTGAAGCCCCCCGATTCCCTTTTAAAGACTGAGAAGAATAAATTCAATACCTTCGCCATCTCCCCATCTGTCAGGGATGCTATACACAAACATCCAATATAGGTGATCAGATCATTGGGCAGCACCAAGGAATCAGGGACAAGCGAGTAAATGGAAAAAGTATGCTTATTAAAGATAAGGACACATGTGCAAACCAACAGCAAACCATAAACAAGTAAATAAGTGCAAGACACAGCAAACCCAAAAACACCTAACTATCTAACTAGTATATATACACAAGCAAATGAAACAAACATGAAATAAACACGGCAGGGACAAAAGCAACAGAACAGAAGCCAGATATAAGGAAGCAGATCGTAAAGGGAGCAGGCAATAGGGAACAAGTCTCAAGAACAGGATACACGGAACGGGGTCCAGGATAAGGCAGGAACAAGAGCAGGTTCAGGCAGGGACCAGGATAGCAGATGGAATTCTAAAGCATTTGAGCTTGGGTTCGGGGCGGGTTTATATAGACCAGCAGACCCACAGTGGGTGTGCTGATAGCTGGTCGGTAGTCCAGGCAGGGAGAAACCCGCTAGTGGCCACCAGAATTACACCCTCTGGTGCTGAGCGTAACAGTGCCACCAACAGGTGAAACCAGTAATGACACCGTTCCTGGCATCATCCTTTGTAACCAGGCGTCCTTCCTCATTCTTTATGGGGCCAATATGGTCTGTCCTCCTTTTCTTACTGTTTACATACTTAAAGAATTCCTTGGGATTTTTTTTGCTCTCCTTCACTATGCATCTTTCATGTTCTATCTTAGCCACCCTAATTGCACCCTTACATTTCTTTTTTTTTATTCTTTGTAAAGTTTGAATGCTGATGATGATCCCTCAACCTTGTATTTTTTGAAGGCCTTCTCTCATGCTTTTATATGGATTTTACATTGGAGTTAAGCCATCCAAGACTTTTGTTCACTCTCTTAAGTTAATTACCCAATGGGATGCACTAGCTAATTCCATTATTTAATATGCTCCTAAAGCGAACCCATCTCTCCTCGAGTTCTTTGTTCCTACGATTTTATACCAATTTATATCTCCTAGCTAGGTTAGAATTTTAGGGAAGTTGGCTCTTTTGAAATTCATTGTCTTTGTATTTCCTTTATGTTTCCTATTTGTGTGATTTATACTGAAGCCAAATGACCTGTGATCGCTGTTTCCTAAATTGCCCCGCATTTCCACATCCGTGATCAGGTCTGTAATGTTGGTAATCAGTAGATCTAGTAACACTTTGTTTCTAGTTGGTGCATCTAACATCTGTCCCATGAAATTGTCCTGCAAGACATTTAGGAACTGGCTAGCCTTAGAGGAATGTGTGGTTCTCTCCCTCTCCTCCCTCAGGTTAGGTGGCCTATAGCATACTCCCAGTATTATTTTCCCCTTAGCTTCATCCCTTTGGAGTTCTACCCATAAGGATTCCACCTCCTCCCTAGCTCCCTTAGTGTTGCCATCTCTCACATTCACTTGTACATTATTCTTAATATACAGGCATTCCCCTTCCCACTTCCTGATGACACGCAGAGCGTGAAATGCATAGAAGAGAGGCTTGAAATGCAAATACACAGGAGCTCCTCACTGCTGCCTGGGCTTTGAATCGCACGCCATACACCACTAATCATACAGCGGACGGGATTGGTTTCTCACAGACCCTAGAGCTGCTAATGTGCTGAGCACCTACCACGTTTTCATGTAAGTGCATGTAAGTGCAGCATTTTTAACCAATAAAGCAGTATTACACTATACCTGCTTTTTGAGACTCATTTGGTGGAGCCAAGCCTACAGATTCTTTGATGGGAAAGGAGACAGGAGTTGAACATTGTGGAGGATATACTCACTCACTGAAGACTTATACCCATATACTCACATTTTATGATTACTGGCTGGTTGCAACTCTATGAGAAGAGGTGATAGATGCTGAATATATTGGAGATTTACCCATGAATTGAAGAATTTGGTATCTTAAATATGCCTTATGGTCACTTGTTGGTCGAATTGATCTGGTGACCACAATCTGTTTATCACTTTGGGTGTAGCACTTTACCAAAGCACTTTTTATTTATAGAATCACGGTGTTGGAGAATTTATTTCGGATTGAGGAATCACAACAAATATGAACTTTTATCATTTTTTATGAATTTAATAATGTGCACTTTCTTATATATAATATTTTTTTACAAATGTATATTTTCCACAGTTTTTGTTGATCAATTAATCATTGGTTCAATATTTATTTGATCGTTAATCACAACCGTTTTACTTGTTAGATCAGACCTTTTGTATTAGAACTGTACT
Source organism: Lithobates pipiens (assembly GCF_037356315.1). NCBI lineage: Eukaryota > Metazoa > Chordata > Amphibia > Anura > Ranidae > Lithobates > Lithobates pipiens. The sequence goes on along the minus strand of NW_027507903.1, from coordinate 51,218,811 downwards.
TTCTCCTTTTATATTGTCGGCACTATATAAATTCTGTATAATAATAAATGCCAGTACGGTTTTTGATGGGTGTACTACCAGCACGGCTTTTTACATGAATACCATAAAATAATGTAAAAAACTACTGTAAAAAAATCTGTTTGCCCAGTGATACATCAGATTCCTGCGTCCCATTGCACACAATCATTCCAATCAGCAGAATGACACTACATCTTTGTATGCCAGGTTTTGTGTAGAGTCTCCCAAGTCTTGATCCCTTTCAATTTGTGATGTCTATCAGTAACAAGTGATCTGGATGTAGTGCCATTCCTCATGTTTGGAAGAAACCAAAGCTCTAGAGGTCTGTTATCTTGGGAGCTCTCACTGCCCGGGGAAACTGTAGCCAACATTCATATTACACGCATGAAAGAGGCCTCTCTGAGGACTGGCTGATGGATGGCTTTGTGTACCAGCTGGTAATTGGCTCTGTACTTCTGATATCACTGAATATAAGCAGACAGATCAGTGCAGATAAAACTAAGCAATTGTGTATTCTAATTGGCAGACATTCAAGGCTCACAACTACCTGCAGTAATTATATGAAGAACACACAATACTTTGGAGCGTTGTATTTTTTATCTGTAACAAGGGAGCCTGTTGTTCATGTAACACAGTTCAGCTCAGCATTGCATGGGGGTCTCAAGAAAATGTATTGTTTACATATTTTGAACACAGAAATTTCAGACATTTAGTCGATTGACTTTATTATTCTAAGAAATCCAGGTAATACATTTGTAGCATACAATATCAACAACAAAAATGATAATGTTAGGCAACCTATTAAACGCTACACAAAATAATAGTACGTTTCTACTGCTTAGCACACAAACTACACAGTACACACTTGGTAATCCTACAAGTAGCACACTACCTTGTTGGCAGGTGTTATAACCCTTTTATTGTTGCCCCTGCTTGTACTGATGTAGTGGGTGGAGTTAATGTCCTTTTATATGCCAGCTGTGGGTGGGGCCCAGGGAGATGGGGTATGGGAATATGCAGTGGCGTAACTAGAACCTTCAGGGCCCCGATGCAAGAAACCATGAAGGGCCCCCCTGAACCCCAGCCAGGGCCCTTCCCTAAGAGTCCCGCAGTGGAACTCCAGGGCGTGGTCACAGGTATGACCTTTGTGAGCCCTTTAGTTCCACCACTGGTATCAGTAGTTTTTATTTATTTATTTTTTTACATTTTTAGGTGCCCCATTGGGGGACTGTCCCTAGGCAGAATTGGGTCCCTGTCCCCAGAAGAGATGAGGTCCTTTTCTCCAGGGCAGATGAAGTTACTGCCCCCAGGTGAGAAGGGGTCCCTGTCCCCAGGGGAGGTGGGGGTCCCTGTCCTCACGTGAGAAGGGGTCCCTGTCCCCAGGGGGATATGGAGGGGGTATGTAATAGTGTGTGCTAGCTGCATATGCTGCTGCCGGCCATATGTAGAGGGGACTGCATGGGCCCCCTGCATCACAGGGCCCAGTTGCAGTCGCAACTGCTGCACCCCCTATAGTTACACCCCTGGGAATAGGACACAAGCATTATTTAGCTTATGCACTGCTAGAAAGAGCCCTCTGTAGGGCTGAACTGCTAGGGTGGACAGAGGGAACACACTGGGGGACAGAAAGAAAAACCTTGCAACCCCTGACCTTCATCTACCAGGTCCTGTGGCTTGGTGAGCCTATGGAGAAGAACCCCGTGTGTGGAGAGAACGCCCAATTGAGAGCCACCAGTGAAAGAGACTAGTTACAGATGAGAATACTGAAATGGTTTGGTGACTTCTGTGAGAGTTCTGCACTCAAGGGACCACTGTTCTGGAGGTCATGTAAATGGATCAATAGTTCTCTGCTCCTTCAACTTCTGTTCAGTGGGTGGACGAAATGACCAGACATTTGATTCCTCTGGGTAATAGGCCTTAGGCTGGGAAGATGGAGGAGGTGTGCCTCAGGCCAGGAGAGAGGGGCACAATATGGCTGGTTCAGAGTCAGTATGGTGCAAACAGCCTCCCAATAAGGGACCCTTAGACCTGTCCTGGGGTGATAATGCTTGCTTACTGTAACTATGAGAGGACATGGAGCATTGTCAACTTAGAGCAGGAATAAAAAACATGTCCCTATCTCCACATCCTCTAAGCATAAAAGGGAGGCGTTAAGAGACTGAAAGTGAATATTTCAGAAAAAAGCAGATTGTGTTATTTTTATTAAATTAATAGGCTATTCACTTGTATCTTTGTGGCTGGAGTTCTGCTTTAATGTGCTTTAATGTGAATTTTTCTTAACAAGTTGGAGTGGTTAGCACGCAATCTCTGAAACTCAAAGAGCATTGGGCCCTTACATTGCAATTGTCAGTGCTCATTTGGAAACAGGTACATGGAATTGTCACATGGAGGCCGGCACTGAGGTTGGAGTGTCCATACTGGAAACTACATCCGCAGTGTAGTTCAGTAACCCTGACCCTGATAAAATGACAGGTTCAGTTTTCGTAACCTTCCTTCCCAGATCTCTATGCCTAGAGCACAGACAGGTGCAGTGCCCGAGGAGTTTTGTTGTGGGGTGGGAGCAGCTTAATGGGTATCTCTGGGAAACTAGTACCTCATCAAAAAATAGCAATCTTCACCAGCACACCTTGATGTAGTGATCATTTTGATCGTTATTCATATAAGGTAAAAGGCCTGTGATACTGCTTATGTGAATAAAGGTTAACATTACTCCTTTACGGTATAAGGTGTGCTGTTGAAGATCCCTGTTTTACAATTTTTTTCTCTGTTTTCGCACATTCACCAATTACTACAGCAACCTGCATGTATTTTGTGGGAGAGCCGAGCTCCAGTCTGTCCGTACACCGACTTTGATATGGTTATATTGACTTATCTATGAACTGGCAGTAGTTCTTTTCCAATTTTCCACAGCCACAGGGTCTCATCACTTTGAATTAGCATGGTTACTACTTCTGTATTGTGCATTCTAATGCTCTGTAATTGTACACATTAACTAGGTACTTCCGGCCCTCTCCTGTGCCCCAATGTGATGCCAATACTGAGCCCACTTCTTAGAACCAGTCTGGGTCTTGTATATAAGCTTTCAGGATGGAGAAGGGACCTCAGTGTCCTAAATTCTTCTGTTCAACATACATACATTATATAATGATGACCCGCAAGACAATTTTGAGGGAATTTAATGCTTACTCTTGTAATATATTGTATGTTATGGTAGAAGAGAAAGGAAAACTGGGGGAAAACATAGAACTCAAATGTGAGCAGGAACAGAACCAAACCGGCAGGGAGATCTCAACAGCAGAGTCATCAAGTAGGATCAAAAGGGATAATGAAAGAAAAATCTCCGGTGTAATGACTATATCCAATTCTACAGCCAAAATAAAAGTTATTGCATTGTTAGATCAAAGGCGCTGCTGGCAATAAAAACTGATTTTGTTTTATAAGTCATTGTATACACTGCCACAGCATGGTTCAATGATTGTTTAGCATGGCAAACCTATTGTTATACAAGGATAAAAGAGTAGCTCGTATCACCCTGCTTACTCTTTAACCACTTCAGCCCCAGACAATTTTACCCCCTTCCTTACCAGAGCACTTTTTGCGATTCGGCACAGCGTCGCTTTACCTGACAATTGCGCGGTCCTGCGACGTTGCACCCAAACAAAGTTTTTTCCCTCAAATAGAGCTTTCTTTTGGTGGTATTTGATCACCTCTGCGGTTTTTATATTTTGCGCTATAAGCAAAAGAAGAGCGACAATTTTGAAAAAAACACAATATTTTTTACTTTTTGCTATAATAAATATCCCATTAAAAAAACCCAAAATAAATTCCCTCAGTTTAGGCCGATACGTGCTGTAGTCTTCTACTCTTCATATTTTTGGTAAAAAAAAATTGCAATAAGCGTATATAGATTGGTTTGCGCAAAAGTTATAGCGTCTACAAAATAGGGGATATATTTATGGCATTTTTTTTTTACTAGTAATGGCGGCGATCTGCAATTTTTTTCATGACTGCGACATTGTGACGGACATATCGGACACTTTTGACACATTTTTGGGACAATTCACATTTACACAGCGATCGGTTCTATAAAATTGCATTGATTACTGTGTAAATGTGACTGGCAGGGAAGCGGTTTACACCAGGGGGCACTGCAGGGGTTAATATGTTCCCTATGGGAGTGATTCTAACTGTGGGGGGAGGGGACTCACAAGGGGAGGAGACCGATCGGTGTTCCTCTGTACTGGGTACACGCCATCGGTCCCCTCTCCACTGACAGGACGTGGATCTGTGTGTTTACATACGCAGATCCACGGTCCTGCTGTGTTCCTGGGCAATGGCGGGTGCCCCCTAGGCGGCCGGGAATAGGAGGAAGTCATATGATGCCCACCCAGGATGGGAGATCCCATTCGTGGGCATCATATGACTATGGGTGGGTAGGGAAGTGGTTAACTAAATAATTGCTGTTGGGTGCGCTGAACATTTTGGAACATGATGCCTCCGATTAGCTACCAGTGCTATTTTCAGAAAGTTGGAATGCTGAATATCTTGCATAAGTGTGGCAGTATACTGTAGGCAATCAATAAAACAGAACTGCACTGAAAAGCAGTCCACATCAACCTCCACTTCCTACAGGTGGGAGAGCAATGTCAAACCTGACCCAACCAAAATCGAAAACCAAAAGCGAACCTTCTCCCCCCCTTTTAATAAACTACCATATTCAAAATAAGTTTATTTAGGGAAATCTGTATTTTACAAATAGGAAAAGGCTTTTTTGTTAGATTTCCCCTTTCCTACAGACCCATCCTGCCTGGGCTCTACATCATAAATCACTATTTTAAAAAATGGTGGCAGGTTCTTTGTTCTGTGCCATCCCAACTGATAATGCCAGTGTCTGATCTTGTGCATGCTCTGTATGGGATATTGTATGAGATTAGATTAGCTGGCACATGCACCCTGTGGGATATGACACTGTTTGTTGTGCTGGTATTGGTGACCGAGCCATCCCAAGGAGCATCTGTGACACTTTAGCTATGTCTCCAGCACCTACTGGAAACCAGAAAGTGAAAAAAAAATGTAAATGAAAGAAAAATTCCAACTATGGCATTTTATACATAGTTACATTGGTCCAGCTTGGACCAATGTAATTATGCATACACCATACTTATGGCATACCTCTAGAACAGTGGTCTCCAAACGGCCGTTTGCTTACTTTTATCTGGCCTTTGGGGCATTAGTTCATCCACGGATACCAACAATGGGGCATACTTTCTCCCAGTAAAACCAAAAACGGGGCCCAATTACATCAATGATGGGCACAATTCCTCTCAATGACACCAACGATGGGGCCCAATCACATCAGCGATGGGACAAAATTTCTCCCACTTACACAAATAATGGGGCGCAATTACTCTCTGCCTCGTCCAATCCTTTCCAGATACCCTAGCAGCTGTGATCTCCTGACATTGCAGGGGTTAACATGAGTGTCTGGACCCATTACAGGCGCTCAGCAAAACTGCTGACTATACCTGCTCTTTGCACCCCCTCCACCATTCATAAAAGCTGTACTATTGCTTCCTGCAATAAAAAGCATTCTATGAATGGAGGAGGTAGACCTTTCCTTCACGTGCCAATGCGCAATTCATAGAGTGCTTTTAATTGCAGGAAGTTATCGTACAGCTTCTTTAAATGAAAGAGGGGAATGGAAAGGGCAGGCACAATTGACACTCTTGTCTAGTTACATACTTACATAGTAGGTGAGGTTGAAAAAAGACACAAGTCCATCAAGTCCATCCTATGTGTGATTATATGTCAGTATTACATTGTATATCCTTGTATGTTGCGGTCGTTCAGGTGCTTATGTAAACTATCAATGCCCCCCCCCCCCCCACTGAGACCACCGACTGTGGAAGGGAATTCCACATTCTTGCCGCTGTTACAGTAAAAAACCCTCTACGCAGTATAAGGTTAAACCTCTTTTTTTCTACTTTTACTGAGCGGCCACGTGTCTTGTTAAACTCCCTTTCACGACCAAGTTTTATCCCTATTGTGGGGTCACCAATATGGTATTTGTATATTGAAATCATATCCCCTCTTAAGCGTCTCTTCTCCAGAGAGAATAAGTATAGTGCTCGCAACCTTTCCTCATAACTAATATCCTCCAGACCCTTTATTAGCTTTGTTGCCCTTCTTTGTAGTCGCTCCATTTCCAGTACATCCTTCCTGAGGACTGGTGCCCAGAACTGGACAGCAGACTCCAGGTGCGGCTGGACCAGAGTCTTGTAGAGCGGGAGAATTATCACTTTATCTATGGAATTAATCCTTTTTTGAATGCATGCCAATATTCTGTTTGCTTTGTTAGCAGCAGCTTGGCATTGCATGCCATTGCTGAGCCTATCATCTACTAGGACCCCCCCAGGTAGTACCTTTGACAGGTCCAACAAGTTTTCACTAATCTTCAACTCTAAACAAAAATCTTTTACTGCTACAAATGAATTTAGCATGTTTATGGATGTGCAGACAGAGCTGCATGCACCATGGAATTTTGTGTTGGGGTAAAGGGGGGGGGGGGGGGGTAAAGATCTAATTTAACACAAGTTGCATATGTTATGCTGAGCGGTGGCATAGTTACTAGAAGTTAAGTGAAAAGTGAGCAGAAACAAAAACCGTTTCAGGTAACCACAGACCTGTTTTAATGTTAAATCGGATCATTTCAGCCTTTCACCCGACACCGCTGGCCTGTCATAGCCTTGTCTCGCACAGTAATCGGAGATTTTACACTCCAAGCCTCCTGCCACAGCCAGCCGAGCCCAGGTCCTGTGTTCCTAGAATACAATGGAGGAATTCCTGAATTATTGATGGGACGGGATGCAGGTCCTGCTCAGTGGCCAGGCTTCACTAGCATTTCTGAATAAAAGAGCAGCATGTGAGACCCAGCAGCCCTTTTTTCATCTGTTTTTTATTTTAAGTTGTCCTGGCTGAGCTGGAGATGTGTTACCCGGGAGAGTGACAGCTAATTTGTGGTAGCATATTGCATGTTCATTGAAAATATATATAATACACACAAACAGTGAATAAATACATAAATCAGTAAGTAAGATCCAAATAAACCCTGAAGCCTCGTACACACGATCGGATTGTTGGTCAACAAAACCGTGGAATTTTATCCGAAGGGTGTTGGCCCAGACTTGTCTTGCATACACACGGCCACACAATTGTTGGTCAACAATCACGAACTTAGTGACATTCTACGTTGTTTTTTAGGTCCTTAGCGCCACCCTTTGGGCTCCTTCTGCTAATTTCGTGTTAGTAGAAGTTTGGTGAGAGTTGATTCGCACGTTTTCTTTTTGCATTTTTCATTTAGCATTTTTCAGTTTGTGCTTTTCATTTCATGCTTTTCAGTTCGTTTCTGAACCGCCGTTCGTCAACCAGACATGTTGCGGAATCAGAGGAGATAACGTGTTATTTATTATTGGCCTTGGAGTTATTGCTTTGACATAATTTTTTTGCTTGAATAATGATTTGATTTGTTATATTTTCTATATTTTTTGATGCATAGAATGCACTTTTTGGTTAAAGAGGAAGTAAAGCTTCTTAAGAAAAAAAAAGACACCCTGCAAGGCAAAGGCATAATGAGCTAGTATGCATAGTATACTAGCTCATTATGAATTACTTACCTGAGATTGAAGCCCCCGCAGTGGTCCTCGGTCACCACCTCCGTCGCCACCATGATACCCGGAGTGACTTCCGGGTATCCCGGCTCTGGCGCTTTGGCTGCCTGGAGCCGTGATGATGTCACTCCCGCTCATGCGCGCTGGTGCCGCCACTAACAGCAGGATCGCCGCTAGAAATGTCACGCTCAGTGCGCGTGCACCCGTTTTCTACGGTGCATGCACTGTAGACATCTGTGCCACTATTCCTGCAAATATCTCCTAAACCTTTTAGGTATGGGAGATATTTCTTGCACCTACAGGTAAGCCTTAATCTAGGCTTACCCGTAGGTTAAAGTGGTTGTAAGGGGTTTACAACCACTTTAAGTTCTATTGGCAGATAGCATGCCTAATTTTATTTGTTTTCTTTTTTTAATGCACATTAACCACTTTCAGACCGGACCATTTTGCTGGTCAATGACCAGAGGTCTTTTTACAATTTGGCACTGCGCTGCTTTAACTGGTAATTGCGCGGTCATGCAATGTTGTACCCAAACAAAATTTGCGTCCTTTTCTTCCCACAAATAGAGCTTTCTTTTGATGGTATTTGATTGCCTCTGCAATTTTTATTTTTTGCGATATAAATGTAAAAAGACCGCAAATTTTGAAAAAAAAAGATATTTTCTACTTTTTGTTATTAGAAAAATCCAATAAACTCAATTTTAGTCATACATTTAGGCCAAAATGTATTCAGCCACATGTCTTTGGTAAAAAAAAAGTAAATAACTGTATATTTATTGGTTTGCGCAAAAGTTGTCACATCTACAAACTAAGGTACGTTTTCTGGAATTTACGCAGCTTTTAGTTTACGACTGCCTATCTCATTTCTTGAGGTGCTAAAATGGCAGGGCAGTACAAAACCCCCCCAAATGACCCCATTTTGGAAAGTAGACCCCCTAAGGAAATTGATAAGAGGCATGTTGAGCCCATTGAATATTTTATTTTTTGCCTCACATTTTTTTTTTTTTTTACACAAAGTTGTCACTAAATGATATATTGCTCACACATGCTATGGGCATATGTGAAATGACACCACAAAATAAATTCTGCTGCTTCTCCTGAGTACGGGGATACCACATATGTGGGACTTTTTGGGAGCCTAGCCGCGTACGGGGCCCCGAAATCCAAGCACCGCCTTCAGGCTTTCTAAGGGCGTAAATTTTTGATTTCACTTCTCACTACCTATTACAGTTTTGAAGGCCATAAAATGCCAAGATGGCACAAAACCCCCACAAATGACCCCATTTTAGAAAGTAGACACCCCAAGCTATTTGCTGAGAGGCATGTTGAGTCCATGGAATATTTTATATTTTGCCACAAGTTGCGGGAAAATTACAAACTTTAATTTTTTTTTATTTTTTTTTCACAAAGTTGTCACTAAATGATATATTGCTCACACATGCCATGGGCATATGTGAAATGACACCCCAAAATAAATTCTGCTGCTTCTCCTGAGTACTGGGATACCACATGTGTGGGATTTTTTGGGAGCCTAGCCGCGTACGGGGCCCCGAAAGCCAAGAACCGCCTTCAGGTTTTCTAAGGGCGTAAATATTTGACTTCACTCCTCACTACCTATTACAGTTTTGAAGGCCATAAAATGCCAAGATGGCACAAAACCCCCACAAATGACCCCATTTTAGAAAGTAGACACCCCAAGCTATTTGCTGAGAGGCATGTTGAGTCCATGGAATATTTTATATTTGGCACAAGTTGCGGGAAAATTACAAACTTTTATTTATTTATTTATTTTTTTCACAAAGTTGTCACTAAATGATATATTGCTCACACATGCTATGGGCATATGTGAAATGACACCCCAAAATAAGTTCTGCTGCTTCTCCTGAGTATGGGGATACCACATATGTGGGACTTTTTGGGAGCCTAGCTGCGTACGGGGCCCCGAAAACCAAGCACCGCCTTCAGGCTTTCTAAGGGTGTACATTTTTGACTTCACTCCTCACTACCTATTACAGTTTTGAAGGCCATAAAATGCCAAGATGGCACAAACCCCCCCCCAAATTACCCCATTTTGGAAAGTAGACACCCCTAAATTTAGGGGTACACTAGTGAGACTCACAGGTAAAAAAGCACCTAGGCTGTCAGCGACTGTATCAAAACGCTACAAGAAAAACTGTTAGCGATCGCAGGGATCAGGCCTGACTCTGCGAACGCTGCAGTTATATGTGTTGTGTTTTGTAAGTGACAGTGATCGATCGATACTGCACTTGGGTGGGCTGGTCTGGGCTTGGCGGAGGGGCTAAACGCAGGTGCTAGCAGGTATCTGGGCTGATCCCGCTAACAATGCGTTTTGGGAAACCTAAAGTGCTGGCGACGCTAATATAGATCTGATCAGATACTATATTACTAAGGGAGGTGTATGCTTTGTGCGTGGGTGTTAGCGGTACTGGCACTAACCTGACGCTGCCTGGGGCGACGCAGACCTTATCTGACCCTCAAACTTATATCACCCGCCGGGTGATCAGGGGGTTAAACCTTTATTAGGTAATAAATGGCGGGTGCCCTGAAACTATAAAAAAATAACTAACCAACCAGCGTCACCTGTAACAGTTATATGGTGATCACTGGTGAAAGGGTTAACTAGGGGGCAATCAGGGGGCTTTATGCGGTAGTATATGGGGGTCCCTGGCGCTATAAAAAGCTGCGGCGAACCTAAATACCTACCTGCCTAACTAGCGTCACCTGTGACACTAATACAGCGATCAGAAAAACGATCGCTTATTAGGCTGGGTTCACACTGGAGCGATGCGGGAAAGCCACGAATCCGCGGCGGGTTCCCGCATCGCATGCCTCCCGGCGGCAGTTCACACTGCCCTATGCGAACTGCTGGGAGTGTCAGTGAAATGTTAATGACACCCCCAGATCAGTTCACATATCGCAGTGCGATCTGCAAACTCGGATCGCATGGTGTGAACACCCATGCGATCCGATTCTGCTGCGGACCAAAAAAAGGGTCCCGTGCGAGTTTGCGGCGGGTGCGGCGGGTGCGACGCGAATTCAGCCATACTATCTGTATGGCTGAACTCGAATCGCACAGAGATCGGATGTGATTTGCACTGCAGTGCGGTGCGAATCACATGCGTTCTCATAAACCGCTGCAATGTGAACCCAGCCTTAGTGACACTGGCGACGGGGGGTGATCACGGGGTTAAACCTTTATTGGGGGGGTTAGGGGGGTACCTTAGAACTAAAGGGGGCTAACCCTAACTGCCCTAACAGTTATTACAGTCACAAATGACACCCGCCGGGTGATCAGGGGGTTAAACCTTTATTAGGTAATAAATGGCGGGTGCCCTGAAACTATAAAAAAATAACTAACCAACCAGCGTCACCTGTAACAGTTATATGGTGATCACTGGTAAAAGGGTTAACTAGGGGGCAATCAGGGGGCTTTATGCGGTAGTATATGGGGGTCCCTGGCGCTATAAAAAGCTGCGGCGAACCTAAATACCTACCCGCCTAACTAGCGTCACCTGTGACACTAATACAGCGATCAGAAAAATGATCGCTTATTAGGCTGGGTTCACACTGGAGCGATGCAGGAACGCCACGAATCCGCGGCGGGTTCCCGCATCGCATGCCTCCCGGCGGCAGTTCACACTGCCCTATGCGAACTGCTGGGAGTGTCAGTGAAATGTTAATGACACCCCCAGATCAGTTCGCATATCGCAGTGCGATCTGCAAACTCGGATCGCATGGTGTGAACACCCATGCGATCCGATTCTGCTGCGGGCCAAAAAAAGGGTCCCGTGCGAATTTGCGGCGGGTGCGGCGGGTTCAGCAAATTCAGCCATACTATCTGTATGGCTGAACTCGAATCGCACAGAGATCGGATGTGATTTGCACTGCAGTGCGGTGCGAATCACATCCGTTCTCATAAACCGCTGCAATGTGAACCCAGCCTTAGTGACACAGGCGACGGGGGGTAATCACGGGGTTAAACCTTTATTGGGGGGGTTAGGGGGGTACCCTAGAACTAAAGGGGGCTAACCCTAACTGCCCTAACAGTTATTACAGTCACAAATGACACCAATGCAAAAAAAAAAAATGCAATTGGTGTCACTGTGACTGGGGGGCAGGGGTAATTGGGGGGGTGATCGGGGGATGAAGGGGGGGTGTGAGTGTGCCTGGCATGTTCTACTGTGTAGTGTCGTGTTGGTGCAACTCACCGATCCTCTCTCCTCGGTGCCGGAACGAAAAATACCGACACGGAGGAGAGATTACATCACTTCCTCTGCCTGTGTTTACATTACAGGAGAGGAAGTGATGTCACGCCTCACTTCCATTCGTCAGGAGCGATCGCGAGCGGGTGGCCATGAACGAATGGCCGCCCCCTCATCCCGGATCGCTCCTGTACGGATACCGACCGCCGCTGGTACCGGGGGGGGGGCCCGATCGGGCCCCCCACCCGCGGGAAGGCAGGGACGTATATATACGCCCATATGCCTGCCCGTGCCATTCTGTCGACGTATATCGTCGTGCGGCGGTCGGCAAGTGGTTAAAAAAAATTGTGTAGAATAATACTTGGCTATGTGTTTTACTTCAAATTACAGTTTGGGAGTAGGCAGTTACATTAAAAAAAATACAATGTAAAATTGACAAGGGACACCAACATATGGGGCCGGACTTACTATTGGGCTTGACTGGGCTCAAGCCCAGTGGCCCCACCCAATAGGGGGCCCTGCAGCCCTGCCAAGATACATAGCTGAACCTGTCACTCAGAGGGCCACTGTCAGCTGCTAGGAGATTTGGAATTTACAGTTAGAAACTCGATGGATATATTTGTTGGAAGCAACTCGATACCCAGGGCTTAATGAAGGGATAAGCTATAAAACTTTTCTATGAATTTGGGTGGATTATTCATGGTGAAATCATAATAGTCACCTGTATTCTTGATGCCTGGCTCTGGGCGCCTCTTGTTGTGCTTTGACCTTGGGCATCCTGTGTTGCCATAGGAAATTTTGGTCACATTCGCCCCTCATTTCCTGTTATAGGCCCATACAACCAACACGCATGTACGGTGGTGGGTTGTGGGTGGGCTATATGGGCTATCTGGTGGCCTCCTGAGCGGAGAGGAGGATGTGAATCTATTCACATGAGGAAAATGTATACATAATAATCCTTTTTTTCTTTATGTATAGTATTTGCCCAATAATTTTGTATATTGTTTTTCAGATGTTTGTATATAGCAATCAAGAGATGCATTCGTGACACCTGAGATGGCCATGGGAATGAGCATTGGGCCCCTTTTTGGAGTAATCTCCTACTATGTTTTAATAAAAAGTTTATCTTTTTTTCCCTTTTTTTTTATAGGGGTCCCCGTATGGACACCCAAGGGTGCTCGGTAGGTTGGACTTACGAGTCTTTCCCGCCGTGTGCCCACCTTGAGGCCCCCTCTGGTCACGGCTCCCAGGTTTGTCTGTCGCCATATCACCCTGTATAGTTACACCATGGCATTTGACTGTCAGCAAGGTATGTTATTCAGGCTGTGCTGACCAGTGGGCCTCCCTAGAGTGTCCGCGTGGTGCCATTGGCAGCGTGACGTCTCACGCCCCTTTTGGCGCCAACAGGGAGGGATATAAAAGCTGCACAGCCTTTGTGTGCAGCTTAAGGAGCTCAGGTTCAACATGGAGGACAGCACATGGTAAGGAACACATCTCTATGATTAGAATTGGCAACACATTGTCCAGCTTGGTCTGGACATTTCATTTGAAACAAGTAATAATAACAAATTGTTTTTTTTTTTTTTTTTTTCAGTGAAACCATCTATTGAGGACACATTTTAGTTTGTATTATGGCGATACATTGGTTTGGCTTTTTTCCCTCTTTCATGTGATAACGCACACCAACTGATTATCAGGTGTGCGTGTCAATACACTATACATTATTAAGAGGTGAGATATGTTCCCTATGAATTTAATCCCTCTGTTTCTAGATAAAATTATGAAAATTATACAGAGGTATATTCATGTAAGCTCGTATGATCTCCTTAAAAAAGAGATCTTGGCAGCTGTCTTGCTAAATGATCGTGGCGGAACGAGATATACTATAAGAAGGGAGCAGGAAAATTGAAGTTACCAACAGAGCCTAGTAAGGGGACCAGGAACGTACCATTTTGCAAGCTCGTATGATCTCCTTAAAAAAGAGATCTTGGCAGCTGGTAAGCCTCCTTTAATTTGGTGGTGGATAATCCCTTTCTCCTCTGGGTGCACCTGCTACGTGTGTAAAGGGTGGTTTTGTAAGTCACCGAAAAGGGATTGAGATTCAGCATCCTATTCATCTTCCCTCTTCTTTGGACTGCTTATATACCTGGAAATTATTACTTTGGCACTATTTTGCAAGTTTTGGGATTTTTGTAAAGAAATTGGAAAGATTATGTCACTTTATAATTTTGTTTTATAAGTTTTAGTGCAGCTATTTTTTCTAAGATTACTGTATATTGTGTGTGTCTCACATTGGGTTGCAGCAAGAACTTATTATTATTATTATTATTAATATTAATATCATGTTTTGTTTCATTTACACTTGATTATTTTTATTTTAGCACTTTATTTTGACCAGCGCTGTTTTTCAAGGGTTTTTTTATATCCTCTTTTACATTTGTTATTTTTTTCAATTTTTAGGTGTACTGTGTGTTATGTGTTTGACCTCCATGTGCTTGAGTTCCCAATAGAGATACTAGATATATTCAGCATAAACTTAGGAAAAAGGGGTGAGTCTGGGGTCTGTTTATTTTTAGTCCATGAACCTGTTTTCCCGTTTATATACATAAATAATTCGTCAGACTCCAAATGGTAGAATTTGACTATTAAGGACTATAACTATATATGTTGTACCTTAGGTACTATTATTCAATATTCGCTGTGATAAAATTGAGATCAAGTCCTCCCTCCCTACGGGTGACTCAACACAGCTGCGTTTGACCACGGAGTGCAAAATATTTTAGTCGGATGACATTGTTGGTTAAATCCCTGTATGTGCTCACCCCTGGACCTATGCTGAGGTATGGAGTGTTGCAATATAGGGTTTTTTTTTGTTTTGTTTTTTGTGAGGGGGGAAGTGAGGTTGGGGAAGGGGGGAAAGGGGAGGGATTTTGGATGGGGATGGGAAACTACATCTGATATGGATGTTCCCGATGGGGTTTCATGTGGCCATCTTGGACTGATCTAATTGTCAGGGCTGGCTTAGCCCTTCCTTCTCTGGGCCACTCAGCTGTCAGCAAATTGCCAGCTCTGTTCTCTCTCCACAGTTACCAGCTGTTCCTGATGATGCTCGTCTGACCTGCCTACTTAAAGCCTTCCAGCTCACTTCATCTCTACCTTCGCTTTGGTCACATCACTAGAAACCATCTCCTGCGGTTTGTTTAAAGACTGGCTTGCTGACATCCCTTCTAGCTCCTTATCCTGCTTACTGTTGCTCTACTTGGATCCCTTTGAAAAAGTCACGAGGTGTGACGCAACGCGTCAGGGAAGGAGTTTGGTGTCGGACTTACTACTTCTGGTTTACGGCCGAAACCGGAAGTTCGCGTCTTCTGTATGTTTTGCTGTGTTCCTTCATGTAAGTGCGGATTTTTTCTTTATAATAAAGCTGTTACTAGTTACTGCACATGAAAGCCCCTGTTGTCTTCTTCCATTTCATACCTGCTGGATATCTTGGAGCAATTGGGAGAATACTAACTGCTTGTACACAGTGATACACAGTGATGCACTAACAGCGGTAGATGAGGCTGGATGGATAAGGAGCCAGCAGCATTTCTGATTATTTACAGCGCTTATTTACCATTTATTGGAGGTGAGAGGCTGGGGGAAATAGGTGGTGCACATAATAGGCACTGAAGTTTGCAGTGGATTGTCACCTTTGGAAATCACTTCTACATTTTTTGCATGGACTTTTTTATTTTACAAGTTTAAGCTAATTTGTGCATGTTTGTGGACAATCACTTGTTGTTATTGAATTCCTTTGCACAGTATCACTGGACTGATATTTAAAATTATTTGTTTCATTCATCTTCACTATTTTGAATTTTATATTCATTTGGATTATTTATGCAGATTCATATGTATTGCACTATATATGTTGTATTTGTAATTTCACTATTCATATTTTAGTGGGCTAGCACCTTAGTTGCACTTTAGTTCTTATTTTGCTATCACATTTTTTATTTATATATTTCTATGCATCTCTAGGTAGCGCCGCATTTATTTATAATTTTATTCACATATTTTTGGTGCTGAGATCACCGTTTTGTGCTGGCTGCTTCCTATGTATGTTATTTCATTCATTTAGTCCTCTAGTTAACCACTAGGTGGAGCGCATTAGCACCTCTTTATACTACTTGGATCCCTGACTTCTGGCCTGGCTGACTACCCGATCTGGTTACTGGACTCTGGCTATGCTTGACTACATTTTTTCTATTTACCTTTTTATTTTTATTAATAAACAAGTGTGATTTAATTGTACTTCTGTCTCAGTCTGATTCATGGTTTCTGACACTAATGCTGTTTATGTTTATGTGTTCTTTATTAATTTGTGTTTTTTTCTCTCTTTTCTATACACCTAAGGTTGAGAATCTATATCAGAATTTATCTTAAAATTACTTTTGAACAACTTCGTCCATTTTTCCTGATGAAGCCGTTTTGGTGAAACATGTAGAAGTTTCTGGATGCAGTATTTTAAGTGTGAGATTGCAGCATTAACGGTGTCGCTAATAGGGATTTTGTGTATATACCTATGACTCTGAATATATGTCTGTATCCATCTTTTTATTTGAGTGTTGGGTATAAATAAAAAGATTCTTTTGTATTTTTATAATAATACGTTGTAGTGTATATTTGAAATATGTACCTTTAAAATCCCTTATCCAGTACTCTATTGTTCTTTAAATGAAATGGGATGTTGGTACCTTTATGCATACAGATTTTTTGGAAATTGATCTCTAGCCACACCTTAACTACACTCCTACAGGAGTCCAAGTAGGCAGTAGTCTGTCAGGAGAAGTTTTAAATACTGCCTGTGGAGTATTTTTAATCCAAGACTCCACATTTCCACCAGAATTGAAAGTGATTCCTGCTGAATTATGGGCCACCAGCAAATATGATGTAGGTCTGCTGGATTGCACCCCAGTCATGATAAAAATTAAACCAGGAGCCCATCTCCCACAGATTAAACAGTACCCACTGAATATTGCTCAGACTGAGGGGATAAAGGATCAAATCACTCAACTGAAAGCAGCAAGGGTTGTTGTACCATTTAAGTCCCAACTCAATACACCCCTGTTCCCAATTGCAAAGAAGCCAGACAAGAAGGGTGGGCAGGTGACATACCGCATGATGCATGATTTGAGAGCTATTAACAATATAATTGAGGCAGATACCCCGATCGTGCCCAATCCCCGCACTTTACTAATTGGAATACCTGCCTCCAGCACCTGCTTTACAGTGATTGATCTTGCAAATGCTTTCTTTTCGGTGCCCCTGCACCCAGATTGCTGGCAACTTTTTTCTTTTACCAACGATGCCCAAAAGTTAGCATGGACAAGAATGCCCCAATGCTGTGTGAGTAGCCCCTCTGAATATAATACTGCGTTAAAGCAAGTATTGCACCAATGGTCCCCCTCACACCCAAAAACAGTTTTGCTTCAGTACATAGACAATTTGCTTATTTGTTCTGATACAAAAGACATTTGTAGCAGAGAAACAGTAAGCCTTCTCATGTTTCTCTATAACAGTAACAACAAAGTTAGCAAAGATAAGCTACAAAACTGCCAAGAGAAAGTGATTCCACATGGAATCCATCACCTAACCCCAGATAGAGTTATAACTCTACAAAAATTTGAAAAGCCAAGAAATGTACGGCAACTATGTGCCTTCCTGGGGTTAGTGGGATATTGTAGGGACTGGATTCCAAATGCATCAGAACTTATGGCTCCTTTATATGAGGCTACCACTAGAAACCCTTTCAAACTCACATGGGACAATAAATTGCAGATGAAGGAGCTTATTAAAATTTTGTCTGAAGCTCCCGCCATTGGACTTCCTGACTATACTAAGACTTTCTCGTTGTTCTGTCATGAAGTCAATAAATTTGCTGCAGGTGTAATTACCCAGCTACATGGACACAAACAGAGGCCTGTGATGTATCTATCAACCTCATTAGACCCTGTCATTAAAGGCACCACCAGTTGTATGCGAGCCATAGCAGCCTGCATTTTGCATGTACTAGATTCTGCTCTGATCCTGTATGTGCCACATGCAGTACAGGAAATCATGAATCAAGTAAATACCAGACATGTGTCTGCCAGTAGATTTGACAAGCACCAGTCTGCTCTTTTTGCTCTATCGAATTTAACAATCAAACGATGTGTTACTTTAAATCCGGCTACTCTTCTTCCTATAATTGATGAGGAAGATGCAACAAATGGTACTGATGTAGAATCAGAGAGTTTTTCTCAGGATTGTATGGCTCTGATGGAGGTAGAAAGGGCCTCTGTCACACCAGCAAAAGATGAGCCTTTATCAGATTGTGACACACACTTATTCATAGATGGTTCCAGATTTTACACAGATGATGGTCCGCCACACACAGGGTTTGCTGTAACCACTAAAGACATCATTTTACATCAGGAAGCATTGACACCCCAGATGTCAGCACAGGAAGCGGAGTTGTGTGCTGTAGTCAAGGCATGTCATCTCCTAGAGAATCAAAGGGGAAACATTTACACTGACAGCAGATATGCGTTTGGAACAGCTCACAATTTCGGGCCTATTTGGAAAGCACGGAATTTCCTAACTAGTGCAGGGAAGCCAGTGAGACATGCAAAACTCATAGAGCGGCTATTTGAGGCCTTTCAGAAACCTTTCAGAAACCAGCAGAAGTTGCCATCTTGAAGGTAAATGGACATGCAAGGGGAAATGACATGACAACCGGAGGAAACCCTTTAGCGGACCAAGCGGCAAAGGATGCTGCCCTTATGGCATTTGGAGTCACACCCACTGTAGGGGTTGCCCAGGTAGCGGGGACAGATTCCCCTCATCAAGAGCAGTGGGATGTAGAAACTCTAATTCAGTTGTAGAACCAGGCCCCTGATGAAGAGAAGTATAAGTGGATCAAATGTAATGCTACCCAAAATCAACAGGGCCTGTGGAGCGCTCACAACAGGTGGTGTCTACCCAGGAGTTTGTACCCAGTTTTAGCACAACTGGCACATGGCATCAGTCATCTTGCTAAGGGCACGATGGTGGCACTTACTGACTGCTATTGGATAGCACCTGGATTTAGTGCATTTGCAGCCAGGTTTTGTGCTTCATGTCTCACTTGTGCTCTGTACAATGCAGGGAGGCCTGTCCATGTTCCCCAAAAGCATTCTCCTAAGCCAGATTTCCCTTTCCAAATAATTCAAATAGACTACATTCAGATGCCCAGAATAGGCACCTATGAGTACGCTTTAGTTTATATTGACATGTTCTCAAGTTGGCCAGAGTGCTGGCCAGTAGCTAAAGCAAATGCAAAAACAACAGAAAATAAAATTTTGAATGAAATAGTTTGTAGATATGGAGTTCCTGAAACTATTGAGAGTGACAGCGGAACCCATTTTACTGGGGAAGTAATGAAAGAGGTAATGGAAGCCCTTCACATACAGCAAGCTTTCCATACACCTTATCATCCACAAAGTAGTGGTAAAGTTGAGAAACTTAATGGAATTTTGAAAAACAGATGTGCAAAAATTAAAGCAGATACAGGAAAAGGATGGATGGAAGCTTTGCCATTAGCCCTATATTCTGTACCAACTACCCCAAACAACCACATGGGCTGTCCCCCTATGAGATTTTATTTGGAGGGCCACCCAAAACAGGGCTATATTTTCCCCAACAGTTGCAGGCTTTTCACTCTAGTCTGTTAGAATATGTTCAGATTTTGCAAAGAACTTTGAATAAAATGCATGAAGGTGTTTATAAATCTATCCCCGACCCAGATTCTGTTTCAGGTATTCACAGAATCCAACCAGGTGACTGGGTGGTGGTCAAACGGCACGCCAGAAAGCCACTAGAACCAAAATTTGATGGACCACATTTGGTGCTTTTGACAACCGGGTCCGCTGTCAAGTTGGAAGGAAAGCCCACCTGGATTCACGCCAGTCACTGCAAGAAAATCCTGAAGTGATGATATCCTTTGAAAAAATTATGATGTTGTTCCTTTTCTTTTTGTTGTTTGTGAGAACTGAGACATGGAAAAATAACTTTCACCTAAATGTTAAAATTGTATGCAACCCATAGCAATGCTAGTGACTGCTGGGTGTGTTCTCACTTACACCCCCAAACAGGAACAATACCCATGATAGCAATGCCTCTCAAATTCACTGATCTAAACAGGACCAGAATAAATGGCTCATACATAGTCTCCACAGCTAATGAGCACAGATCAGTAACTTTGATGGTTTCAAAACAGATAGACACTCCACAGATTTGTTTAAACATTACATGCCCGTTTAACACTAAATGTACACAGTTGGACAATTCAGAATGCACCGGAGCAAAGATTACAGTTTATGGAGGAACCCATGGTCAATATTATTATATCCCAGATCCAGAACTAAATAGAATCCTTTATAGTACAAATTGCTCACAGTTCCCAATATGTGAAAATATCGGTTACCTGAGATTCCATGTTATTGCTTCCAGTTTTTTAGGCGCAGGCATACCGTCCATACATAGAGGGTTATATTATATATGTGGAAATAAAGCTTACGCCTGGCTTCCAACTAATGTTACAGGTATATGTTTTTTTGGGAAGTTAGCACCTGCTTTGGCTGTTCGCAAAGATACAGTGCGACCAGATCAAAGTCCAGAATACCCTTTAGTGTTCAGAAGAGAGCTGTTCACTGAAGGTGACATGACATGGTCATGGTTCCCTTCCTAGACAGGATGGGGAATTGAAGCAATGAAAAGAATAAATAATTACACTAGAATTGTAGATGAGATTAACCTTACTACCACTGATATAGGTAAATGCCTCCTGCACAGTATACACCTGAAGCTACCCTTTATTACTGGGGTTCTGTTTCTGTAATGCAGGCATCTGCATCAGTTACAGTGGGTGTTTTGTGCCTCCTGCACAGTATACACCTGAAGATACCCCTTATTGCTGGTGTTCTGTTTCTGTAATACAGGCATCTGCATCAGATACAGTGGGTGTTGTGTGCCTCCAGCACAGTATACACCTGAAGCTACCCTTTATTATTGGTGTTCTGTTTCTGTAATACAGGCATCTGCATCAGTTACAATGGGTGTTATGGGCTTCCTGCACAGTATACACCTGAAGATACCTTTATTACTGGTGTTATGTTTCTGTAATACAGGCATCTGCAGAGTGGGTGTCATGTGCTTCCTGCACAGTATACACCTGAAGGTACTTCTTATTGCTGGTGTTCTGTTTCTGTAATACAGGCATCTGCAGCATTTACAGTGGGTGTTGTGTGCCTCCTGCACAGTATACACCTGAAGCCACCCTTTATTACTGGTGTTCTGTTTCTGTAATACAGGCACCTGCAGAAGTTAGAGTGGGTGCTGTGTGCCTCCTGCACAGTATAAACCCAAAGATATCCCTTATTGCTGGTATTCTGTTCCTGTAATACAGGCATCTGCAGAAGTTAGAGTGGGTGTTGTGTGCCTCCTGCACAGTATACACCTGACAATAAACCTTATTGTTGTTGTTCTGTTTCTGTAATACAGGCATTTGCAGCAGTTAAAGTGGATGTTGTGTGCCTCCTGCACAGTATACACCTAAAGCTACCCCTTATTGCTGGTGTTCTGTTTCTGTAATACAGGCATCTGCATCAGTTACAATGGGTGTTGTGGGCCTCCTGCACCGTATACACCTGAAGATACCTTTATTACTGGTGTTCTGTTTCTGTAATGCAGGCATCTGCAGAAGTTAGAGTGGGTATTGTGTGCCTCCTGCACAGTATACACCTGAAAATACCCCTTATTGCTGGTGTTCTGTTTCTGTAATACAGGCATCTGCAGCAGTAACAGTGGGTGTTGTGTGCCTCCTGCACAGTATACACCTGAAGCCACCCTTTATTACTGGTGTTCTGTTTCTGTAATACAGGCATCTGCAGCAGTAACAGTGGGTGTTGTGTGCCTCCTGCACAGTATACACCTGAAGCTACCCTTTATTACTGGTGTTCTGTTTCTGTAATATAGGCATCTGCAGAAGTTAGAGTGGGTGTTGTGTGCCTCCTGCACGGTATACACCTGAAGATACCCTTTATTGCTGGTGTTCTGTTTCTGTAATATAGGCATCTGCAGCAGTAACAGTGGGTGTTGTGTGCCTCCTGCACAGTATACACCTGAAGCCACCCTTTATTACTGGTGTTCTGTTTCTGTAATACAGGCATCTGCAGCAGTAACAGTGGGTGTTGTGTGCCTCCTGCACAGTATACACCTGAAGCTACCCTTTATTACTGGTGTTCTGTTTCTGTAATATAGGCATCTGCAGAAGTTAGAGTGGGTGTTGTGTGCCTCCTGCACGGTATACACCTGAAGATACCCTTTATTGCTGGTGTTCTGTTTCTGTAATATAGGCATCTGCAGCAGTTACAGTGGATGGTGTGCGCCTCCTGCACTGTACACACCTGAAGCTACCCCTTATTGCTGGTGTTGTTCTGTTTCTGTAACACAGGCATCTGCAGCATTTACAGTGGGTGTTGTGTGCCTCCTGCACAGTATACACCTGAAGCTACCTCTTATTGCTGGTGTTGTTCTGTTTCTGTAACACTGGCAGGCAGCTGCAGTAATTACACGGTGTACTGTGTCATCTGCTCAGTGTGCACCTAAAGCTACCCCAATTTATGTTTTTTCCATCTCCCTGCAGGCCATTACTATGTCTGGAAGGCCAACAAGGAGAGGCAGACAGTCACAAGCCAATAAAAGAGCGCAAGCAGGCTCTGTGTCTAGAGACAACAGTGCTGGTCATGGATGCGGTGCATCATCATCAGCACTTGACCATGGGACACGCTTGTTCTTATTTTTGGCAGCTAGACGTATTGAGCCGCATCATGCTGAATAGGGATGGCCGAACCGTATGCCCGGCGGTCGTTTCACGGCGAATTTTGCATGTTCGCGATCGGCAGACTATTGTCGCTATTCGCCCGGCGGACATATGTGTTTACAGTGTGAAAGAGCTTTGACCCATGGTGACACATCCATCATGGGGTACAGGACAGCAAATTGAGACATTTCAGCACATGGAAAATTGGACATTCCCCCTAACTTATCTGGCGGCCATTTTACATTGTCTTATTTAAGTGTAGGAACAGGATGCTGTGTGGAGCAGGGAGAGACTGTAGTGACACAAATCGCTAGCTATTAGGTCCACAAAAGTCCTTTTAAGGACTGGTATGGTATAGGTGTAGTACAGTATATAGGGTTGAGTGCACTGCTGTGCTGGTGATTGCAGCAGCCTGTCTTTTGTCAGTGCAGGGAGGGACAGAACGCTGTGTGCAGCAGGGACAGTCAGTTTAATCACTAGCTATTACTATTAGGTCCACAAAGGTCCTTTTAAGGACTGGTATAGGTGTACAGTATATAGGGTTCAGCGCACTGCTGTGTTGGTGATTGCAGCAGCCTGTCTTTTGTCAGTGCAGGGAGGGACAGGACGCTGTGTGCAGCAGGGACAGTTTAATCACTAGCTAGCTATTACTATTAGGTCCACAAAGGTTCTTTTAAGGACTGGTATAGGTGTACAGTATATAGGGTTGTACACGTATAATATACTTTCTTCCAAATATAGAATGAATATTATACTTGACTGCTGCCCTATTCTGCAGCAGTCCTTTATCAGTGTAGGGACTGAGGTACAGTCTGCAAATCACTAGCTACTTGGTCCACAAAGGTCCTTGTAAGGACTGGTATAGGTGTACAATATATAGGGTTGTGGTGCTGTCTCGGTGGTAGTGTCTTTGGGGGTGCACATAGCAGAGAGTGAAGACCAGCTGTCGGCTAATTGCCAGCTAATTGCCAGCTCTCTTCTCTTTCCACAGTTACCAGCTGTTCCCGATGATGCTTGTCTGACCTGCCTATTTAAAGCCTTCCAGCTCACTTTTTCCTTTGCCTTCACGTTGGTCACATCACAAGGAACCATCTCCTGCTGCTTGTTTCAAGACTGGCTTGCTGACATCCCTCCTGGCTTCTTATCCTGCTTGCAGTTGCTCTCCTTGGATCCCTGTCTTCTGGCCTGGCTGATTACCTGATCTGGTTAATGAACTTTGGACTGGCTGACTACCCGATCTGGCTACTGGACTCTGGCTATGCTTGACTACGCTTTTTCCTATTTACCTTTTTATTTTTATTAATAAACAAGCGTGATTTGATTGTACTTCTGTCCCAGTCTGTTTCATGGTTTCTGACAGTATGTGGAGGCCTTGAATTCAGAAGATACAGTCAATCCACTTGTTGGTAATATTTTTTCCAGATTGGATGAGCAAGGTCACCGCATGGATCAGTTTGCCTTGGTGTTACAAACGCTCCTGAATCGCACAGCTCACCTGGAATCCCCCACGGTGGCTGCTCCGGTACAACCTGAGTCGCAGGCCATCCCTGCTGCTGCACCAGTCTCTGTGCAGGCATCTGCCTCGAGTATTACCTCTATAAGAGGTATGTCTGGTTCTGCTCCGCTTCTCCAGCGATTTGGGGGAGACCCAGTTCAATGCAGAGGGTTTCTCAATCAGGTTGAAATATACTTCAAAATGCTGCCCCAGGCGTTTCCCACGGACAGAAGCAAACTAGGTTTTGTGATATCTTTGCTTTCTGAGAGAGCCTTTGCCTGGGCTAACCCTCTATGGGAGACGCAAAAACCTGTTGTCTTGAGTTACCCTCAGTTTGTGGCCTCCTTTAAAAGAGTTTTTGACGTTCCCGCAGGCTCCGCTTCTGCTGCTAAGTGCCTCATGTCCATCAAACAGAGTACGAGAACTGTTGCTGTCACGTACCTTACAGCGGAGTCAGACTGTTGAGGGTGGCCTCTTGCACGGTTCCGGTCTCCACACCCCTGTAGGTGGTAACAGGGAGCGTGAAGACAGCAAAAGGGTGCAGGTGCCTGCAGGTAGAAGTTGAATGCCTAGAGATGCTGGGTCCTCACGGAGGAAGAGGTGTAGGTTGATCACGGAGGAAGACAGCGGAAGCCCAGCAGGTGTAAAGGAAACACTGCACGTCTGGAACAAGCAGGGTCGGCAACTGGCTGGCAATGCGGTACAGGAACGAAAGGCAGGTCCGTAGTTAAGGACGAGCAGGGGTCTGGTAACGTGCTAGCAATGAGGTACAAAATCAGGAAGCAAGCCAAAGTCGTAAGTCCAAGCCGAGGTCAGTGATAGTCCAGGAGATAGTAACAAGGAGTATCCAAAGGAATGGGTATCAGGAACAAGGTCACAGGAACAAGGTCACAGGAACAACGATCAGGTGTCTCAGGAATAGCTGAAGGCGATCCAGCACTGGTATCAGGCCAGTATCCCGTTTATATAGGGAGATATGTGCCAGGATTGGTGGAAGTGGCCGTACGTGCGTGAGTACGTACATACGTTTAGTTTGCGCGGGTGCATCTGCGTGTTCGGATTGGCGTACGTCCACGTGTTCAGATTAGCGTGCGTCCGTTCGGTCCGGAACTCGTACGCCTCTGACGGGGACACCGCGCATGGCGCCTAGAACGAAGATGAACCGCTGCTACACGGGGACGGGCATTCACATGGTGAGTTCCCTGACAGTGCCCCCCCCTTAAGGGCAGCCTCCGGGTGCCCCTTTGAACCAAACTTTGAGAGCGATGAAAAGCCTGTATGAGCCTCTGGGCATGAAGATTCGCTTCGGGTTCCCAGGAATTCTCTTCAGGACCAAAGCCTTTCCATTTGATCAAGTATTGGTTTTGTCCTTGACGTTTCCTGTAATCCAAAATGGCTTTGATCTCGAACTCCTCCTCTCCATCTATCAATACAGCTTCTGGAGGGCCTAACTCCCGATCTGGAAAGGAATTGGGTACATCAGGCTTAAGTAGAGAAGTATGGAATACAGGATGGATCTTGAATGAGCCGGGAAGTTCAAGTTCATAGGCCACTGGATTAATTTTCTTTTTAATTGGAAAAGGTCCCAAATATCTGGGTCCCAATTTTTTAGAGGGACATGCCAGTTTCAGGTTTGCGGTTGAAAGCCATGCACGATCACCGACCTTTAAGTCCAACTCCCCCCTTCTTTTCTTGTCGAAAAATCTTTTATTGTCTTCCTGTGCCTTGGAAATGGTTTCTTTAAGTACCCGGTTGTTCATAACAAAGAAATTTAGCCTATCCTGGACGGCTGGTACAGGAGAATCCAGTATAGATGTTGGCAGAAAAGAAGGATGAAAACCATAATTAGAATAGAATGGTGACTGGTTTGTGGCAGAGTGAGTAGAATTATTGAATGCAAATTCTGCCAAGGGTAATAATGAGGCCTAATCCTCCTGGGAAAGGGCAGTGAAACAACGTAAGTACTGCTCCAACGTCTGATTCGTACGTTCGGTCTGCCCATTTGTTTGGGGATGATAGGCTGAAGAAAAATTTAGTTTGATACCCAGAGCTTCACGCAATGACTTCCAGAATTTTGACGTGAACTGGACTCCATGGTCAGAGACAATATCACTGGGAATTCCATGGAGCCTAACAACTTCTTTAATGAATATTCTGGCTGTCTCAGTTGCAGATGGAGTTCCCTTCATGGGAATGAAGTGTGCCATTTTAGAAAAACGATCCACCACCACAAAGATAGAGGAGAATCCTTCAGATGGAGGGAGCTCAACAATAAAGTCCGTTGTGATTCATACAAATTGAAACTCCTAAGGTTTGACCTCATATTATACGGTTTTGGTAAATCTGAAGGAAAAACTCAGCAGAAAAACTGATAGTCTGTATGGGGCTTAATACAGTATACTTATAGCTTCTACAATTATATAAGTGAAAAAAATATATTTCAACTCCAATCTCCTTCATATACACATACTGGTGTTGTGGTAACTTACCCAAATAAAAAAAATAAAGCATAATAATATTATTCTTGATATCACTAGAAAGAAAAAGCCTTTGAAAACTCATTTGCAATAACTCCATCAGTATCACCAGCAAAGCAGCTTCATTATTCCATTAACTAGATGCTAACCGTCGGCCGTTAAATGACGGCCAGGCGGCGCACCTATTGCGGCGGGAGGCCGTCATATGACGTCCTCCCGTTTAAACATGGAATACGTGCGATCGTGCGCGCGCATCCCTGTTTCTTCGGTGGCGGCGTGTCACGGAGACACCGCTCGCCACCGAAGGGGGTGAACATCCATTGGTTATGGCTGTTTACCTCGTGATGGGCCGTGATGAAGTCACGGGTGATCACAGATGGTCACACCCCGACTGTGCACGGCGCATGCGCGCGATCGTGAGCGCGCTGCGCGTGCACGTCGGTGGCAGCGAGTTCCCCCGGGAACACTGCTCATCACCGACGCTGGTAAACAGCCATTGGCCGGCTGTTTACCCACGTGATAGGCTGTGATCCTTTCACAGCCGATCAATAAAATGTAAACAAACCGCGGTAACGAGATGTTACCGGGTTGTTCTCCTCCTCACACACGATCGGTGTGTGAGGAGGAGATTGCGGTAACATCTCGTTACCGCCTAGTGTACACCAATCACACCGATTGCCTGCCTGCCCCCCCCCCCCAATAAAGAGGACTTGTCACCACCCCTCATAGTACCTGTCACAGCCCATCAGAGTATTTGAGTACCTGTCACAGTCCATCAGAGTACCCGAGTACCTGTCCCAGCCCATCAGAGTACCCGTGTACCTGTCCCAGCCCATTAGAGTACCCGAGTACCTGTCCAAGCCCATCAGAGTACCCGAGTACCTGTCCCAGCCCATCAGAGTACCCGAGTACCTGTCCCAGCCCATCAGAGTACCCGAGTACCTGTCCCAGCCCATCAGAGTACCCAAGTACCTGTCCCAGCCCATCAGAGTACCCGAGTACCTGTCACAGCCCATCAGAGTACCCGAGTACCTGTCCCAGCCCATCTGAGTACCCGAGTACCTGTCACAGTTCATCTGAGTACCCGAGTACCTGTCACAGCCCATCAGAGTACCCGAGTACCTGTCCCAGCCCATCAGAGTACCCGAGTACCTTTCACGGCACATCAGAGTACCCGAGTACCTGTCACGGCACATCAGAGTACCCGAGTACCTGTCACGGCCCATCAGAGTACCCGAGTACCTGTCACGGTCCATCAGGGTACCCAAGTACCTGTCACGGTCCATCAGGGTACCCGAGTACCTGTCACAGTCCATTAGAGTACCGAGTACCTGTCACAGTCCATTAGAGTACCGAGTACCTGTTCCAGTCCATCAGGGTACCCGAGTACCTGTCACAGTCCATCTGTGTACCAGAGTAAGAGTACCTGTCACAGTTCATCTGAGTACCCGAATACCTGTCACAGTTCATCTGAGTACCCGAGTACCTGTCACAGTCCATATGAGTACCTGTCACCGCCCTTCAGAGTACCCAAATACCAGTCACCAAACCACCTGAGTACTTGTCACCAGGCCATCAGAGTACCCGAGTACCTGTCACCAGGTCATCAGAGTACCCGAGTACCTGTCACCAGGCCATCAGAGTACCCGAGTACCTGTCACCAGGCCATCAGAGTACCCGAGTACCTGTCACCAGGCCATCAGAGTACCCGAGTACCTATCTCCAGCCCATCAGAGTACCCCAGTACCTATTTGCAGCCCATGTCTCATAGAATATACGTTGGGGTGTTTGCTTTCCAAAATGGGGTCATTTTGTGGGTAATTTCACTGTCCTGGTGGTCCAGGACCTTCAAAAGTGTGATGGGTAGGAATGAAATGAGATGTGTCATTTATGCTCCTAGAATGCCTGAACGTACTACTTCAATGTTCGGCCTCTCTATGTGGCCAGGCTGTGTAAAAGTCCTACACATGTGGTATCACCTTACTCGGGAGGAGTAGCAGAATGTGTTTTGGGGTGTAATTTTTGCTATATACATGCTATGTGTTAGAAATATCTTATAAATTGAAAATTTTGTGTAAAAAAAAAATGCGTTTTAATTTTTTTCCACATATTCCAAAAACTTCTGGAAAAAAATTAACCGTTCAAAAGACTCATTATGCCTCACAGATTATACGTTGGGGTGTTTGCTTTCCAAAATGGGGTAATTTTATGGGAAATTCCATTGTCCTGGTACTCCAGGGCCTTCAAAAGTGTAATAGGCGGCTGTGAAATGAAATGTGTCATTTTTGCTCGTAGAACGTCTGAAGGTACTACTTCAATGTGGGTGCTCTGTATGTGGCCAGGCTGTGTAAAAGTCTCACACATGTGGTATCGCCGTACTCAGGAAGAGTAGCAGAGTGTATTTTGGGGTGTAATTTGTTGTATGCATATGCTGTGTGTGAGAAATAACCTGATAATATGACAATTTTGTTAAAAAAATAATAATAATAATAAAAAAATCTTCATTTTGCAAAGAATTGTGGGAAAAAATGACAACTTAAAAAAACTCACCATGCAACTTACTTAATACCTTGGAATGTCTACTTTGTAAAAAGGGGTCATTTGGGGGGTATTTGTACTTTCCTGACTTGTTAGTGTCTCAAGAAATTAGGTACACCTGATGTACTAAAGGCCTGATCAGAAGTGATCAATTTTCAGTGATTGGCACCATAGTTTGTAGACTCTATAACTTTCACAAAGACCAAATAATATACACTAATGTGGGTTATTTTTACCAAAGATATGTAGCAGTATAAATTTTGGCCAAAATTTATGAAGAAAAATTACTAATTAGCAAAAATTTATGACAGAAACAAAGAAAAAGGCATTTTTTTCACAAAATTTACGTTTTATTTTATTTATAGCACAAAAAATAAAAAACCCACTAGTGATTAAATACCACTAAAAGAAAGCTCTATTTGTGTGGAAAAAAGAAAGCAAGTTTCATATGGATACAGTGTTGGATGACTGAGTAATTGTCGTTCAAACTGTGAGAGTGCTGAAAGCTGAAAATTGGTCTGGTCAGGAAGGGGGTGTAACTGCACTGTATTGAGGTGGTTAAAGAAGAAGAGAATTGTGCGCTGCTTTTGGAGATTTCATAATTTGCCGCGTCACAAATGTTAATTCTCCATTACAAGCGCTGGTTTATAAGACCGACTGCTTCCAGCTCATCCTTGATTCCGAGCATGCGTATTTGTACTTTGGACTTTTGTCCGACGGACTTGTGTACACGTGCTCGGAAAATACGGCCAACACACATTTGTCAGCGGAAAATTTGAAAACCTGCTATCCAACATTTGTTGGCGGAAAGTCAGACAATTGTCCAATGGAGTGTACAAACAGTCAGATTTACCGTCAACAACCTGTCATCGAACATTTCCCTTCGGAAAGTCAGATCGTGTGTACGTGGCTTCAAAGCATTAAACTAGAATAAAACCCTCAGCGTTTTTTTTTTTTTTTAGTTCAACACATTGAGCACAATAAAAAACAAATTCCCCAGTTAATTGTTAAGGTTTACAACTGTCAGTGCTGCTGGTCCCAGCTTTCTCAGAGCTGCTTTCCTGAACCCCCAGTTTTCACAGTTTTCATGCCAGCTGTTTTAAACAAAAATAAAAGTCGGCAGCTACAAATACTGTAGCTGTTGACTTTAAAATAAGAGCTACTCACCAGCCCAGTAGATCAGCATTGTCTTCACCTGTTTTTTTTGCTGGTCTTTGGATCCCTGAAACCGCATCTTGGCTATGGGAGGCGGCGGTGACTTCCTGCCGTTTCACAGCTGACTCCCTGCTGCACATGTGCAAGATTGCATTACGCTGTCAGATGGGTCTTGCATGTCCCAGGAGGTTGCGGGAGGGAAGGGGGGGCAGGTATAACTTTTGTAATTCTCTCCTAGGCAGGAAATTCAGAAGTGGGAGGGTGATACCTTTCAGGAAATGGTACCTGCCTCCCCCCAGAAAAGAAAAAAAAACTTCCAAATATTAGAGGAGGGGGAGAAAAGGCACATTAGATGTACTTTCACTTTAAAGTGAAGGTTCAGAGTGGACAGTGCAGTCTGGAATCAGTCTGTTAGATTGGAGAAGGGAGGTGGGCAGAGGAGCAGGGCAAGGCCTTGGCATGCTTTGGGCTGTGTGTTTCTATTGATTGACACAGTGAAGGGAGATACAGCTCTAGTCCCTGCATGCAAGTGTGGCTCCAATGGATGTTGCAAGAGAAAGGAACCACCTCAAAACAAGAAACCTGGGGCAGCAGTCATGGCACCAATTTAAAGTGTAACTCCACTTTTGTTGCGAAAAAAACATTCCCCTCTGGGTGATCTATGTACACTGCAAGCATTATAACAAACGTTGCTGCAGATTCCCACCTTTTGTTATTCTGAAGAAATCCATGTGTATTTCTCTGTGCCTTTGTGCTAAGTGATTCTATTGGGAGTGGTTTCATAATTATCAATCAGCTGTGGCAGCTGCAGGGCACTAATGAGGAAAGCTGCTGAGCCTGCATCCCTTTAGATATGTTCCAATTTTTTTTAATATTTCACCAAAAATTTAATTTTTGTTGCAGGGGATGCCTGAAATCTGACTTGTCTCTGAGCCAATCACACACGCAGGAAATGATGTTTCTGGGGGGTGGTCAGTACACACTCTGTGTACAGAACACCCCCAGGTAGCCATATTGCAATGCATTTTTAGAAAATTATAGCGGCTACAGATTGAAAAGGAAAGGTCATTTTTAATAACATTCAATTACAATATGACTTGTATCGCAATTGTACAGACTATATTATTTTTTCTTTATTTGCTAATTTTTTTCCCCACGAAAGTGGAGTGACCCTTTAAACTGGAACATAGGCAAGGATTAGAAGATAAAGAAGCTGCATGTGATTAAATCAGCTGCCGAAAATGCTTACAAATATGAGGGTTTAATATCACTTTAGTGACCCATCATCAGAGTTAGTTGCCTTCACTCATAAAAGGTGTGCTTGATTTATACATAATGCTTTGAACTATATGAATCAAAATAATTTTACAATGTCGCAGGCCTGCAAACTTTTTTTATAATATTAATAGAGCAATCACAGTAACACACAACTGGAGAGACTGAGCATTGCAATCCAACTCAAAGGGTGCTAATCTGAACTGTAGGTGATGCCTGAATATTTCATCTTGTAAAACATTGCCCTCTTGTGGTAAAACGTGAAAAATACACCAATTTAAAGGGACTCTGTTACCAGTTCTAAACTTTTAGTTTCTGTGACACTCTTTGCTGTATTGTATAAAGCCTAAAGAAGAGACTGAAGGGGTCCCAAAAGCTTACATCTTTATTAACGTAAAGCTGAACTCCAGGAATAATCTGTATTGCAATTATTACAAAAAAAATAATATAAAAATATTGTTTTTTTTCAAAATTGGCGGCCTTTTTTTTTTATATAGAGCAAAAAAAAACACAGACGTGATCAAATAGCACCATAGGAAAGCTCTATTTGTAAGAAAAAAGGAAATTTTATTATATTTGGGTACAACATCACATGACAGCGCAATTGTCAGTTAAAGTAATGCAGTGCCGTATTGCAAAAAAAAAGGCCTGGTCATGAAGGGGGGTAAACCTTCCGGGGCTGAAGTGGTTAAACCACAAACCAAAACTGTAATATATTACAGCTTACCAATCTTTAGATGTGGTGGCTGCATTTGTTTTTCCTTTTCTGAGGATTTATTCCCTTCTGTTATCACCTTGTAACCGCCTGTATTAGTGAGACACAACTCTGTAAGAAGGAGCAGAGGATTCACAGCAGACAGCACCATAGTAATTCGGGGGGGGGGGGGGGGGTTGGGGGGAGTGTTAAACATTTTAGCAAATTTAGATGCATTAACAAATTGAAGGCAAACTCCAGCTCTCGCTGTATACACAGTTACAGCAAGCAGTTTTTTTTTCCAGTTGGGAAGAAAGTTTTGCACGAATACACAAAAGCTGATCATTTTACCCCCCCCCCCCCCCCCCCGCCAATGTTAAGTGGTTTGTCTCATCCATGCTGCAATAAATATTTGCTTTTGGGTTTAATAATGCTTTAACACCTCAGCCTTTGTCTCCCCTGTAGCAGTTTCCCCGATAACATAGTAAGTCTGCCAGTAAGTGTAAGTTTCAATTTCCTTTAAAGAGGAAGTAAACCCGACCAAAAAAATTCTAATTTTCTACTGTTGCTATTATACTATACATCAGCCTTCATACTATATATGTAATTCCTAAAAACGAGCGCTCTAGATACCTTTTTTCTCGTTTTCCAAAATAGCTCCCTTCCGGGTATCGCCCGCGCCATTGCAAAGTCTGGTTTGGACGTCCTTTGCGGACATCATTTCCGGCCTTAGTTAGATTTCCCTCAGGAAATCTCGCGCATGCACCGTAGCGTCATAACAAATCCAAACCAAGCCTCGATCTCGGTTGCCGTTACTAAGGCAACAAAGCATTTCATGTAAGGGGGAGTGTCAGGAAGAGCAGGGATATCTTTACAACGCGAGACTTCTCCTCTGCCGCAATGAGGAGAATGCCTCGTAGGCAGAGAATAAGGAAGATCAAAGGCGGCAATACAAGATACGCCGCATTCGCACGTCAATACTGCGCAAGCGCGGCTGACGTCATCGACATCTAAACGGCGGTTTTTTCGAAAAGGACACAAGTAAGTGCACTTTCTCAGGCAGCGATCAGCTGCCTGAGAAAAGTATGATCTACTAAGCAAAACATGTTTAGGAGGGTTTACTTCCACTTTAACAACAGAACAAGCTGTCCAGCAAAAGTGGCATCTGAACGGCTGGGACAAACCATTTAACACTGACAGGGGTGCTTACAATGGTCAGCGTTTATTCATTCATGTAAAACCTTTATCATAAAATGTAAAAAAAAAATATTGTAACTACTTAAAAAGTGTTAGCTGGAGTTTAGCTTTAACCCTTTGGCTTTAACCCTTTCAAGTTTACAAGTTAAAATCCATATTTTTTTGCTAGAAAATTACTTAGAACCCCAAACATTATATATATATATATATATATATATATATATATATATTTAGCAGAGAATCTAGAGAATAAAATGGCGATTTTTTCAATATTTTATGTCACACAGTATTTGTGCAGTGGTGTTTTAAAGGAATTTAAAACACCACTGTTTTAAATTCATGAATTAAAAAAAAAAAAAAACAGTAAAGTTAGCCCAATTTTTTTGTATAATGTGAAAGATGATGTTACGTCAAGTAAATAGATACCAAACATGTCACGCTTTATAATTGCACGCACTCGTGGAATGATGACAAACTACAGTACTTAAAAATCTCCATAGCCGACACTTTAAAGTGGAAGTAAACTCCCTTATCGTTTTCAGCCAAGGAAGCTGCCATCTTTGCCTCTGTTTAATCTTCAACTGCCAAGTTGCTGCACATGTGATCCGTTATGACACCAGCCATTGGATGGTTTGACAGTTTGGTTGAGAGCACAGCCAATGTGCAGTTAGCATTCCCGGCATGCCGGAAATGTAACTCTTTTTATAAACTGTTTAAATTGATGGGTTTATTTACACTTTAATTTTTTTTTTACTGTTACCAAGTTAGAGTTACAGAGGAGGTCTGGTGCTCGCTCTGGTGATCGTGGCGGTACCTCACATGTGTGATTTGAACACCGTTTACATATGTGGGCGCGACTTCCGTATGTGTTTTCTTTGCTTCGCGAGCTCGCAGCGACGGGGGCGCTTTAAAAAAAATATTTTCTTCTTATTTATTTTAATATTAATAAATAGTTTTTTTTTTTTTTTAAATAGTATTTTTGTACTCATCGTAAAATCCTTTTCTGTGTAATTCACGGACCGACACAGCTCCTCTCTGTAACTAAATGGGTTGTATAGCCTGCCATTAGGAGAAACTAGGCAAAATTGTTACACAATACACAGAACTTTAATCCCGCCCCAGGGGGGCGGACCCTGTGCTATCAACCCTCCACCTGCTGCTAGCAGCTTCAGTACGTCAACAAGCAGTATAATGTAGAAAAAAGGAGGGGTGGGTGCTGTGTCAGTCGGTGAATTACAGAGAAAAGGATCTTACGGTGAGTACAAAAATCCTATTTTCTCTTATATTCACCGACCGACACAGCACCTCTCTGTAACTAAATGGGACGTCCCCAAGCAGTGCCAAACGAGGGGTGGGAAAAACGGCATTAAAAAAACTTCATCCACCATGGCAAGTGGGAACTAGTGAAACTAAACCCACAAAAAAACAGCAGTGTGTGGGAACTCCACCACAAAACCGGGCATCAACAGGGGTGATCCCCCAGACCGCAACCTCGCGGAAGTAATGTAACAGTGCAAAAACGAAACAGTACTGTGTTTTTAACAAAAAACAGGGAAAAAACACAATAGCAACTACACGGCCGCCTGCAAAACCAGCATCAGCCAATGCACTGACGTCTACGTTGTAAAACTTGGTAAACGTATGGACGCATGTCCAGGTCGCCGCCTTACACACCTGAGCGACAGACGCTTGGTGTCGGAAGGCCCAAGACGTTCCGATTGCTCTTGTAGAGTGGGCCGTGACTAGAAAGGGAGGCACCTGCCCCTTCAAGGCGTAGGCTTTGACTACAATCTGTCTGATCCACCTGGAAATGGTGGCCGACGAGACCGCCATACCCTTCTTAGGACCAGCCACCGAAACAAACAGTAAGTCTGACTTCCGAAAGGAAGCTGTGACAGACAAATACACCTTCAGAGCCCTAACCACATTGAAAGCGTGAAAGGCCACCTCTTTGGGGTGCTTTGGCTTAGGACACAACGATGGAAATACAATCTCCTCATTGATATGAAATGCTGAGACCACTTTCGGTAGAAAAGACGGTTGCGGACGCAACACCACCTTATCCCTGTGGATGACCAGATAAGGCGACTTGCAGGACAAGGCTGCCAATTCCGAAACCCTCCTGGCCGATGTGATGGCCACTAGAAAGACCGCCTTCTGTGAAAGGGTCAACAGAGGAATCTCCCTGATATTCTCAAACGGCGGCTTCTGAAGCGCCGACAACACCAGGTTCAAATCCCACGGAGGACGCACCGGAGGGACTACATGGCGCACCCCCTGAACAAAAGTACTCACTAGTGAGTGAGACGCTAGGGGTCGCTGAAAAAAGACAGCCAAAGCTGAAATATGCCTCTTGATGGTGCTCAACGCCAACCTCTGGTCTACACCTTGCTGAAGAAACAGCAGGATCCTGGATATAGAGAAGGAGCTCGGATGCCACCCTTTCACCTCACACTTGGAGATAGAGGCCTTCCAAGTACGATGGTATATCTTCCTGGAAGAAGATTTCCGCGCTCTCAGCATAGTTGAAATCACCGAGCCCGACAAACCCCGGTTCCTCAATACCTGGCTTTCAACAGCCAGGCCGTTAAAGCCAGCAATGGTAAAGCAGGGTGAAAGATTGGACCTTAAGATAGGAGGTCCTCTCACAACGGCAGCCGCCAGGGAGCGTCTGCCACCAGGCGCACCAGGCCCACTGAGGCAAACAGGATTACCGGAATCCCCTCGGCTTCCACTCTGCGAAGCAGACGTGGCAACAGTTTCAGTGGAGGAAAGGCGTAGATCAGCTGGTATTGATCCCATGAAGCCACCAGCGCGCCTGACGCGTCTGCCCACGGATCTCTTGTCCTGGACACAAATCTTGGGACCTTCCGATTGAGCCGGGAGACCAATAGATCCACATCTGGTGTGTCCCATTTCAGGCACAGCAGCCTGAATACCTCCGGATGCAATGCCCATTCTCCTGGGTCCAGCATCTGTTGACTCATATAGTCCGCCTGCCAATTTTCCACCCCCGGAATGTAAATGGCTGACAGGGCCGGAACGTGTCTCTCTGCCCACCGAAGTATGTGAGTGACCTCCCAAGCAGCGGCGGAGCTTCTTGTTCCCCCTTGGTGATTTATGTATGCCACAGCCATGGCGTTGTCTGACTGTATCCTGGTCGGACGCCCTTGAAGACACAGCCTGATCGCTCTCAATTCGAGCAGATTGATCGGCAACTTGGATTCTTCCATCGACCAGAGGCCCTGAGCCGACTGAATCCCCATAACTCCACCCCAGCCGGCCAGACTGGCGTCCGTAGTGACCACCGCCCATTTTAGAGGAAGGAACGATTTTCCATCCAGAATCACCGGGGACATCAACGACCAGATCAGGGAGTCCCTGACTGGCTGGCTCACCTGGATCTGCCGATCCAGGGACAATGGACATTTGTCCCATTTTGTCAAGATCTCCTTCTGCAGGACTCTGATGTGGAACTGGGCATAAGGTACTGCCTCAAAAGAGGCTACCATGAGCCCCAGCACTCACATGCAAAAGCGGAGTGATGACCACTTGCGGTTCATTAGTAGTTTGACCACAGATCTGAGAGTCTGCAATTTGTCTGAGGGGAGAAAGACCCTCGCTTCCCTGGAATTCAATAGTAACCCCGGGTACTCCAGACGCTGGGTCGGCACCGACTTCTTTAGGTTCAACAGCCAAATTCTTGCAGAGTCTGCATGGTGACCGCCACATCCTCCTTTAATTCTGAGGCGGAAGAAGCTCTCAGGAGGAGATCGTATAGGTAACCCACGATCGTGATCCCGCGTTGTCGCAGCAACGCCAATACTGGAGCTAGTACTTTGGTAAAGACTCGGGGGGCTGATGACAGGCCAAAGGGAAGAGCCACAAACTGGTAATGGGCTTCCCCGACTGCCAAACGCAGAAATTTTTGATGCCGAAGGCATATGGGTATGTGCAGGTATGCATCCTGGATGTCCAAAGACGCCAGTGAGTCCCCTTGATGGAGTACAGCGACTACTGAGCGAACTGATTCCATTCTGAACCTCTGCACTTTTACAAAGTGATTGAGGGCTTTTAAGTCCAAGATTGGACGTACCCCTTCCTTCTTGGGAACCACAAACACATTTGAGTAGAACCCCTGGAAGCGTTCCGAGTCCGAAACTGGTACAATCCCCCGCTGATTCAGCAAGTCCCTTACTGCCCCTAGCAGGGCCTCCCGGCGAACCAGGGATGTGGGTATGCTGGAGGGGAAGAATCTGTTTGGCGGCCAAGAGAGAAACTCTATCTTGTAACCTGCGTAAATCAGATCGCAGACCCATTGGTCTGATAACCGGGAGGTCCAACGGGCTGCAAACTCCCAAAGATGACCCCCCACCCGAGACACGGGCGGGGGCAAACCTTCATGCGGTAGCACTTTTCTTCGCAGGCTTGTTAGGCTTGCAGTTCCAGGGACGCTTCTGATCGTCCGTGGACATCCTGTCGGGCATGGGGACATTTTGCCGAAGCACCGGGCGAACGAAAAAGATCCGTCACGGCTTTTTTGGATGCCTGGTCAGCAGACCAGCATTTCAGCCAAATAAGGTGCCTCAGCACGACGGCTGACACTGAGGCCCTGGATAGCAGAGGGAGAGTATCCAGGGCCATGTCACAAACGTACTTAAGGCCATGCACTAGTTGGTCTGCTAGCTCCATGCAGACAGGGGAGGCATGCTGCTCTCCCAATTCGTGGTGCAAAAGTTTTGCCCACTCAGTCAGTGTCTGCGACACCAGTGCAGATGCCAGTACATGTAGCACGGCTGTCCCCACAACTGTAAACAAGGAAAAGCCACTACTTTGGCCTTCCTGTCTGTGGGATCCTTGAATGCAGGAGTCCCCTCAACCATTATCGTGTTTACTTTATTTAACCACCTCAATACAGTGCAGTTACACCCCCTTCCTGACCAGACCACTTTTCAGCTTTCAGTGCTCTCACTTTCTTTTAGTGGTATTTAATCACTAGTGGGTTTTTTATTTTTTGTGCTATAAATAAAATAAAACGTAAATTTTGTGGAAAAAAATGCATTTTTCTTTGTTTCTGTCATAAATTTTTGCTAATTAGTAATTTTTCTTCATACATTTTGGCCAAAATTTATACTGCTACATATCTTTGGTAAAAATAACCCACATTAGTATATATTATTTGGTCTTTGTGAAAGTTATAGAGTCTACAAACTATGGTGCCAATCACTGAAAATTGATCACTTCTGATCAGGCCTTCAGTACATCAGGTGTATCTCATTTCTTGAGACACTAACAAGTCGGGAAAGTACAAATACCCCCCAAATGACCCCTTTTTACAAAGTAGACATTCCAAGGTATTTAGTAAGTAGCATGGTGAGTTTTTTTAAGTTGTCATTTTTTCCCACAATTCTTTGCAAAATGAAGATTTTTTTTTTATTATTATTATTTTTTTTACAAAATTGTCATATTATCAGGTTATTTCTCACACACAGCATATGCATACAACAAATTACACCCCAAAATACATTCTGCTACTCTTCCCGAGTACGGCGATACCACATGTGTGAGACTTTTACACAGCCTGGCCACATACAGAGCACCAACATTGATGTAGTACCTTCAGACGTTCTACGAGTAAAAATTACGCATCTCATTTCTCAACCACCTATTACATTTTTGAAGGCCCTGGAGTACCAGGAAAATGGAATTTCCCATAAAATGACCCCATTTTGGAAAGCAAACACCCCAACGTATAATCTGCGAGGCATAATGAGTCTTGAATGGTTAATTTGTTTCCAGAAGTTTTTGGAATATGTGGAAAAAAATTTAAACGCATTTTTTTTTTTACACAAAATTGTCAATTTATAAGATATTTCTAACACATAGCATGTATATAGCAAAAATTACACCCCAAAATACATTCTGCTACTCCTCCCGAGTATGGCAATAGCACATGTGTAGGACTTTTACACAGCCTGGTCACATAGAGAGGCCGAACATTGAAGTAGTACCTTCAGGCGTTCTAGGAGCATAAATGACACATCTCATTTCATTCCTACCCATCACACTTTTGAAGGTCCTGGGGCACCAGGACAGTGAAATTACCCACAAAATGACCCCATTTTGGAAAGCAAACACCCCAACGTATATTCTATGAGACATGGGCTGCAAATAGGTACTCGGGTACTCTGATGGGCTGGAGATAGGTACTCGGGTACTCTGATGGCCTGGTGACAGGTACTCGGGTACTCTGATGGCCTGGTGACAGGTACTCGGGTACTCTGATGGCCTGGTGACAGGTACTCGGGTACTCTGATGGCCTGGTGACAAGTACTCGGGTACTCTGATGGCCTGGTGACAGGTACTCGGGTACTCTGATGGCCTGGTGACAGGTACTCGGGTACTCTGATGGCCTGGTGACAGGTACTCGGGTACTCTGATGGCCTGGTGACAAGTACTCGGGTACTCTGATGGCCTGGTGACAGGTACTCGGGTACTCTGATGGCCTGGTGACAGGTACTCGGGTACTCTGATGGCCTGGTGACAGGTACTCGGGTACTCTGATGGCCTGGTGACAAGTA
The DNA here is from genome assembly GCF_037356315.1 of Lithobates pipiens. NCBI lineage: Eukaryota > Metazoa > Chordata > Amphibia > Anura > Ranidae > Lithobates > Lithobates pipiens. The sequence goes on along the minus strand of NW_027507903.1, from coordinate 51,178,606 downwards.
CTCGGGTACTCTGATGGCCTGGTGACAAGTACTCAGGTGGTTTGGTGACTGGTATTTGGGTACTCTGAAGGGCGGTGACAGGTACTCATATGGACTGTGACAGGTACTCGGGTACTCAGATGAACTGTGACAGGAATTCGGGTACTCAGATGAACTGTGACAGGTACTCTGGTACACAGATGGACTGTGACAGTTACTCGGGAACCCTAATGGACTGTGACAGGTACTCGGTACTCTAATGGACTGTGACAGGTACTCGGTACTCTAATGGACTGTGACAGGTACTCGGGTACCCTGATGGACTGTGACAGGTACTCGGGTACTCAGATGGGCTGTGACAGATACTCGGGTACCCTGATGGACCGTGACAGGTACTCGGGTACCCTCATGGACCAAGACAGGTACTCGGGTACTCTGATGGGCCGTGACAGGTACTCGGGTACTCTGATGTGCCGTGACAGGTACTCGGGTACTCTGATGTGCCGTGACAGGTACTCGGGTACTCTGATGTGCCGTGACAGGTACTCGGGTACTCTGATGTGTCGTGACAGGTACTCGGGTACTCTGATGGCCTGGTGACAGGTACTCGGGTACTCTGATGGCCTGGTGACAGGTACTCGGGTACTCTGATGGCCTGGTGACAGGTAATCTGATGGCTTGGTGACTGGTATTTGGGTACTCTGAAGGGCGATGACAGGTACTCATATGGACTGTGACAGGTACTCGGGTACTAAGATGAAGTTTGACAGGTACTCGGGTACTCAGATGAACTGTGACAGGTACTCGGGTACTCAGATGAACTGTGACAGGTACTTGGATACTCAGATGGACTGTGACAGGTACTCGGGTACACAGATGAACCGTGACAGGTACTCGGATGAACCGTGACGGGTACTCGGGTGATGGGCTGTTACAGGTACAGTTACGGGTACTCTGATGGGCTGTGACAGGTACTCGGTACTCTAATGGACGGTGACAGGTACTCGGGTACTCAGATGAACTGTGACAGGTGAGACTTTTACACAGCCTGGCCACATACAGAGCACCAACATTGATGTAGTACCTTCAGACTTTCTACGAGCAAAAATGACGCATCTCATTTCTCAACCACCTATTACATTTTTGAAGGCCCTGGAGTACCAGGAAAATGGAATTTCCCATAAAATGACCCCATTTTGGAAAGCAAACACCCCAACGTATAATCTGCGAGGCATAATGAGTCTTGAATGGTTAATTTTTTTCCAGAAGTTTTTGGAATATGTGGAAAAAAATTAAAACGCATTTTTTTTTTACACAAAATTGTCAATTTATAAGATATTTCTAACACATAGCATGTATATAGCAAAAATTACACCCCAAAATACATTCTGCTGCTCCTCCCGAGTATGGTAATAGCACATGTGTAGGACTTTTACACAGCCTGGTCACATAGAGAGGCCGAACATTGAAGTAGTACCTTCAGGCGTTCTAGGAGCATAAATGACACATCTCATTTCATTCCTACCCATCACACTTTTGAAGGTCCTGGGGCACCAGGATAGTGAAATTACCCACAAAATGACCCCATTTTGGAAAGCAAAACCCCAACGTATATTCTATGAGACATGGGCTGCAAATAGGTACTCGGGGTACTCTGATGGGCTGGAGATAGGTACTCGGGTACTCTGATGGCCTGGTGACAGGTACTCGGGTACTCTGATGGCCTGGTGACAGGTACTCAGGTACTCTGATGGCCTGGTGACAGGTACTCGGGTACTCTGATGGCCTGGTGACAAGTACTCAGGTGGTTTGGTGACTGGTATTTGGGTACTCTGAAGGGCGGTGACAGGTACTCATATGGACTGTGACAGGTACTCGGGTACTCAGATGAACTGTGACAGGTATTCGGGTACTCAGATGAACTGTGACAGGTACTCTGGTACACAGATGGACTGTGACAGGTACTCGGTACTCTAATGGACTGTGACAGGTACTCGGGTACCCCCATGGACTGTGACAGGTACTCGGGTACTCAGATGGGCTGTGACAGATACTCGGGTACCCTGATGGACTGTGACAGGTACTCGGTACTCTAATGGACTGTGACAGGTACTCGGGTACCCTGATGGACCGTGACAGGTACTTGGGTACCCTGATGGACCAAGACAGGTACTCGGGTACTCTGATGGGCCGTGACAGGTACTGGGGTACTCTGATGTGCCGTGAAAAGGTACTCGGGTACTCTGATGTGCCGTGACAGGTACTCGGGTACTCTGATGGCCTGGTGACAGGTACTCGGGTACTCTGATGGCCTGGTGACAGGTACTCGGGTACTCTGATGGCCTGGTGACAGGTAATCTGATGGCTTGGTGACTGGTATTTGGGTACTCTGAAGGGCGATGACAGGTACTCATATGGACTGTGACGGGTACTCGGGTACTCAGATGAACTGTGACAGGTACTCGGGTACTCAGATGAACTGTGACAGGTACTTGGATACTCAGATGGACTGTGACAGGTACTCGGGTACACAGATGAACCGTGACAGGTACTCGGATGAACCGTGACAGGTACTCGGATGAACCGTGACGGGTACTCGGGTGATGGGCTGTTACAGGTACTGTTACGGGTACTCTGATGGGCTGTGACAGGTACTCGGTACTCTAATGGACGGTGACAGGTACTCGGGTACTCAGATGAACTGTGACAGGTACTCGGGTACTCAGATGAACTGTGACAGGTACTCGGGTACTCAGATGAACTGTGACAGGTACTTGGATACTCAGATGGACTGTGACAGGTACTCGGGTACACAGATGAACCGTGACAGGTACTCGGGTACTCTGATGGGCTGTTACAGGTACTGTTACGGGTACTCTGATGGGCTGTGACAGGTACTCGGGTACTCTGATGGACCGTGACAGGTACTCGGGTACCCTGATGGACTGTGACAGGTACTCGGTACTCTAATGGACGGTGACAGGTACTCGGGTACTCAGATGGACTGACAGGTACTCGGGAACTCTAATGGACCGTGACAGGTACTTGGGTACCCTGATGGGCTGGGACAGGCACTCGGGTACTCTGATGTGCGGGGACAGGTACTCGGGTACTCTGATGGGCCGTGACAGGTACTCGGGTACTCTGATGTGTCGTGACAGGTACTCGGGTACTCTGATGTGCCGTGACAGGTACTCGGGTACTCTGATGTGCCGTGACAGGTACTCGGGTACTCTGATGGCCTGGTGACAGGTACTCGGGTACTCTGATGGCCTGGTGACAGGTACTCGGGTACTCTGATGGCCTGGTGACAGGTAATCTGATGGCTTGGTGACTGGTATTTGGGTACTCTGAAGGGCGATGACAGGTACTCATATGGACTGTGACAGGTACTCGGATACTAAGATGAACTGTGACAGGTACTCGGATACTAAGATGAACTGTGACAGGTACTCGGGTACTCAGATGAACTGTGACAGGTACTCGGGTACTCAGATGAATTGTGACAGGTACTTGGATACTCAGATGGACTGTGACAGGTACTCGGGTACACAGATGAACCGTGACAGGTACTCGGATGAACCGTGACGGGTACTCGGGTGATGGGCTCTTACAGGTACAGTTACGGGTACTCTGATGGGCTGTGACAGGTACTCGGGTACTCTGATGGACTGTGACAGGTACTCGGTACTCTAATGGACGGTGACAGGTACTCTGGTACTCAGATGAACTGTGACAGGTACTCGGGTACTCAGATGAACTGTGACAGGTACTTGGATACTCAGATGGACTGTGACAGGTACTCGGGTACACAGATGAACCGTGACAGGTACTCGGGTACTCTGATGGGCTGTTACAGGTACTGTTACGGGTACTCTGATGGGCTGTGACAGGAACTCGGGTACTCTGATGGACCGTGACAGGTACTCGGGTACCCTGATGGACTGTGACAGGTACTTGGTACTCTAATGGACGGTGACAGGTACTCGGGTACTCAGATGGACTGACAGGTACTCGGGAACTCTAATGGACCGTGACAGGTACTCGGGTACCCTGATGGGCTGGGACAGGTACTCGGGTACTCTGATGTGCCGGGACAGGTACTCGGGTATTCTGATGGACTGGGACAAGTACTCAAATACTCTGATGGACTGTGATTGACAGGTACTATGAGGGGTGGTGACAGGTCCTCTTTATTGGGGGGGGGGGGGGCAATCAGTATGATTGGTGTACACTGTATGCGGTAACGAGATGTTACCGCAATCTCCTCCTCACACACGATCGGTGTGTGAGGAGGAGAACCCGGTAACATCTCGTTACCGCGGTTTGTTTACATTTTAGTGATCGGCTGTGAAAGGATCACAGCCGATCATGTGGGTAAACAGCCGGCCAATGGCTGTTTACCAGCGTCGGTGACAAGCAGTGTTCCCGGGGAACACGCCGCCGCTCACGATCGCGCGCATGCGCCGTGCACGTTCGGGGTGTGACCATCTGTGATCGGCCGTGACTTCATCACGGCCGATCACGTGGTAAACAGCCATAACGAATGGCTGTTCACCCCCTTCGGTGGCGAGCGGTGTCTCCGTGACACGCCGCCACCGAAGAAACAGGGATTCGCGCGCACGATCGCGCGCATTCCCTGTTTAAACGGGAGGCCGTCATATGACGGCCTCCCGCCACAATAGGTGCGCCGCCTGGCCGTCATTTGACGGCCAGCAGTCAGCATCTAGTTAACCTAGATACTGGGGGGTCCACGACCAGAGGAGCCGACCACTTTTTGAGAAGGCTTTCCTCAAAGGGGTAACGCACCACCAAGTTTTTGGGGACCGAAAAGGTCCTTTGCGGCCGACCCCATTCCCTGTAGATGAATTTGTCAAAATAAGTCAAATATGGGAACACCTTAGGTGAACGTGCTGGCTTGCGGGACCCAAAAGGGACCGGTACATCAGCAGAGGAATGCGCTGGCTCCTGAATCGGACCCGGATGGGGAACCATCCTCAGTGGCCGAACGGTCTTAGTCAGCCATGTCTGATAGGTCAGAGCAGGGGTCTCCAGCCGCAGCAGGGCCCGAGTCTGCATCAGAGCCCTCCCCAGAGTACGGGGGGTGGGGGGCAGGGGCCTCTTCTATGTATTGTGTAACAACTTTCCTAGTTTCTCCAAATGGTAGGCTATACAACCCATGTAGTTACAGAGAGGAGCTGTGTCGGTTGGTGAATATAAGAGAAAAAAGTTTTGATCACTTTTATTGCTGTGACAAGGAATGTAAACATCCCTTGTGACAGTAATAGGTGGTGACAGGTACTCTTTATGGAGGGATCGGGGGTCTAAAAGACCTCCAATCCCTCCTTTGCACTTCAAAGTATTCAGATTGACGTTTTCGGTTATTCTGAATACTGTATATATTTTTTTTAAACCGGCGCCATTGGCAGCTGAGTAAATGGGTTTTGTCATAAAATGTGTTTGGGGGCCTGAGTCCTGCCCCAGGGGACATGCAACAATGCAAAAAAATAGGATTTTTAAAACAGCTTACCTGTAAAAATCCTTTTCTTTGATGTACATCAGGGGACACAGAGCCATAGTAATAACTATATGGGTTATATCGGACCATCAGGTGCTGTACACTGGCACACCCCTTAACCACTTAAGGACCGCCTCACGCCGATATACGTCGGCAGAATGGCACGGCTGGGCACAATCACGTAGCGGTACGTGATTCTTTAAGTGCCCAGCTGTGGGCGGCACACTCCCGATACACAGTCCAGAGCTCCGTGACCGTGGCCGCGGGACCAGCGGACCCGATCGGGTCACAGAGCTGAAGAACGAGGAGAGGTCTGTGTAAACAAACCTCTCCCCATGCTTCCCTGTGTGGCTGTCACGATCGTCTCTTCCCTTTTATAGTGAAGGACGATCAGTGACTTCACATGTCAGGCCACGCCCCCCTACAATAACAAAAAACACATAACATCATACATAACACTACACTGCCCCCTAGTGGTTAACTCCTTCACTGCCAGTGTCATTTACACAGGAATCAATGCATTTAAATAGCATGGATCCAAAAATGTGTCAAAAATGTCCGATGTGTCTGCCATAATGTCGTAGTCACAATAAAAACCGCTGATCGCCGCCATTACTAGTAAAAAAAAAAAAAAAAATTAACAAAAATGCTATAAAACTATCCCCTATTTTGTAAACGCTATAACTTTTGCGCAAACTACCGTATATACTCGAGTATAAGCCGAGATTTTCAGCCTCTTTTTTGAGGCTGAAAGTGCCCCCCTCGGCTTATACTCGAGTCATCGCTGTCTGCCCGCTCGATCAGCGTGTCGAGCAGACAGACAGCGGCCATTCTGATTCAAAAGCCGCGCCTCCGGCTCCCCCTTCGCCTGTGATAGGCGGAACACTGAATTTCCCAGCAGCCTGTGTTCCGCCTATCACGGACTTCGTATCATCCTCGTACTACGGACGAGGATGATACGACGTCTGTGATAGGCGGAACACAGGCTGCTGGGAAATTCAGTGTTCCGCCTATCACAGGCGAAGGCGGCGGCGCAGCTTTTGAATTTTACAATGGCCGCCGACGAACGAAGAGGGCACGGGACGGAGGCAAGGCACAGGACGGCACGGCACGGGACGGGACGGGACGGGACCGGAGGCAAGGCACGGCGGCGAGGCACGGAGGCAAGGAGGCTCGGCACGGGACGGAGGCTCGGGACAAAGGCTCAGGACACAGGTAGGCTGGACACACACACACACACACACACACACACACACACACACACACGGATACACACACACACACAGGGATGGATGGATGGATGGAGACACACACACACAGGGATGGACGGACACACAGGGATGGACGGACACACAGGGATGGACGGACACACAGGGATGGACGGACACACACACAGGGATGGACAGGCATGTCTTACCCTCGGCTTATACACGAGTCAATAAGTTTGCCAGTTTTTTTGGGGGTAAATTGGGGGCCTCGGCTTATATTCGGGTCGGCCTATACTCGAGTATATACGGTAATCGCCAATTCTGTTTTTATTTTTTTTTAACCAAAAATATGTAGAAGAATACGTATCGGCCTAAACTGAGGAAAAAAAAAAAAGTATTTTTTTTAATATATTTTTTGGGGATATTATAGCAAAAAGTAAAAAACATTGCATTTTTTTCAAAATTGTTGCTTTATTTTTGTTTATAGCGCAAAAAATAAAAACCGCAGAGGTGATCAAATACCACCAAAAGAAAGCTCTATTTGTGGGAAAAAAAGGACGCCAATTTTTTTTGGGAGCCACGTCGCATGACCGCGCAATTGTCAGTTAAAGTGACGCAGTGCTGAATCGCAAAAAGGGACTTAGTCCTTTGGCTGCAAATTGGTCCGGGGCTTAAGTGGTTAAGGCGTGTACTTCTCCCATATAACCCCTCCCATTGCTGGGAGTCCTCAGATTTGTAGCCAAGCAATATAAGTGTATAAGAAGAAGGGAGGGCCCTCTGTGTTCCCTGATGTACATCAAAGAAAAGGATTTTACAGGTAAGCGGTTTTAAAAATCCTATTTTGATAAAATCGGATAAACGTATGAACCGAAGACCAAGTCGCGGCCTTACAGATCTGAGCCCTGATGATGCACCACCCAAGAGGCACTAATCGCCCAGGATGAGTGTGCTCTTAATATGAGAAGGAAGAATTTTCTTCTTTAAGCTGAAGCTTAAATAATCACTTGACAAATCCATTTGGAAAATAGTGGATCTTGACGCTGCCTGTCCACATCTTGGACCCTCTGGCAGTACAAACAAACCTGTGTTTTGCGAACCTGAGTGGTCGTCTTTAAATGGACTCCGATTGCTCTTACTACATCAAGAGAATGTAGTGATTTCTCTTCCCTAGATTAAGGCTCTGGGGAGAAAGAAGGAAAAATAATATCTTGGTTTAAAATGAAAACCTGTTACCACTTTTGGTAAGAATTCAGAATGAGGACATAAAACCACCTCATCCTTATACATAATGAAATATAGCTCTTACAGAGCCACTAGTCCGATACTATTCTAGCAGAAGATATGGCAACCAGAAAAGATTATCTTTCTTGTCAAAGAATCAAGGACATTTCTCGTAAGGTTCAAATGACCGATTTAGCAAAGCTGACAAGACCAATCTTAAATCCCAAGGATTTAGAGGTGCCTTGATAGGGGGAATAAATCGTGTTATCCCCTAAATAAGTTATGCATCAAGAGTGGGAAGCAAGAGGCCATAGGAAAAGACACCGACATGGCCTGGATCTGGCTCTTGATAGAGGTTAAGGCCAGCTTAATTTCAGATCCCATATGCAGGAATCAGGAATCCACACCAAGAAACCTATGCCTTCCAGACTCTAAAGTGATTCTGGAAGCCGGCTTCCTGGCGCTAATCAAAAGTAGACACTACCAAAGGAGATCACCCACGATCTTCTATAGAGTGGGATTTAACAGTCAGACCTGTTAAATTTCTCGTCTTTAAGGTAGGATGAAATACCGGACCTTGTGGAAGAAGGTCTGGCTATAATGGTAGAGTCCAAAGGACTCCTACTGCCATCATTACGATCTCTGTAAATCAAGATCTTCTGGTACGCACTGGGGCCACCAGAATCACCTCCTTTTGTTCCTGCTTAATCCTGCGGAGAAGGCACGGAAGTAGAACTGGGGGAAATGCATAGATCAGTAAAAACTGATCCCCTGGGAAGACTAATGAGTCTGTCCCGCCTGCTAGGGAACCCCTTGTTCCACAAAGTTGTTGACCTTGTTAATGAATCTGGACGCGAATAGGTCCATGTCCGTAATACCCCATCTGACATACTGCTAGGAAGATGTCGGGGTGAAGAGATCATTCTCCCAGAAATAATTGTTAGCGTCTCAAGTGGTACACCTGAAAAATTAAAAAAGTGCCGATAGGCAAGGACTGTTGTGCTCTGCCAAAGCTAGAACATTATTCACCTCTTTGGGCTGCACAACTTCTCGTGCCTCCCCTGGTGATCGATGTAAGCCACCGCCGTGGCCTTGTCAGACTGAATCCTGGATCAGTCCCATAGTCTGACCGCCAAGATTCTCGGTCTAGACGTACTGCCTGAAACTTCCAAAAAAAAAAAAAAAAAACGTTGATAGGCAAGCTCTTCTAACCTGGACCGTCTCTGTTAACACCTTCCAGGATAAAGATTTTGCCTTTTGCTGGATAACAACCATCAATTTAGGCTCTGACCTATGTCAGGAGCCTGAATCTTCTTTATTCCAGACTGACAGGATGGTGTCTTGAAGCAGTCTGAGTAAAACTGCACGCAAGGGACGGCCTTGAAGGAGGCCGCCATTTCCCTAAAAATCTCCTGCAGCCGAATGATGGAATTTTCCTTTGTTCTGATAAACTGAATTAATCCTACAATGGAACTGGGGTCAGAATACCTTCTTCTGTATGGTATCTATGACCAGCCCCCCAAGTACCATAATCTCCTTGATGGTTTTAAGTAGAATCTTCCTAGGTTGAGAATCCAACCTAGAGATTTCAGATATTTACAGCTGAGATCAGACTCTGGTCTTAGACCTAAGGGTCCTTTCACACGGGGCGGATCAGTTCTGATCCGCCCCGTGGATATCCGTTTGCTCAGCGGGGATCACTCCGCCGATCCCCGCTGAGCAGGGAGATGACAGCTCCGTCTCTGCACACTGCGCAGGGACGGACCTGTCACAGCGCCGCTCTCCCCTATGGGAGATCGGATGACGACGGACCGCAGTGCCCGTCGTCACCCGATCCGCAGACGGATGGAAAAATAGCTTTTTCCTCCGTTACACTTTTTCGGATCGGAGCGGGTCGGATGTCAGCGGACATGTCACCGCTGACATCCGACGCTCCATAGAGCTCTATGGAGCACCCGTTCAGGTCCGCCTGAAAAACTGACAGGCGGGCCTGAACGGGACGTCAGTGTGAAAGAGGCCTTAGACTGAATGATCTATTAAAAGTAGATCTTCTAATAGGCTAGGACCGCTATGCCTTAAGCCCATAACCTGGATAAAGGAGGTGCCAGAATCTTTCAGAACACTCGTAGTGCTGTGGCTAAGCCAAATGGCAGTGCCACACCTGAAAAAATAATTTTATATTTCAAACCGCAGAAATTTCTGGAAAGCGGGAAGCTTTGGCACATGGAGATATGCAACTCCCCTCCTTGCAGGATGGACACAGACGATCGAATTATGAAAGGATCGGATGTTTAAGTGCCAATTCAGATCTCCGAGATCTAGAATGGGTCTGATCTCTGGCTCTGGAACCCTAAAAGTTTTCAGCCAAAACCCCGTTCCACTAAGGGAATCTCTGATATCACCGACTAGAATAACAGCTGATCCAAAGGCCAGAAAGACTTTCTCTGGATCCTTAGGAACATTCTCTGGAGGAGATTGAAATTCTTGGATAAAGACTGCCACATCAGCAGCCCAAGGACTCCACAGGCAGCACCCAAACAGGGACCCCGAACACTGGACCCTCAGATCAAAAGCCGACTGAGCCATCGGGGCTCTTGGAACAGTTAGCCGCGGGGCCGAACACAGCGGCTTGCACTGGGAGGATGGACAGTAAAAGTGCAATGCATGCAAAGTGATAAACAAAGTAACAAAAGGATTTACAAATAATCATATATAGGTGTATGGTTGGTTGAAAGAGCCAAGGGCATAACCAGTGCCGTCAAATGAAAGAGGGGGGGGGGGGGGGGGGTAGCTTTCTGAACCTCAAGAAAAAGTATTTGCTCCTATGCTCAAACCAGCGATGACACATGTCTGAGCCAAGCGCAGGTGCCTTTCGGGAATAGGCCATTAACGCTTGGTATAAGTCCCTTCATTGTCACCTCAAGGGTGACTGGAGGAAAACACCTGCATTTTAAACTTTTCAAAAAATTACCTACATTTTTATATTGTCCAATGTCTTTAACCACTTCAGCCCCGAACCATTTTTCTGGCCAAAGACCAGACCACTTTTTGCGATTCAGCACTGCGTCGCTTTGACAATTGTGCTGTCATACGACGTGGCTCCCAAACAAAATTGATGTCCTTTTTTCCCCACAAATGGAGCTCTTTTGGTGGTATTTGATCACCCCTGCGGTTTTTATTTTTTGCGCTATAAACAAAAATAGAGCGACAATTTTGAGAAAACGCATTTTTAACTTGTAATAAATATCCCCCAAAAATATATACATTTTTTTTTCCCCTCCGTTTAGGCAGATACGTATTCTACATTTTTTTTAACCAAAAATATCGCAATAAGCGATTGAGTGGTTTGCACAAAAGTTACTGTTTAATAAAAATGCCATAAAACTATCCCCTATTTTGTAATCTTTTTTTACTAGTAATGGCGGCGATCAGCGATTTTTATTGACTGCGACATTATGGCAGTCACATCGGACATTTGACACATTTTTGGGACCACTGTCATTTATACAGCAGTCAGTGCTATACAAATGCAGAGATTCCTGTGTAAATGACACTGGCAGTGAAGGGGTTAAGTGTTCCTAGGGGTGTTACTAACTGTTGGGGGCTGGGCTCTCATTTAGTGAACACTGATCTCTGCTCCAATCACATGGAGCAGAGATCAGCATCACTTGTTGCTAGGCAGAACGGGTAGATGCCGTTTACAACAGCATCTCTCCGTTCAGCTGCCCCGTGAGACGATCGCGGGTATGCCCGCGGAGATAGAGTCTGCGGGATCCGCGACCGGACTCACAGGGGTCCCAACCAGCACGCGATGGCAGGGCAGCATTAAAGATTAGACGTACCTGTACGCCAATATGCCTGCCCGTGCCATTCTGCCGACGTACAACGGCGTGCGCTGGTCAGGAACTGGTTAATTTGATATTTTCCTAGAATATAAATCCCCTTGAGAAGACTGTAAATCGCAAGGGTTGAAATGCATCTGGGTTTTTCATGTGGATACATATGTTACAAATACAATTGGCAAACCATGCTTGTACATGGGGTGTTCCTTGCTATGAGTTATGTTCCATGTCTGTGTCACACTACCTATATGGAAGATTCATTGTTCATTTGAAATGATTGTCTATAAAATAAATGATTCTTTACATCAACCAATTTTTATACAAATTCTCTGCTGCAAAAAAAAAAAAAAAAAAAAAAAAAAAACACCCTGGGGAAGCTTCCGGTTTGTATACTTTTGGGTTTTGCAGCTTTGGGGGCTCCCATATTGAGTTTTTCTTTCTATGGTAATGGACTGTGGGGTAATCTCATGCCTTTTTTTCAATGACTTGTGTATTTCCAGGACCAACATTTCACTTTAAGCATTATTAAAATCACTGTTTGAGGAAATGGACGTTTTTAAAACTTTTTTTGCATTGATACATGTCCCCTGGGGCAGGACCCAGGTCTGCAAACACTTTGACAATAACTTGCATACAAGCCTTTAAAATGTGCACTTTTGATTATTCATGTCCCATAGACTAATGGGGGGGGGGGGGGGTTCAGCTCACCGCCAATTACAACATGCACACAAATCCACGAGTCACCAAATTGCTTTAACCACTTCCCGCCCAGCCTATTGTCAAACAGCTGAATGGCGCTTTCATAGTTCGGGGTGGGCATCATAAGATGTTCCCTAGGAACTGATCAGTGTATTGACTCAGTACCATGTGACTAATCACAGCAGACCACATGACACTTGTAAACAATGGATGTTTCCTTTCATGCCATTGTGTTTCTAGCTGTGATTAATCAGTGATCACATGTACAGACAGGGCCAACCACAGCTCATCTGCACCATGTGATTAGCTGTGGCCAATCACAGCTCACAACACCCTGAATGAATCAGTAAAAATGGTTGCTTATGCCAGTGAAATTCCCTATCAGTGTGACAGCACTGAAAGCTGAAACCTGACCTGGGCAGGAAGGGGGTGAAAATGCTCAGTAGTGAAGTGGTTAACCACTTAAGCCCCAGACCATTTTGCAGGCCAAAGACCAGAGCACCATTTGCGATTTGGCACTGCATCACTTTAACTGACAATTGCACGTGGCTCCCAAACAAAATTGAAGTCCTTTTTTCCCCCACAAATAGAGCTTTTTGGTGGCATTTGATCACCCCTGAGGTTTAGTTTTTGTACTATAAACAAAGGACAATTTTGAAAAGCTGCATTGGTTTGTGCAAAAGTTATAGCGTTTACAAAATAGGGGCATTTTTTTTTTTACTAGTAATGGCAGCAATCTTTATTGTGACATTAGACACATTTTTGGGGCCATTGTCATTTATACAAAAATCAGTGCTAAACAAATGCAGATTGTGTAAACACTGGCAGTGAAGGGGTTAACCACTAGGTGGCAGTGTAGGGTTTAAGTGAGCCCTGGGGAGTGTATCCAACTGTGGGAGGGCATGGCTATATGACACGTCACCGATCTCTGCTCCGATCACAGGGAGCAGAGATCAGCGACACTCACTAGGCAGAACGGGGAGATACTTGTTTACATTAGCATCTCCCTGTTCTTTCTCCCCATGAGATGATCGCAGGTATCCGACGTGATCGAGTCCACGGGACCCACGATCGGACTCAAAGGGCCCAACCGGCACGCAAGTGATGGCAAATTTAAAGGGACGTACCTGTACACCCTCCCTGTCCATGCCATTCTACCTGCATACATTGGCTTGCGCCGTCGGCATGGGGTTAAAAAGGTATATATTAATGCTCCATGCAGATTGCCAACCCATTATGTTCTTCTATGGGCTCCCAAGGCTAGAGCAGAATCAAAATCTCTAAAACTGCAGCCCCAGCAATGAGTTGGCCAGCATCCCCCAATTGAGGTCAATGAGTTTGATGCATCAAAGGAGTATCCAGTAACCATGATAAAAAAAAAAAAAATCTGAGAATTTAGGCTTTAAAAAAAATCCACATTTCACATCCAACAGACTGGTTTTGTCAGTCTACACACAGCAATACCACAATAGTAAACAAAAACAAGGAAAAAGCACAAAGGGTAAGGGGGTATTTATTTTCAAATTTGTTTTGAATGTACAAAAAATAAAAAAATTAACGAAAACCAATACCATCAAATTGTAGAACCCCCTCCCCCAACCCTATCCCTCCCAACGTAGATGGAAAAGTGGTGCCCCCCCCTCAAGCCACAAATAATTGTAAGGTCCTTGGATGTTTCCAACAGTGCATCTAAGAAATCTCTAATCAACTGCCATGTTCCCTTCAGGAAGGTAAGTGTCGCTTCAGTGTCCACACTGTTTTCCCAGTAGAACCCAGTAATGTCAGGATGACAACCCCACCCTGGAAAAAAAAAAATAAGACCAATTTGAGGACATAATCTCATTTACAACTCTTCTTTCTTCTTCTTTTTGGGTTTTTCATCTTCTTTCACAATTGGAGGATTGGTTGCTTCCTTCTTCAGATAGCTAAGGAAGTCGCTGACCTCTCTGCCACCCTGAAACACATACAAAGCAGTTTAAGGTCTAGAAATTAAAGACAGTTTTGCAGTACCATCAAATCTACGAGATATGGGGCAACTTCTCCAGGTCAATGTTAGTCTTAATGCAATCAGGGTTAAAAACTTTAAAGACACAAAAGCAGCCGGCCTTTGAGTCACTGGAATATCAGTCTTCCACTTTGAGGCCTAAAGTTTCCATGACCTGGAGGCACAGGGGAATACACCACTTACCTCATATCTCTTTGGACTCTGCTTGCTTCCAGCTGGTGCAAAGTAGATTGTTGGGAACCTAAACAAAGAAAAACACAAATTACACTGGTGAAAAGAAAACCAAAGCAAACAGACCTCATGCCCAAGTCCAACACTATGACCTGATGTAAATGATCCAAAACTCAAAACTGAATTAGGACTTCAAACTAGCTACTGACAAAGTCAGTTTTTATTACATGCTGCAAGCTGTCTTCACAATAATCCATCCTGTTTTGTTTCTGAAGTTGAAATAAAAAACCCAGTAGGAAAGGTGCAGTAGAAGTAGGGTCACCTCAATGTACAGTTTAAATGTCTTTCCCCATAGGGGTAGTGGGTGCAATACACTTTCAGTACCCTATCTCAAAGCTTCCTCTAAAATGGTGCTCTTGGTGGGCAGTCACACAATAGCCTTACATTGTATGTGATGCACAGCAGCTAAGGGAGAACAACCACACCGGGGCTACCCAGAGCAGGGGGGCAAGGTAAAGTAATGCAACAGGTGTATAACCCTTGTAGTGATTGCTCAAGTTCCATCAGTGTTGATGGGGGAATACCTCCTGCAGAGCCACTGTGTTCTGGGGGGGGGGTGGGGGTGGGGGAACAACCGGAGAAGACAAGCTGTAATAGCTACAAGCAATAATTGCATTTTTTTTTTTAAATCAGTCAGGCTGGTTGTACCAAAGTTTATCATTTATCATCAGTACATTCAGCCTGCCCATACATGAATTGCATCCTTACATCTCAGCCAGTCCCAGCTGAACTGGCTGAGATTAGAATAGTCTGTAGGCCGGCTTAAGAAAGCAGAAGAAACCTCTTGAGTCCTAAATCACTATACAGTTATTTTTGTTAAATGCAAAATTTGTATTCTGGCAAGTATTGTCAAAGCAGAGTGCTACTCTAACAATGCAGCTCTTAAAGGCCGTCATTAACCCATTATAAAATTTAATTAAAGTTCAGGGAATGTGAAACTCAGACTCACAAAAAACATTCAGAAATGGTGAAAGGATGAGGGCTAAAATATGGAATTTCCCAGTAAATGATATTAGCTTTTGCATGGCAAGCACAGCTTTACTATCCTGCAATCATTTAAACAATTTAGATGTTAATAAAGCAAAGATTTATTGGCATTTATATATTATATCTAAACCAGAAGAAGGACTTCATGCTCGGTCACATGAGCTTTGGTTCCTGATGAGCAATCCATGTTGCTCTTCAGCAAGCATTGCATCACCTCTTCACCATCTGCTTTAACACCTTGATTGCTGGGAGCTTGTAGAGTGGCCCAATTCACTCAAGTGGGTCTCGTTCAGCGAGTACACCTACCAAAAGACAGACTGCTGTCTTCATTAGCTGCAGAGGCAACAGCTGAGCAGTAAAAGCACTGCTCAACTGCAGGGTTTTCCTAACATGAATGAGCCCCTTAATCTGCTATACAATGACAGTGGATATACATTTTCATACAGCATTCAGAGTTTACTTGAATCAATAAGGGCTGGCAATTGATTCAAGTATTGTATTTGTGGGGCCCGAACGTACTGGCTAGAGCACCAGATCAGTTCATGGACTTCTATATTGGCAGTGGAACTGGGAGGAACATTTTGTTTCTCTTCAGAGTTTCTCTCAGCACACTAGTGTTCTTACCCTCTGACTTCAAAGTGAGGCGGCACATCATTGGCTGTGGCATCCATCTTGGCAATAACAATGTTTGGATCTTCAGCCAGCTGTTAAAAATGTGTTAATGTTTTATTAAAGTGATCTACAACCACATGGAAGACATACATAACCGCCATCCCACCCACTGACATACCAGCAACTGTACAGTGTTCATACCTTCTCTCCGAGTTCCTTGTATTTGGGCTCCAGGTTCTTGCAGTGTCCACACCAAGGAGCATAGAACTCAATGAGAACATCTTTGCTGTCATCATTTACAAGCTCGTCAAAGTTTTCAGCCACAACCACCTTACCAAAAAAAAATAAAAAAATTAGTATGCAAGGGCAGACCAAACACCCTGGACCCGAACCCTATGAGGCGGGGACAGGACCACCAGATATGTACTACAACATCTCGTTTGCCACACCCGCTGAAGCATTGGTCACTGTAGGACTGGTTTGAGCTCGCTAACCGGCCCGGGACCCAGTTCCATCGCAGGAGAACTTTGTATGCAGTTTATGGCAAACAGAACATTTTTAGCAACCATGAATAGGTTGGTCAATAAGCTTGCCAAGTGTTTCTCTGCATTGCTGCACATTTATAAAAAAAAAAAAAAAAAAAAAAAAAAAAAGTTATAGGCTCACATTTCCTCAGTGAGAAAAAAAAATAAAAATAAAAAGCCCGATTAACCAAGAAAGGCTTTGACTCACAAAATGAATTTTTTATAAAAAAAAAAAAAAAAAAAAAAATCTAAAATGTAGGGCACAAATATATTTACCATAAATTTGAGTGATAAATAAGAGGTGAGGTCACTTTGACATGTGCATGTATGCTCCTACATGTGAAGAGCTCAAATGTTTTTGGGGTGGACTTTAACCACTTCAGCCCCGGACCATTTTGCTGGTCAAAGACCAGAGCACTTTTTTTTTCGGCACTGCGTCGCTTTAACTGAAAATTGCACGTTCATGCGACGTGGCTCCCAAACAAAATTGGCGTCCTTCCCCCCCCCCCCACAAATAGAGCTTTTGGTGGCATTTGATCACCCCTGCGATTTCTATTTTTTGCGCTATAAACAAAAAGCGTCAATTTTGAAAAATAAAAATAAAAAACACATACTTTGTTATAATAAATATCCCCCAAAAATATTTAAAAACATTTTTCCCTCAGTTTAGGCCGATACATTCTACATTCCCCCCCCCCCCCCCCCCTCAAAAAAAAAAAAATATCGCAATAAGCGATTGATTGGTTTGTGCAAAAGTTAGGGTTCATAAAATTTTTGGGACCATTGTCATTTATACATCAATCAATGCTATACAAATGCACTGATTCCGGCGTAAATGACACTGGCAGTGAAGGGGTTAACCAGTAGGTGGCAGTGTAGGGGTTAAGTGTTCCTAGGGGTGTTTTTTTTAACTGTGGGGGGGGTTGGGCTTTCATTTAGTGAACACTGATCTCTGCTCCAATCACATGGAGCAGAGATCAGCATCACTAGTTGCTAGGCAGAACGGGGAAATGCTGTTTACAAACGGCATTTCTCCATTCAGCCGCCCCGTGAGACAATCCTGGGTATGCCTGCGGCGATAGAGTCCGCAGAACCTGCAACCGGACTCACGGGGGTTCCAACCGGCACGCGATTGCGCCGCCGTTGGCGCAGTCGTGATGGCAGGACGGCGTTAAAGATTGGACGTACCTGTACGCCAATATGCCTGCCCGTGCCATTCTGCCGAAGTACATCGGCGTGCACAGGTTAAAATGTTCGGGTGTAACCATTTCTTACACTTGCTAAAAACTCTTATCACATTGTGAACAAAACACTGGACCAAGCAGTAAAGGTTGGATAAGCATCACGAAAGGCAAGTTGATGCAGAATCAGACAGGGTGGGTTGGGGGTGATTCTGGACATGATCCAGTAGCTGCAGTAAAAGGGTTACTATATAAAAATGGGCTCCTAACCATCATGCATGGGGTGGTCCAGTATTTCGATACCAAACAGTTGCCCTCACCTTGACTGGGCCATCATTGTTTTCAGGAATTGGCTCAGACTTCATGTATCTCTTCAACTTGCCATCAAAGTAATCTTGAAGGAAGCGTTCCAATGCTTTCCCATCGCGACTATGGAGGGAAAACAAAAAAAAAAAAAAAAAAAAGTTTTGATCTGCATTGCTTCTTACATACTGGTTAGGATCGGTAATGCATGAAAACACCAAAGGTACGATCAGCATGTCAGACTACTGCACTGTACTCGTAGATCTCAAGCTTGTGATAACCTGTCCTATTAAAAATTTTTTATTTCTGAGCATGCAAAAAACATGGTGAAGTTTGGGATTTCCAGAATCACCCAGGCTTAGTGCATGCAGAGATGTGCCACAGGGCTATGGTAGGATCCAAAAGCCCTTTGGCACAACCGTGCAGGAGACATTTGACTAGACTAAAACTTAACAACCGCTGCTGAGAAGTTGCACCACTTGCTCACTCTGCCCTTCTGCCCTCATTCATACTGCTTGTATTACTACTTTCATACAAGGTTTTCGTGAATGGAGGAGCAGTTGAATGATAGTCTCCATTCACAACGCAGGCAGGTTGCACAAATTGTGGCAGCAACTGCCGTTAATCTTTACAGCACACACACCATCAGCTTTAAATAGTGAAGGAAACAATGACATACCATCTTGTATACAATAAGCTTTATAGCCAACTTCCTGTCCAATAATCCACCGCAGAATGACAGCATTCAGCCTTGTAGTGTAGATATATCCCCTTCACCCACTCCTTTGACAATAAGGACCCATTTCCACAGTCCTGAGCCTGCATTCTGTGACAGTGATGTGCATGAAGCAGAAATAGACATGCCTATGCTGCACTGTGTGCACGTGTCTGACTTTTCCAAACTGCCTGATGTGGGGCAAGGCGAAATTCTTTTAAAGTGGAACTACTGGGCAAAACATTTCCATTTTGGATAGCGCAAGGGAGTGTTATATGCCGTCAGATTTATTTATTTTTTTAAACTGTCACAGTCAATATTTCCCTTCACTCCTTGTCCCAGACCCAAATAAAAAGAAAGGAAATCCCTGCAAATTAAAGGAATTCCTTGGTATCCCAATTGGAAGGTTTACCCCCTTACTTTTCTGGAGAACATCCCAAAAGTTGGTATTTTCTATTACTTTCAATAACAGTAAACAGGACAAATAGAGGGGTGAATCTCCCCAACAGGAGCACAGACAGCAATACAATTTGACAGGTGTTCTAATGCCTCAACTATGCAAAACAAAATAAGTTTTGCCGTTCTACTTTAATAGCACTTTGAAGTCTTTGGCCCATTAAAATTGACACTTACGAAAATTCCTCCTGCATGGCATATTTCTCTCCCTTAGCGGTTTTGATTCCAACAACAGGCAGGTCACCAGTACTGGCATCCAAACCAAACTCCGACACCTCATGTGCAAAGGATTTGCGGTTGGCAATGGCAAAGTTGAGCTTGTGTCCGGCATCGAGAAACTTCTTTGCAACCATCATTACCCTGGAAAGAAAGGCTAGTTAGTATGGCAAACAAGCAGAAATTTTCCAGGTCTCTGATGCACAAAATTGACAGACAGTCCATTAACCACTTTCAGACCGGACCAATTTGCTGGTCAAAGACCAGACCACTTTTTGCGATTCGGCACTGCGTCGCTTTAACTGACAATTGCGCGGTCGTGCGACGTGGCTCCCAAACAAAATTAACGTCCTTTTTTTCCCCACAAATAGAGCTTTCTTTTGGTGGTATTTGATCACCCCTGCGGTTTTTATTTTTTGCGCTATAAACAAAAATATAGAGCGATAATTTTGAAAAAAAACGCATTATTTTTTACTTTTTGTAATAATAAATATCCCCCAAAAAATATATAAAAAAACTTTTTTTTCCCTCAGTTTAGGCCGATACGTATTCTTCTACATATTTTTGGTTAAAAAAAAATCGCAATAAGCGATTATTGATTGGTTTGCGCAAAAGTTATAGCGTTTACAAAATAGGGATAGTTTTATAGCATTTTTATTAATAATTTTTTATTATTTTTTTTTTTACTAGTAATGGCGGCGATCTGCGATTTTTATTGTGACTGCGACATTGTCGGGGACCCATCGGACATTTGACACATTTTTGGGACCATTGTCATTTATACAGTAATCACTGCTATATAAATGCAGTGATTCCTGTGTAAATGACACTGGCAGTGAAAGGGTTAACCAGTGGGTGGCAGTGTAGGGGTTAAGTGTTCCTAGGGGTGTGTTACTAACTGTGGGGGGGTTGGGCTTTCATTTAGTGTACACTGATCTCTGCTCCAATCACATGGAGCAGAGATCAGCGTCACTAGTTGCTAGGCAGAATGGAAAAATTTTGTTTATACAGCATTTCCTCCATTCGGCCGCTCCGTGAGACGATCACAGGGATGCCTGCGGCGATCGAGTCCGCGGGTCCCGCGACCGGACTCACGGGGGTCCCGACCAGCGCGGGAGCGCGCCGCCGCGCTCCCGATGGCACGGCGGCAACGAATATTGGACGTACATGTACGCCAATATGCCTGCCCGTGCCATTCTGTCGACGTACATTGTCGTGCGCTGGTCGGGAAGTGGTTAAAGACCAATACTTGTTGAATCAAATCTGACCAACACCTTTTACATGAAGGATCTTTAACTGCTAAGCACAATCTCAAGAATTGTGTTTACAAGTGTTTTAAACAAAGGTTTCTATTCACAAAATTATGCATGAAATATTTGCAACCTAACAATGTCAGGGTGGGGGGAACAAATCCCACTCCCCAATTTTGTTTCAACCACTCTGGTTAAATATACTTGCCTACAGCCATTACTGAACTCCTGAAATGTTTTATAAATACCACACTGGCTTCATTACCATCATCGTCAACTAGAAACTATTACACATCAGACATTAGGAACATCCAAGGCTGGAGCACACATTCCCTCACTACCTCCTACCCGGCAAGGGGGGTGGGGGGGGGTACAACAAAATAGTACACCTATTTTTAATCTGCTCCAGTCTGGTCACATGATGTAGCTCCGGGAGCAGATATCAGTTGGGAATTCCAGGAGCCTTGAGATCCACCCATGCTCAGGTGTTTTCAGTGCTCCCTTCTCTTCAGCAGCCACTGCCTAACAAAGGGGAGTCGGAACTGCGTGGTCACAACCAGATCGGATTACAAATACAGGTTAGGCAGAATAGGTAGGAGGGTGGAGTGAACATTTTTTTTATAATGGTCTTAGGCTGTTCTTCCACTTTAACGCCAGAAAAGCCAATACGTTGACATTATGACCAGGGAACCTCATGAGGTAGTAAAGTAGTTGTAGTAAATTTTTCATAAGAGAAATGTGTTCTTTAACACGGCATAGACAATTCTGTATGTTCTGATTTTCAACAAGATGAAGCTACATTATGAGCATTCCAGTTTAAATCCATTTTCAGAGCAGGAAACTGGAGTAAAAAAACAAAACAAACCCTAGATAAATGTGCCGATTGTGTGCTCAGTTTGAATTTTACTGGTTGACAGACGTTAAAGAGGAAGTAAACCCTGATGGGTTTACTTCCTCTTTTTTTCCCTGCAAAGGTAAAGCATAATGGACTACTATGCATCGCATAGTAGCTCATTATGTGTCACTTACCTGACACAGGAGCCAGCGAAGTCGCCGCTGTCACCTGTAGTCCGCCGCATCCATCTTGGTTGTGGCGTCTCTCGCAGCTCCGACGAATGACAGCGGAGAAGCCGCGATGACGTCACTCCCGCGCATGCGCACGGGAGTCGCGTCTCGGAGCTCCGACGCTGCCATTCGCCGGAGCCGCGATGACGTCACTCCCGCGCATGCGCACGGGAGTAGACAAATTTGGCAAATCCATTCTTGGACTTGCCGCATTTAGTGCGCCTGCGCGCCGCTGTCTACGGCGCATGCGCCGTAGACAGCGGTGCCCATTTTCGGGCAAATCTCCTAAACCATATAGGTTTAGGAGATATTACTTGGACCTACAGGTAAGCCTTAATCTAGGCTTACCTGTAGGTCAAAGTTGTTTGGAAGGGTTTACTTCCATTTTAAAGTGTATGTTACCATCTCAAGACAAATACATCTCAATATTACAACACTACTTCTTGTAGCTTTATTTAGTAAGCTTAGCTGATAAAGATAGCACACAATGCCAGCCATTGAGATAAGGCAGTCAGATAAGCAGGCGAAGGCAAACTGCCAACATGCAATCTTGGCTTTCCAAACAAAAACAAACCCACACGCCGTTTATGACCTATAAGGGAGAGGGAGGAGAATCAATGGCAATCCTATTTGGTTTTTAATCAAATGCTCCTGCCATATTTATCTTACCAGAGAGCACGTGTTACCTGGATCTGGCAATTATAGGAAATGTAATCTCGCAATTCTGTGTATCTTAACAGATATGAAGATGTTTCCTGCACTATAAAACAGCAGCTCACCTGTTCCTCCAGTAGTTGGAGCCCTTGGGGTTCTTCTCATAGTCCACATCATAGTAGGCCACAAGCAGGTCTTTTCCTTGGATTGATTCTCTGTTGTCTTCATTCATGTGAGGGCAGATTCCAAATCTACAGAAAGAAAAAAATAAAGCCATTTATAAACTACACAAATGTGACATGACCATTTCCTTAACAGGTGAGATATGCAATGGCACAGGGTTCCTAGAATGGGGAGTTTGCTCTTAAAAACTGGCATTCCATACACAAGGCACAGTTCTCTCTTTTTATAAACGATGGACCTCTAAAAAGATAGGTTTTGTTTAAGCTTCATACTTACCTAGGTGGATGCAGCATCAGACCAATGCTGCAGCTACCCAGCCGTCTCTTCACTGAGCGTAGGCAATGCCTTGGTTCTCTCACCTCCGAGCGGAGAGCTGCTGCCAGTCAGCTGCTCTGCTCCTCCACGCTCACTGAAGCACTGAGTTGTGGAGGGGCCAGAAGTGGCCACCTCAGCGGCTCGCTGAGACTGCCACAAGTCCACTGCTCTTGGAGACGACAGCTCCCCACTGAAAACGGGTCACAGGAGTGCAAAACACAAAAAGAAAATTGCACTCCTGTGACCCAGAGGAAAAGCCCAGCCAAACTAGCTCAGGCTGGCCTTCACATAGAAATAAAATCTTGACCAATGTCCCCTCAATAAGAGCGCCTTTAAAAGCAGAACTAAAAATTGACCTATATATTTCAATGATATGACGCCTCTGAGGTCCCTCACCCCATCTTCTCCCTGGCTTTTTCTTAAGTGCCGGCCTTTGGCAGCCTTGATTGGTCCCAGTACATGGCAGAAATGGAACCTGACGCTGTGCATGAGCAGCTCAGTTTACATTCTGCAGGAGATTAAATATGCTGCCAAGTTTTTATTGCAGAAAATATTGCATTTCTCTTCAAGAACATGCCTGTTTTGTTTTTTTATGTAAATTTTTTTAAAGATTCTCATTTTTAAAACATACTTGCCTGCTCTGTGCAATGGTTTTGCAAAGAGCAGCCCCGATCCTCTTCTGGGGTCCCTACAGCACTCCATGTTCCTCCCTCAGCCATTCAAGAGGGATAGTCCCAGATTACCAAGGCACTCATGCAACATTGCTGGATCAAGATGGGGGCTCAAGTATTAGGGGGGACTGCTGCACACAGGTGTTTCATCTTAATGCATTTAGATGATAAAAAAAAATACACACACACCTTCTGCCTTTAGAATCACCAGCTGTGTGCAGAAAACCATAATACAGTTTCAATAATCCAAAACATGAAGGAAAAGATGAGGGAGGGGAGGGAGGGAAGGGAAGGAAAAGATGAGGGAGGGAGGGAGGGAGGGAAGGGAAGGAAAAGATGAGGGAGGGAGGGAGGGAGGGAAGGGAAGGAAAAGATGAGGGAGGGAGGGAGGGAGGGAAGGGAAGGAAAAGATGAGGGAGGGAGGGAGGGAGGGAAGGGAAGGAAAAGATGAGGGAGGAGGGAGGGAGGGAAGGAAGGAAAAGATGAGGGAGGGAGGGGGAGGGAAGGGAAGGAAAAGATGAGGGAGGGAGGGAGGGAGGGAATGGAAGGAAAAGATGAGGGAGGGAGGGAGGGAGGGAAGGGAAGGAAAAGATGAGGGAGGGAGGGAGGGAGGGAAGGGAAGGAAAGATGAGGGAGGGAGGGAGGGAGGGAAGGGAAGGAAAAGATGAGGAGGGAGGAGGGAGGGAAGGGAAGGAAAAGATGAGGGAGGGAGGGAGGGAGGGAAGGGAAGGAAAAGATGAGGGAGGGAGGGAGGGAGGGAAGGAAAAGATGAGGGAGGGAGGAGGGAGGGAAGGGAAGGAAAAGATGAGGGAGGGAGGGAGGGAGGGAAGGGAAGGAAAAGATGAGGGAGGGAGGGAGGGAGGGAAGGGAAGGAAAAGATGAGGGAGGGAGGGAGGGAGGGAAGGGAAGGAAAAGATGAGGGGAGGGAGGGGGGAAGGGAAGGGAAGAGGAGGGAGGGAGGAGGGGGAGGAAGAAGGATGAGGGAGGAGGGAGGGAGGGAGGGAGGGAGGGAGGGAGGGAGGGAGGGAGGGGATGGAGGGAGGGAGGGAAGGGAAGGGAAAATGATGAGGGAGGGAGGGAGGGAGGGAAGGAAGGAAAAGATGAGGGAGGGAGGGAGGGAGGGAAGGGAAGGAAAAGATGAGGGAGGGAGGGAGGGAGGGAAGGGAAGGAAAGATGAGGGAGGGAGGGAGGGAGGGAGGGAGGGAAGGGAAGGAAAAGATGAGGGAGGGAGGGAGGGAGGGAGGGAGGGAAGGGAAGGAAAAGATGAGGGAGGGAGGGAGGGAGGGAGGGAGGGAGGGAGGGAAGGGAAGGGAAGGAAAAGATGAGGGAGGGAGGGAGGGAGGGAGGGAGGGAGGGAGGGAGGGAAGGTAAAAGATGAGGGAGGAGGGAGGGAGGGAGGGAGGAGGGAGGGAGGGAGGGAGGGAAGGGAAGGAAAGAATATGAGGGAGGGAGGGAGGGAGGGAAGGAAAAGATGAGGGAGGGAGGGAGGGAGGGAGGGAGGGAGGGAGGGAAGGGAAGGAAAAGATGAGGGAGAGGGAGGGAGGGAGGGAGGGAGGGAAGGGAAGGAAAAGATGAGGGAGGGAGGGAGGGAGGGAGGGAGGGAAGGGAAGGAAAAGATGAGGGAGGGAGGGAGGGAGGGAGGGAGGGAGGGAAGGGGAAGGAAAAGATGAGGAGGGAGGGAGGGAGGGAGGGAGGGAGGGAGGGAAGGGAAGGAAAAGATGGGGAGGGAGGGAGGGAGGGAGGGAGGGAAGGGAAGGAAAAGAGAGGAGGGAGGGAGGGAGGGAGGGAGGGAGGGAGGGAAGGGAAGGAAAAGATGAGGGAGGGAGGGAGGGAGGGAGGGAGGGAGGGAGGGAGGGAGGGAAGGGAAGGAAAAGATGAGGGAGGGAGGGAGGGAGGAAGGGAGGGAAGGGAAGGGAAAAGATGAGGGGAGGGAGGGAAGGGAAGGAAAAGATTGGGAGGGAGGGAGGGAAGGGAAGGAAAAGATGAGGGAGGGAGGGAGGGAAGGGAAGGAAAAGATGAGGGAGGGAGGAGGGAGGAAGGGAAGGAAAAGATGAGGGAGGGAGGGAGGGAGGGAAGGGAAGGAAAAGATGAGGGAGGGAGGGAGGGAAGGGAAGGGAAAAGATGAGGGAGGGAGGGAGGGAGGGAGGGAGGGAAGGGAAGGAAAAGATGAGGGAGGGAGGGAGGAGGGAGGGAGGGAAGATGGAAGGGAAAGATGAGGGAGGGAGGGAGGGAGGGAGGGAGGGAGGGAGGGAGGGAGGGAAGGGAAGGAAAAGATGAGGGAGGGAGGGAGGGAGGGAAGGGAAGGAAAGATGAGGGAGGGAGGGAGGGAGGGAGGGAAGGGAAGGAAAAGATGAGGGAGGGAGGGAGGGAGGGAAGGGAAGGAAAAGATGGGGAGGGAGGGAGGAGGGAGGGAGGGAGGGAAGGGGAGAAAAGATGAGGGAGGGGGAGGGAGGGAGGGATGGAGGGAGGGAGGGAGGGAGGGAGGGAAGGGGAAGGAAAAGATGAGGGAGGGAGGGAAGGGAAGGAAAGATGAGGGAGGGAGGAGGGAGGGAAGGAAAAGAAGAGGGAGGGAGGGAGGGAAGGGAAGGAAAAGATGAGGGAGGGAGTGGAGAGTTGGGGAGGGAGGGAAGGGAAGGAAAAGATGAGTGAGGGAGGGAGGGAGGGAGGGAAGGGAAGGAAAAGATGAGGGAGGGAGGGAGGGAGGGAGGGAAGGAAGGAAAAGATGAGGGAGGGAGGGAGGGAAGGGAGGGAGGGAGGGAGGGAGGGGGAGGGAAGGGAAAGGAAAAGATGAGGGAGGGAGGGAGGGAGGGAGGGAGGGAAGGGAAGGAAAAGATGAGGGAGGGAGGGAGGGAGGGAGGGAGGGAAGGGAAGGAAAAGATGAGGGAGGGAAGGGAGGGAGGGAGGGGAGGGAGGGAAGGGAAGGAAAAGATGAGGGAGGGAAGGGAGGGAGGGAGGGAGGGAGGGAAGGGAAGGAAAGATGAGGGAGGGAGGGAGGGAGGGAGGGAAGGGAAGGAAAATATGAGGGAGGGAGGGAGGGAGGGAGGGAAGGGAAGGAAAAGATGAGGGAGGTGGAGGGAGGGAGGGAAGGGAAGGAAAAGATGAGGGAGGGAGGGAGGGAGGGAGGAAGGGAAGGAAAAGATGAGGGAGGGAGGGAGGGAGGGAAGGGAAGGAAAAGATGAGGGAGGGAGGGAGGGAGGGAGGGGAGGGGAGGGAGGGAGGGAGGGAGGGAAGGGAAGGAAAAGATGAGGGAGGGAGGGGAGGGAGGGAGGGAGGGAAAGGAAAAGATGATGAGGGAGGGAGGGAGGGAGGGAGGGAGGGAGGGAAGGGAAGGAAAAGATGAGGGAGGGAGGGAGGGAGGGAGGGAAGGGAAGGAAAAGATGAGGGAGGGAGGGAGGGAGGGAAGGGAAGGAAAAGATGAGGGAGGGAGGGAGGGAGGGAGGGGAAAGATGAGGGAGGGAGGGAGGGAGGGAGGGAGGGAAGGGAAGGAGGGAAGGGAAGGAAAAGATGAGGGAGGGAGGGAGGGAGGGAGGGAGGGAAGGAAAGATGAGGGAAGGGAGGGAGGGAGGGGAGGGAGGGAGGGAGGGAGGGAAAAGATGAGGGAGGGAGGGAGGGGGAGGGAGGGGAGGGAGGGAAGGGAAGGGAAGGAGGGAGGGAGGGAAGGGAAGGAGGGAGGGAGGGAGGGAAGGGAAGGAAAAGATGAGGGAGGGGGAAGGGAAGGAAAGATGAGGGAGGGAGGGAGGGAAGGGAAGGAAAAGATGAGGGAGGGAGGGAGGGAAGGGAAGGAAAAGATGAGGGAGGGAGGGAGGGAGGGAGGGAGGGAAGGGAAGGAAAAGATGAGGGAGGGAGGGAGGGAGGGAGGGAGGGAGGGAAGGGAAGGAAAGATGAGGGGAGGGAGGGAGGGAGGGAGGGAGGGAGGGAGGGGGAGGAGGGAGGGAGGGAGGGAGGGAGGGAAGGAAAAGATGAGGGAGGGAGGGAGGGAGGGAGGGAAGGGAAGGAAAAGATGAGGGAGGGAGGGAGGGAGGGAGGGAGGGAAGGGAAGGAAAAGATGAGGGGGGAGGAGGGGAGGGAGGGAGGGAAGGGAAGGAAAAGATGAGGGAGGGAGGGAGGGAGGGAGGGAGGGAGGGGAAGGAAAAGATGAGGGAGGGAGGGAGGGAGGGAGGGAGGGAGGGAAGGAAAAGATGAGGGAGGGAGGGAGGGAGGGAGGGAAGGGAAGGAAAAGATGAGGGAGGGAGGGAGGGAGGGAGGGAGGGAGGGAGGGAGGGAAGGGAAGGAAAAGATGAGGGAGGGAGGGAGGGAGGGAGGGAGGGAGGGAGGGAGGGAAGGGAAGGAAAAGATGAGGGAGGGAGGGAGGGAAGGGAAGGAAAAAGATGAGGGAGGGAGGGAGGGAGGGAGGGAGGGAGGGAGGGAAGGGAAGGAAAAGATGAGGGAGGGAGGGAGGGAAGGGAAGGGAAGGAAAAGATGAGGGGGGGGGAGGGAGGGAGGGAAAAAAAAAAAACACCCACACACACACACACACACACACACACACATTCCAATACTCCATTAAATCAATCTTTGATGATCAAAATAAACATGAATGTTGACAAATGTAAGACAATGTTTCACTCCAGCAGACACTTCAGCATTGAATTTTTTTTTTTAAAGGCCAATAATTCAGAGTCCCTTTAACCACTTCCCACCCGGCCAATGCACATATACGGCCAGGTGGGAGCCGTCTACTTCTGATAGGACGTTCCTGATCGTCCTTCAGAAGGAGCGGGATCGTGCCCACGCAGGGGCGCGATCCCGATGTGCTCGTGTCACCCGGACACGGCACATCTCAGATCGGCAGGAGGGCTCTGTGATTGGCCCTCCTGATCACATGACGGCCGTGTCCAATCACGGCCGTCATGTGATGTAAACAAAGAGCCGGTTGCTAGGCAATCGGCTCCTCTCCTCACACAGAAGTCATCGCTGAAGAGAGCAGATCGCTGCAGCCGGCTGATGATCAGTGAGTATGAGCTGTTTTTTACAGCTTTTTACTCACTGATCATCAGTCTAGTGTAAACACACAACACACCACACAGTATAAACACACACGTCCCAATGATTATCTGCACACATGTACGTGATCACACAAACCATTATACACTCAACGGAATTTTTTTTACCAAAGACATGTAGCAGAATACATTTGGCTTAAATTTATGACAAAATTCGATTTTTTTGGATTTCTTTTAAAATAGAAAATAGTTTTTTCCAAATTTCCGCTTTTTTTGCGCTTATATCGCAAAAAATAAAAAACGGAGTCCTGAATAAATAACACCAAAATAAAGCTCTATTTGTGCGAACAAAATGATAAAAATTTTATTTGGGTACAGTGTAGCATGACCGCGCAATTGTCACTGAAAGCGCTAGAGCGATGAAAGCTGAAAATTTAGCTGGGAAGGAAGGGGGCGAAAGTGCCCTGTATTGAAGTGGTTAAACAACTGGGAAAAGCTATAATGATCAGACTCCTTCTCAGAAACCTCAAAAGGAAAAACAGAGCACAGTTTCTAAAAGCAAATCGTATGTTGATCTTCATTACAAACTTACTCTAAAAGCATACAAAACCGCAGAGCGTTGTCAGTGTAAAAGGAGAGAGCGTACTCCGGCCTCATGCCCTGGATGATTTCATCACCGATATCAGCCGGCTCGAGCTGTGAGCAACCCCTCCAATTTGCCAGTTGATGGATGAGCTATTTTTGGAAGCTTTTTATTACTAATTTTTATTTTTTATTTTTTTTTTTTTTTTTTAGAAACAGGAGCATTTTTTTCTCAGAGCTATCCTATGGGGAATTTCCTTAGTCTGATTTTTCCAAGGAAAGAAGTCTGATCTTTTATAGTGTATCCCAGCTGTTTAAAGGGACTCTGCACCATTGACATTGTAGAATATGGTCCAATGCACTAGGTGAGAGATGGGAGGTGGATTGGAACATAGTCTCATTCTCTATTCATGTTAATTTGAGCAAAGGAGATTTAATGGACTAAAAAAACTATTAAAATATTTTCAGAGATGTCAAGTTTCTTCTCTATCTAGCAGGGGAACAAAATGCAATAAACCTCCAACCTACCACACCATCTAAAATACTCTACAGTAAACTTTAAGGCCTTTTGTACAGCGCCTGTTTTTTGGCTTCAGGTTCTTATTCTGCAGCCAGTCGACTCCCCAGCATGTTATCCTAAGCTGTTAGTTTTTGTCAGGGGTGTTTTCTGGCTGGAAAACCACCCCCCCCCCCAAAACTAGTGGGTTTTAAGTGGTGTTTTTCAGCTGTAAAACCGCTCCAAGCTAGCGCTACTGCTGATTTTACAATGTCCAGTTTGCATAAAGCTGAGCTCCAGGAATTGGGCAAAATTGCCTCCACACTACATGCTTGTCTAATCTAGGGGCGCTGGAATGAGGTGTATTCATTTAACTTAATCCTCATTCCAGTAGCACACTCCATTTGTGCGATCACTTCACTGCCATCATCTCTAAGGCTTCATGTACACAGGACATTTTTACAACCTCCTAAACCATTTAACTCGACAGATAGTAACCCACGTTACATCCATTTTGCCATGTAGATATGTATATGCACACAAGCCAAAAATTAAAAACATATGTAAACGAAACGCAGCTAAATGCAAGTTACTGCATTTAGCACTTAAAATGCCTCTAAACTCAGTTTTTGAACCCTTTTTTCACGTTCCAAAAAAAAAAAAAAAAAGCCTAAGCTCAACTGCCTAGAAACCACTCTGTGTACATGTACTGATAAGATAACAGGAGAGATCAGAGGAGCAGTTGGGGGGGGAAATAAAATAAAAAAAAGCCCAACTGCTCCTAAATGGCCATTTACCAGCAGCATTGTACATGAGGCCCAAGTGGCTTCAGGCAGTTTGGATGCCCACCTTGTGTACAATGCGGGGTTAATAGGTCTGTACTGCATGTGGGGACACCAAGGGACTTGCTGGACTGTAGCTTTGGGCACAAGGGAGCAGGACTGATAGAGTAATACACTAGACTAGCATTTCACTCATGTAGTGTGCTGGCCCAACTGCAAAGGTGAATTTTCTCCAATTACAAGACTTCAGCTCTAAGGGTAGGATCTGATCTCAAGCAGGATGCAAAAGTATGGCGACAACCTAAGCTGCCAAACAGGTATCTGGAAAAACAATTCTACAAAACCAAAATGACTTACATGTTCTCCTGGATGAACTTCTTAATTTTATGCGATGTAATTTTCTCATCTGCTGGGAGGGAGACGGTGTTATCTTCAAACTTGTTTGCAAGACGAGGTGGACGGAACAGAACGACACCCCTAGAAAAAAAAAAAAAAAAAACATAAAAGGTTCATGGATTTATATAAATCCACTTCTGTTCCATAAATTCTCTGCAAGTCAGACGGATGCACTTACTCTCCATTTGAGTCATATTTATTCACCAGCTCATCGATATCAGTGTGAGCAAATCGGTAATTTTCCCTCAGAGTGTTGGCAGCCTTCAGGAACTCCTGATGGGGATCGCTGTAGAGATCACGGAAGAAGCCTACAACAGAATGGACATATACACTGGTCTCAGACTGCTCGTCGTCATCAAGACCTTTTTATAAAGAGCCGAGAGATTTACACTCACCAATCACTGAGGCATCAGAATCTGAAACAAATTTTTCAAACTCATCCAAAGAGCGCAGAGCCACTGATGCAGGGCCAGATTGCTTCTTCATAGTACTGACAATTCCATCTAAGGAAAGAAAAAAAAAAAAAAACTTATTGCAAGCTGCTGCAAAGTACTTCTAATATTTGGAATATTTTGTACAAGTATTCACAAATGGTACCAAATCTGCATGTAAAATGAATTTAAACCGTTCCCATCAGCCATATGCATATACATGGCTGCACAGAAATGGGTCTTGCCCAAAGTGTGTTGCCATTGTCAGGGCTCAGGATTACATTCCCAGCACTGACCACTCCTGGTCAGAGCTCTGATCAGCAACCAGCAGATCAAGCTACTGTGGCTTTTTTAGCGATTTTTTTTCACAGCATAAATATAGAATACTAAATTTTAGTAACCAACTAAAAATTCAGACACTGGGCTTCCTCTATTTCACTTTTAATGTGAAACCCCATTCAACCAAGTTCCTTTAACAGTTTTCCTAAAACAATTTTAAAATCGAGCAGTCCAAGATAACTTCCTCAAGCTCCCCATTTCAAATTGGGGAAAAACATCCTAAAAACTTGAGTTGTAAAGGCAGAAGGTTTTTCATTCTATGCATTGCTAAAAACCTGTGTAGCAGCCTCCCCAATTACTTACCCGAGCCACATCGCTCTCCAGCAATGTCCATGAGTATCTTAGCCATCCGGGACTCTGATTGGCTTTGACAGCCTTGGGATACAATGGTGCCGCTGGTGTGTCAGCCAGTCAGCCAATCAGGAGAGAAGGAGTGGGGCCAGGTCGTGTCGGAGCTCCCTGTCTGACTGGACACAGTTGTGACTTGGCTCAGGTGCCCACATACTAGCTTCTTGCTGTGGGGAGGTGCCAGGAGCATTGAAGAGGGACCAGAGAAGAGGAGGAACAGGGCTGTTCTGTGCAAGTCCACAGAACAGGTAAGCAACCATTTTTATTTTATTTTTTTTAAACACACATGAGACTTTACAATTACTTTAAAGTCTGTAGCAACAGTCCATCAAGCTGGACTCCAGAAAAACAAAAATTCAGTGGACTCTCCTGCACTGCAAGAGTGAAATGGCCATTTAGGGCAAGGGGAATGGGGAAAGAATCACAGGAGCCTCCAATTTGCAAGTCCCCACAACTTTTATGCTCCATCAGGCTGACACCTTATGCTATCAAGTTGAATGCAGAGCCCATATTCCTACACTGGACATGACGCCGAAGAAAGTCCACTATCGAAGCATAAAGTGGAGGCTGCCGGGGAGAGGAGGCTCAGGTACGTGAAGCCGCTTTTCCTAGACCAGCGACAGTGAACCTTGACACCCCAGATGTTTTGGAACTACAATTCCCATGATGCTCAACTACACTGCTGAGTGCATGAGCATCATGGGAAAGTTAGTTCCAAAGTTCGCCATCACTGCCTAGACAAGAATTTAACCCTTGACGTGCAGAGGCAGCACCACTACGAACGTTTTTTTGTTCAACCCAGGTAGGCTCTCAGTATCCTCTCCAGATTCTTCACTTTCACGGCTCTCCCCATTGTATCTTAATACAGATTATGAAAATATCCCCATCGTATCTTAATACAGTATATAATATACACAGTGAACTGTGTAATTGGAGGAAGCATTTTCTGTATCGTTTATATCAGATGCTTTTCACAGCTCCACTGGAGACTGCACAAAACTTAAGTATAAATAAAAGGCAACACTTTTAGCTTTTGGATAGATTGGAGATAGATTAGAACCCCTGTAAGTTTTTATTGCTGTATGCCCCTATTAGGGACATGGGGCACCCCCCCCCCTACATTTGTCAAGTTTACCATCATTAAAAGATCCCACGTTGGGTTGTCCCCAGAAAAGTAATAGAGGGGAATTCTCCCAATGGGGACACAAATTCTGGTGACCTAGGGGTCCCCAAGAGATTCCTTTAAATTTCAGGGATTTCCTCAATTCCTGTTTTTTGCTATGGACAGGAAGTGAAGAAAAAAATCCAGACAATTTTTTTTAGGAGTTTTAACCCCCTCCATTACTCTATCCTAACAAAAAAAAGTTTTGCATATACACTTAAAGTTTCTTACCGGCACTCCGGGGCCCATCATAAGCACCAGACTCCTCTCCATCTCTGAAGATTTTAAGAGTGGGGTACCCGCTTACTCCATATTTGTTGCAAATGTTGGAGTTTGCTGTACAGTCAACCTAAAAACAAAGAACGTATTAAACCCCTTTATTTAAAACGACCAATAGACAAATTACAGGATTTGTGCTCAGCTAGGCAGAAAAATGAACACGTAGTAGTCCATAGCAACCAACACAAACTCTGGTTTCCATTGGTTATTGCATTTTGTACTACATTAATCTTTCTTAGCTTTAATTTCTTTCCACCAACATAGCAAAAAAATTACCATCACAGCAAGAAATTATGAAGGAACAAAATTGTGAGATATTTATTCTATGATAGGTAAATATTACAGGTCAATACTGGACAGACATTGGCTGGCATTTATGACCGATGCTCAAACACAAAAGCTAGAAAGGACATCCCTGGTAACCAGAGGTTTACTTATAAGGGGGATTTTCCACTTTTGCCAAAGTCCCGTTCCTCAATGAATTGAAATGGAAAAGATTCTCTGTACTTTTAAACGTGGCCAATGTTATAACTGGCAACACAAACTTGTGTTTTACAATTTGTCATTAGATGGCCAATCTGACTCTTAAGGACAAACCTCATCACAAAAGCTGGCCACACATACAATTTTCTTGTATAATTTCCATTAGATTTACCTTTAACTATGTAGTGCAAGGGCCTGCCCGATCGCATACAAATAAAAAGCGTTTTGGGTTTGACCTCATATGGTTTTGGTAAATCTAAAAGAAAGATTTAAGAAAACTGTATAATGCATGTCCAGCCTAAACTGCTTAGCAATCCCCAATTTCATTCAACTTCTACATCAGTCACCGGGGGGAAGTCTGTTCATAGATTAAGGCCAAATTCACAGGTGTATCAATCTGTCAGCCTCTCTGAGACAGAGGCAATTCGGCCGCTGCCGCCCCCCTCCAGAGCCCAGTACCCCAGTGAGCGTGAGTGGCTGGCAGAACGGAGAGCAATTGACCGAGTCAGCAGCTTTCTGCTCAGGCAGCTGTGAGAGCAGAGCGATCGGTTTGATCACTCAGTTCTCGAGCCAGCGGGGGGACAGATGGGGCATCATAGTTACATAGTTTGTAAGGTTGAATAAAGACACCAGTCCATCCAGTTCAACCTGAGCGAGTGTCTACAATTAGCCCTATCCCTGTACATTGTGTCTCATTAAAGATACTCCTCCATTATATATTATTTAAGTTACCCATATGACTCCATCTATTTACGCAGCGCTTCACACATCGCACACATTGGTCCCTGCCCTCAAGGTGCCCACAATCCAAGGTCCCCAACCGGCATTCATATACTAGGGCCAATTTTGTCCAGAAGCCAATTAACCTACCTGCATGTCTTTGGAGTGTGGGAGGAAACCCACACAGGCACAGGGAGAACATGCAAACTCCAGGCAGTGTCGTGGTTGGGTTTTGAACCAACGACGCTTTTTACTGCCAACCACTACACCAAACTGACAAAACACAAAGTTATGTTCCTAACCACTTCAATACCAGGCACTGGTGAAATGAGGAAAGCCGTTTACCCGGCACTTCTGGTTACCGCTGTTGTGATCAGTCGCAACTGATCATGTGGTAAAGAGCCTACTTCAGGCTCTTAACCACAATCGGAGATGCGGTGTGTCAGAGCAACACACAGCACCACCGATCGACCCACGCACGAGTGACTTATCGTGCTGACATCATATGATGTCCAGCCAGGATAACGGAGCCACATTGTGGATGTCAATCTATGATAGGGCGGGTAGTGGTTTAAAAAAATAAAAAACCCTGATCTGATCCCTTTCATATTGTCCAGGTAGATCTCCACCTCTCAAAAGGCTGCCTACTCCTGCCCCAACATCCCAAATCTAAAACTGGTATGATTATACCTTCGCCAGTGCAACTGTTCCCTTGAGTTTTGTGGCAGCAGCTTCAAACTCCGGAGCTAGCTTCTTACAGTGACCACACCTGAAACAGGAAAACAAGGACAAGCATTACTCATAGCAAATAAAAACAAGAGCTGGATAATGTCCATTACCAGGTGAGAAAACACCCAATATGCCTTACAATGGTTGATCAATACATTTGTTTTGTAAAGAGCGCCAATTATATCAATCCATAGCAGCATCAATTAAGAATCTCCACTGTGCTTTTATCATTGAAGCAGAACTTATCCAAAAAAACAAAAACCATGTCTTAGACCAGTGATGGTGAACCCTGGCACCCCAGATGTTTTGGAACTACATTTCCCAATGATGCTCATGCGCTCTGCAGTGTAGTTGAGCATCATGGGAATGTAGTTCCAAAACATCTGGGGTGCCAAGGTTCGCCATCACTGCCTTGGACCCACAATCTCACATTTGGAGAGATAGAGATATACCATATTTATTGGCATATAACACGCACCTTCATTTTAGGAGGGGAGTTTCAGGGGGGGGGAAACAAAAAAAAAAACAAAAAAAAAACGGACATTTTAAATAAATAAATAACTTTGAAGCAAAAATAAGTCAGTGCCCATCAATGCCATATGCAGCCTCACAATTGACCATTAATGCAGCTTGATCAATGCCCATCTACATCCTCACAATTGCCCATCAATGCAGCCTCACTATTACCATGAATGCTGCCTGATCAATGCCCATTTGCAACCTCACATCAGATTACTGCTGCATCGGAGGGGACAGGGAGGGGGGTGGGATTGCATTTCAGATTACATACAGCGAGAATCTCCCAGTTACTCAGCTGCCTCTTCAATACAAAGTCCCGCTTCCTGGACCAGCTTCTATGATAGACAGAACAGCAGTCCAATGCCGGCCCAGGAGACGGGACTTCCTATTACAGAGGCTACCGAGTAAACAGGAGATTCTCGCTGTATGTAATCTGATGGCACTCATTCCACCCCCCCCCCCCCCCTAGGTGGCCCAAATTGCAGTATCGGCGTATAACACGCTCACACTATTTGCACCTGATTTTCAGGGTGAAAGTGAGTGTTATACGCCAATAAATACAGTATACATCTATATATCTATGGAATTCAGTTTTCATGTTGCAATGGAGGGATTCATCATTCAGATGTGCCACAGGCCTTTGGTCCCGGTAAAGCATTGTGACGCATCTGAACGGATGATTTTACAGCATATGCATGAACAGAGGTATGGAGACTCAAACCTCATTGTGTCTGTACATGCACAGAACCCAAAGATGGCAGCTTCCTTGGCTGAAAACGATAGGGGAGTTTACTTCCACTTTAAAGCGATGCAGTGCCGAATTGCAAAAAAGGGTCCTTTAGTTGTAAAATGGTCCGGGGCTTAAGTGGTTCATTAAAAAAATAAATAAAAAAAAAATAAAAATAAAAACACGCCAACCTCAGCCAAAACTTGGCCCCTGAGCTGCCTAGTTGCAATAAAAATAAAAAAAAGACACAGGGCAGTCTATTCAAGTTAATGGGCTGCCCTATGAGTGACATGAATGCGAGTAGCGTTTTTCAAATCACTAGTGTGAACATGCTTTTCAACATCACAATATGTGAATGGGGGGGTCTAAAAGGTCCATCCACAAAAGTTTGACTCAGGCTGTGCTGGACATTCTTGCTCAGGGCCAATGCAAAGCCATTTGCCTTGTTTAAGTTGTCAGTTCCCACCACTGCATTGCAGTGATGAACACTGAATACTGCATGCAGTCTTTCCCGATGCTGTGGGTTGAGACGCAAATTACAAGATCGCAGTGCTGCAGCATGAATAGAGTTTACTGGCATTGTGACGCTTCAATAAAGTTGAAAACAAACTGATATGCTGCGATTGGTGCATTGGCACCACTTCCTCCCAGCTCACACCACAACTGTGATCAGTGTGGATGTTGGTGTGAATGAGCCCCAACCCACAGAGAAGATTTCATCCAATCAATGTCAGGACAATCCAGGGTGAATTCTCTGCCTTCTACGGCCGGAGAATTACCTCTATGATGCTGGGCAATAAGACTCAGACACACATAGGATAAAACTTCAGCAGAAGCAGGAGAGGGGTGGGCACCGACACGGGAAGGGGGGAGAATGAGGAGAGAAGAGAGCAGGGCTGTGAATGATGGAGGCACATATACAGACCATGGTGTCAGGGCTCAGCAGCCATGATATACTGTGGCCTGTTTAAAGGGGGGGGGGGGGGGGGGGGAGGGTATAGCCAGGCAGGATCAGTCGGGTTTTAGTGCTAGAAAGGGCCAAGTTACACAGCACAAGCATTTTGCTGTATAACATACTTTAAGAGATATATCTAAACACACACACACACACACACACACACACACACACACACACACACACACACACACACACTTGTTGGTTTTGTTTCCGAGATCCTCTTGTTTAGCAGTTCCATACACAACCCCCTTTTCATAGTCATCCGGGCATTCACTATTTTCTGGACTGATGGTTGTTGCTGGCCTTTCATTGAAGTTTCACATCACACCTACTTTGAGAGTCTTTTGCCCTCTTTTAGGCATACTGACCAGCCAAGGCACCCCTCAGGTCTTGGTAGTTAGGACCACCACATTTCCAAGTGAAGACCATACATACAGAGATTTGTTCTTCCAGTTGCACACTACATGTTTCGGGAGAGTTACCCCCTTCTTCAGTATATTAGGTCAGAAAACGATCTACAAGATCATTGGGACCTCATGGCACCATCCTTGTCTCATCACAATTCTTAAGATTCTTGCTTGCTCCTTCCATTGGAAGTCCCCATTCTCTTTCCCTTCCATGCTGTCAGTGGCTCTAGCCTTATGGTACCTGAAATGCTGGATCTTGCGATAGTGTAGGGTTAAAATTTTATAGAAATAAATGGTTATCTGGACACTGATACTGAACTGATATAGTCAATACCATGTAATGGATCAATATGAATTTTGTATTTTTAGTTAATATAATCCCCTCTATCCTTCAATTATATTCCTCGATTTTTGGATTGGATCCTTATGAATAGAGGCCATTACTCCCCCCTTCTGGTTGTTTTTGGAGGTCCATTTCTCTTGAGCGAGTGTGCGATTCCCCATCCTCTTGTCTTCGGTGTTCGATCCACTAGATGGTGCACACAGATATTAGACTTGTGGATGGGCCGTCGTTTTTGCGTTTCAGTTACAAGTTGTCGTGCCGTACTGCGCATGTCCACATGCACACAGTCTGGAGTCATATCCGCTGAGGTCATATTGCAGCACCTCAGCGCATGCCGACATCACAAGGTATAGGAATCAGGTGCATCTCATGGTATTTAAGGGGAACTGACTTTTCAGATGTTCCCTGTGGCAACCTGCAAGGCAGTGGAGAGACTCTGGAGTGGATCGACTGGCACATGTCCCTGTAGGAACCACTTCTAACGATATATGCTTGTCCACAGATCCTGGTGGATCTGGCGTTTGTCTGAGAGCCTGTGTAATACCCTATTCTGAACACTCTTGGATCCTTATGGAGTAAATCCAATCCGCTTGATGTGATCTTGACATACTTTGAGATCTCCCAGGTAGGTTGGTGTTTCTTTTGATTACTCATTAGGATTAGATCGGTGTTGGGCTGCTTCAACCATTCTAACAATGAGCTTCTTTAATGCCCTTTATACATTACATAGAATCTATATGTGGCTTTGGATGGTTCCTCGGACTATTTCCATCTACACCCGACTTCAATTTCCATTTGGATAACTCTCTCCCCGCCTAAATTACATGCACTGCTTAGTGAAGCCTTCATAGGCGTGTATCACCAATTGAAATGTTTTGATTGAATTTTTTTTAAATTTAATTATCTGTAATATAACGGCTGTGAGATTTCCTGACCCTATGAAGTTTTTATTTTTAAAGTATCTTCTTTTTTATGTAACAGTCTCTTTATGCGACTTCACTTTTCCTGCACACGCCCGGGAGAATTTTTTGTAATATACATCTATCCAGTATTGTGAATCTCTCAAAAACCACATTACTTGTAATCTGAGGTTCCACTGTAATTTGCATCAAATCAGACAGGCCCTTGTACTACATAGTTTATAGATCTAAACGAGATTATATAGTTTAGGTTTATCTTAAGAGACAATTGTACAGTCCGGGATGGTGGTGGTGTATATTACAGGATGGGGTGGAATTTTCACAAATTTTCGCAAATTCAATTATTTGCTGATCTGAAAAATGATGCGATCCATGACTCTGATCCGAGGAACGATCCAATCCGTGAGTTTTTTTGATCCGTTTTTTTGATCCGTTGCACCCCTAGCACACAGGTATTTATCCTAATAAGATCAAACCTCTTTAAGGATGACCATACACACTAAAATGTGACTGCACAATACCTGGACAAATTTGTTTGAATTGATATTAAAGAGTTTATTTTTTAAACACATTATACTTACCTGCTCTGTGTAATTTTTTTGCACAGAGCAGCCCTGAGCCTCTTCAGTCCTCAGCCAGTGCCCCTGTCCCCTCCCTCCTACCCCCATGCAAGCAGCTTGCTATGGGGCACCTGGACAGACTAGATCCCGAGCCCCTGCTCTGTCTATTGACACAAAGTGTGGCTTGGCCCCGCCCCCACTCTTCTCATCAGCGCACTGTAGGACAGGAGCCAATGGCTACTGTTGCCGTCTTAGCCAATGAGGAATGAGCGACATGGGAGAGCCAAAGCACTTGAGCCCCATTGCGATTCGGAAATGTGCACAAGTATTTGGGGGGGGGGGGGGATGGCGGCAGCACGCTGAAGGTATTTTTACCTTCATACATCGAAGGTATGAAGGTAATAAACCTTCAGCTTTTACATCCACTAAAACTATGTATGAGGACAAACCTACACAACCCTATTTCCACCAAGTTAGAGTTGTTGGTAGAGCTAAAGGAGATTGTAACGTGTATATAGTGGCCCCATACACATTACAATCTTAAAGCGGAGGTCCACCCTAAAATGGACCTTCCGCTCATCGGAATCCTCCCCCCCTCCGGCGCCACAATTGGCACCTTTCAGGGGGGAGGGGGTGCAGTTACCTGGATAATCCAGGTAACTGCACCCACTTCCGGGATAGCTCTCTGCGGAAAGGGGCGTAGATTACGCCCCTTTCCGCAAGTGCACGCCCCCTTCCGCAAGTCCCCCGCTGCCTGCTGGGAAACACACAGATCCCAGAGGCAGCGGGGACCGTCCTTATTGCGCAGCGCTACTCGCACATGCGTAGTAGGGAACCGGGAAATGAAGCCGAAAGGCTCCATTTCCTGATTCCCATACCCAAGATGGCAGCAGCAGCACCCGAGTACCGATCTATTCGGGTGCCGACATAGCGGGCGCGCTGGGCAGGTAAGTGTCACCATTTTAAAAGTCAGCAGCTGCAGTATTTGTAGCTGCTGGCTTTTTAAAAAAAAAAAAAAGCGGAGTCCCGGCGGACTCCTGCTTTAAACAAATCTTGTGCAAGAAACTTTAGACCTAACAAAACTATCAGCATCTAAACTAACCAATAATTTCCTGCCTAATCAAGCAGGCCCTTGCACTACAAAGTTGTTGGTGTCTAACGGAGATTGTACAATCAGATTTTAACATGTGTGGTGATGCCAAGCTACAATGGGATCATACAATCTTTGTACAAACAGATCTACCAAAACCCAATACGAGGTCCCAACTAACCCATAAAATCAGTTTATAGCCAATCAGGGAGGCTCTTCCCCTACATACTTGCTAATAGATGTAAAGGAGAGTGTACAGATTGCAGTGTGTGGGGAGCCTATAAATCTCTATATGGGCTACAATTACATTATGGGGAAGTGCTGCCTGCAGAGATCGTCCTCTCAGTCACACAATATAAAAAACACAAAGATGTGAACCACAATGAGAAGTTTAGATCAATCTGATTGATTGATCACTTTTATTACTGGAATGTTCTAGACAAATACATTGTATTTAAAGTAGATCAATAGAGAAGTCCCCATACATTCCAATAGGACAGCTCAGATCACAGCTCACTTGTACAGATCCTGGAGGGGGGAGGAGAGATCCAACAAGCTGGGCCACATGCCTAGCCAATAGAAAGAGGCCACCAAGATCCTGACAGCCAACCAAAAGCAGACACCACAGCAAAGCCACACCCATAACGACCAGACACAGCAGAGTAGAGCGAAGCATGCTGGGAAGGGTAGTCCTCAGCAGGGGATTCCTCATTGTACAGAATGGAGAGTCAGGCTCATCGGGACTACAAATCCCATCCCCCCTAAATATCTGACAGACTCTCGGGAGAAAGTGAAACAAACCTCCGATACCAAACAGAAAGTTCTACAGAGGAAACCCCCTTCCTTTCCTTATACAAATACCATGGGAGAAAAAAAAAAAAAAAAAAAAAAGACTATGGAAACGCCACACTTGTTCCCAATAGACGTACAATACATTATTCTACAGAGGGAAGATTTCTCACAATTAACAATATCAGAAAAAACAGAACAGAGATCATTAAATAGACAAGATTCTAGATCTATGGAGAGGGCAACCCAGATCATCTACATTATATCCCATGATTATAAAAGGTGACAACACAATATACAATCATCTTTGAGGTGGCCGCACAGTATATGGATTGTCACCATTCAGGAGATTGTACATACTCTAATCAGATTGTATAGTGTATGGTCACCCATAAGAAGATTGTACAATCCCCCTAAAAGGTGACCACACAATATACAATCATCTTTGAGGTGGCCGCATAGTATACAGATTGTCACCATTCACGGGATTGTATATTGTGTAGTCACCTTTAGGGAGCTTGTACATTCTTATACAATCTGCCTAAACAGTCTCTGTAGAAACTCTTTCCAAACTTCTTAAAGTTGACCAGATTATATAATGCATGGTGGTCTCACGCCACTAGCAGGGCACTTGGAACCCCCCAAAAGAGGTTAAAAGCACCCACTTAGTGCTGCTTTCAAAGCGGTGCCCATTCATTTCAATTGGCTGGAGTGGTGGCGGAGCGGTGTGCACAGCGCCCCCACACCGCCCCAAAGATGATGCTTGCAGGACTTTCCCAGAAGCGCACCGCCCCAGTGTATAAGCACTTATCAGGCTCTCACACTGGGGGGGCATGAGAGCCGATTTTCAGATGCCATTTTTAGCGCAAAAACGCCTGAAAAGCGCCCCAGTGTGAAAGGGGTCTTAAAGAGAAGACACACACACACTCTATACCAGCCATTCTCAACTAGGGTTCCTCGATCTGTGGCTGATGAACCACCTATCTGATGATGTCTACAGAGCTCAAGGATCAGCACCACTTGGCAAAGCCAGCAGCATGACACCAAATCTTTTTAACCGTCTTTAACGTTCTTCCTGTATTGACCACCAATATCCGGAGCATTGTTCCTATTGAGCCCTGATGATTCGGTTTTAGTAAGTGT
This sequence comes from Lithobates pipiens, assembly GCF_037356315.1. NCBI lineage: Eukaryota > Metazoa > Chordata > Amphibia > Anura > Ranidae > Lithobates > Lithobates pipiens. The sequence continues at coordinate 51,135,586 of NW_027507903.1, read as the reverse complement.
TCAACACATGAAAATTATTTTCTGGGGTTCCTCTTGGGTTAAAAGGTTGAGAAAGCCTGCACTATAAAATCATTGTACCATCTTAAAAGTAACCACACACTATAGCACATCGATTGTTCTCTGTACAAACTCCTTTAAGGCAACAGATTGTATACTGTATGGGTCACCTTAAAGATTGGACAGATTGCATATTGTGTGGTCAACTTTAAAGCAGAGTTCCACCCAAAAAATGGACCTTTTGCATTAAGTGCTGGTGACCCCCTGACATGCCAAGCATGGCATGTCATTTTTTTGGGGGGTACCTAGTTTTTACAGGCACCCGCTCCCTCCCCTGGCATGGGAAGATCACCTCACCCCCCCCCCTTCCTGAAATATTCAGGGACATAGCACAGGTCGCAGAAGATTGCCCAGCCGTTCAGAGCTCAGCTTGCACATGCCCAGCTGTGGTGCCACAGCCAGGCACCCACGGTTAGAATGCCAGCGCCGCGGAGAGGAGCTTCGTACACCCGCATCGCTAGACCGTGGGTCAGGTGAGTGTCCTACACTTTGTAGCTGCTGACTTTAAAAATGGGTGGAACTCCACTTTAAGGTGCTTGTACATACAGCGATTGTACAATCTCCCTAAAAGTGACCGTACACTATACAATCCAACTGATCAAGGTTTAAACTGTAGGACTGTATAGTGTACGGTCACTTTAAGGGACATCGTATAATCAGATGGTCTAGTGCATTAGTACCTTCACCTACTAAAGAAAGGGATAACCATTCTGTCTTTAGTTTCCTCCAATCAGACAGCCTCTGTCCCCATATGACCCCTAATTATGCCGCTCCTGCCCATCCTAGTGCAGATCTGTTGCTGGCTGGGCCCCATTATACCCCCCCCCCCTCCCCCAGTTCTCTCCTCTAGGGGAGGCCTAAGCCTAGATATCAGCTCTCAGGTGAGCCCAGCTAGACCTCCATTGCTCAGCCTCAAATCCCCCCCCCATACACTCCCAGAAAGGGAGGCCTCCTCTGGGTGTATACAGACTATTATCAGACATGCCAGGTCTTGCATCTGGGCTCATCCCTGCACTCCGAGGAGCCACCATCACATCACCAGGAAGAGGACCAGCCTGCTATGTAATACTCATCACACACAGTGCGATCTGATTGCACCAACCAGTATGTAGAGGAAGGGCCTGTCTGATTGGATAGTTTAGGTAGATTCCAATTAGGTTTCAGTAAATCTAAAGCCGACTGCATGATCAGATTGCAACCAGAGAAATAGAGGGAGAAACCCAGACATGGGGGCCAATCAGTGTAATGCGGGTGAGCTCAGCCAAGAACCATTCACTGATATACAGGGCGAGCCCAGCCCCCCACCCAACATTGCAATGCAGGGTGAGCCCATCCACTATACTATGCAGAGCCCATCCACTAATATGCAGAGCCCATCCACTAATATGCAGAGCCCATCCACTAATATGCAGAGCCCATCCACTAATATGCAGAGCCCATCCACTAATATGCAGAGCCCATCCACTAATATGCAGAGCCCATCCACTAATATGCAGAGCCCATCCACTAATATGCAGAGCCCATCCACTAATATGCAGAGCCCATCCACTACTATATGCAGGGTGATCCTAGGCACAGTGTCCGCCCGTCACCGGGAAGTATTATAGAAGGAATGTCTCGGCCTGCACTCCCCCTCCCCTCTTACCAGGGAGCGAAGAACTCCACCAGGATGATGCTGTACTCCCGCACACTGGCCTCGAAGTCGTCGTCGGTCAGGTCTATGACATCGGAGGCCCAGGCGGCGTTGAAGGCTACACCCAGCAGGACGAGGGCGCCGAGGAGGGATCGCGTCATTGTCAGTACCGGAGAGGAGACCGGAGCTCTCGGTTGCACTGCCTGACCTGGACTAGAAGGGAAGCCGGGGAGAGGAGGGACACAAAAACCTGCCGGAAGTACCCTCTGCCGGACCTGGAGCCGGAGTGTGGCAGCTGCTTATTGGCCGCTGTCAGGTGACGTCAGAGGCCCGGGCGGGGACTCCAGATAGAAACGGAGCTGGGCGTGACAGCGGCCCGTCAGCTTAGGAGTGGCGGCCCTACGGAAGGGGCGGGAAACGTTGTCAGCCAATAGAGCGGCGGCTAGGGGATCACGTGTTTAAAGGTTGCCAAAGAGTGCATGGAGGAGATCATGCTGTGGTGTGCGCTGATTGGAGGAGGAGGATTCGCTGTGTGTGCCATGTGCGGGGACAAGGCTGGGGATGGAAATCCTGTATTTAATGTACATTCCTATAGACTAATGTATATATAATATACAGTCCTATATACTTTTACATATATAATAATATATGCACATATATAATATACATTCCTATATATATATATATAAATAAAAGTATATACTCCTTACAGTCCTATATGCTCTAATAGACTATATTCTCATATACAGTATCTCACATAAGTGAGTACACCCCTCACATTTTTGTAAATATTGTATTATTTCTTTTCCTGAGACAACACTGAAGAAATGACACTTTGCTACAATGTAAAGTAGTGAGTGTACAGCTTGTATAACAGTGTAAATTTGCTGTCCCCTCAAAATAACTCAACACACAGCCATTAATGTCTAAACCGCTGGAAACAAAAGTGAGTACACCCCTAAGAGAAAGTGTCCAAATTGGGCTCAATTAGCCATTTTCCTTCCCCGGTGTCATGTGACTCGTTAGTGTTACAAGGTCTTAGGTGTGAATGGAGAGGAGGTGTGTTAAATTTGGTGTTATCGCTCTCACTCTCTCATACTGGTCACTGGAAGTTCAACATGGCACCTCATGGCAAAGAACTCTCTGAGGATCTTAAAAAAAAAAAAAAAATTGTTGCTCTACATAAAGATGGCCTAGGCTATAATAAGATTGGCAAGACCCTGAAACTGAGCTGCAGCATGGTGGCCAAGACCATACAGCAGTTTAACAGGACAGGTTCCACTCAGAACAGGCCTCTCCATGGTTGACCAAAGAAGTTGAGTGCATGTGCTCAGTGTCATATCCAGAGGTTGTCTCTGGGAAATAGATGTATGAGTGCTGCCAGCATTGCTGCAGAGGTTGAAGGGGTGGGGGGGGGGGGGGGTCAGCCTGTCAGTGCTCAGACCATATGCCGCACACTGCATCAAATTGGTTTGCATGGCTGTCATCCCAGAAGGAAGCCTCTTCTAAAGATGATGCACAAGAAAGCCTGCAAACAGTTTGCTGAAGACAAGCAGACTAAGGACATGAATTACTGGAACCATGTCCTGTGGTCTGATGAGACCAAAATAAACTTATTTGGTTTAGATGGTGTCAGGTGTGTGTGGCAGCAACCAGGTGAGGAGTACAAAGACAAGTGTGTTTCATCTACAGTCAAGCATGGTGGTGGGAGTGTCATGGTCTGGGGCTGCATGAGTGCTTCCGGCACTGGGGAGCTACAGTTCATTGAGGGAACCATGAATACCAACATGTACTGTGACATACTGAAGCAGAGCATGATCCCCCTCCCTTCAGAGACTGGGCCACAGGGCAGTATTCCAACATGATAATGACCCCAAACACACCTCCAAGATGACCACTGCCTTGCTAAAGGAGCTGAGGGTAAAGGTGATGGACTGGCCAAGCATGTCTCCAGACCAAAACCCTATTGAGCATCTGTGGGGCATCCTCAAATGGAAGGTGGAGGAGCGCAAGGTCTCTAACATCCACCAGCTCTGTGATTTCGTCATGGAGGAGTGGAAGAGGACTCCAGTGGCAACCTGTGAAGTTCTGGTGAACTCCATGCCCAAGAGGGTTAAGGCAGTGCTGGAAAATAATGGAGGCCACACAAAATATTGACACTTTTGGCCCAATGTGGACATTTTCACTTAGGGGTGTACTCACTTTTGTTGTAAGCAGTTTAGACATTAATGGCTGTGTGTTGAGTTATTTTGAGGGGACAGAAAATTTACACTGTTATACAAGCTGTACACTCACTACTGTACATTGTAGCAAAGTGTCATTTCTTGTTCTTTGTTGTCACATGAAAGTGAGATACTGTATATATAAATGCTCCAATAGACTATATACTCCTATTTACAGTTATATATACTCAGAGGTGTGCTGCTCAATCACACATGCCTTTCTCTGCAGCCTCAGCTGCACAGGACAGTGAATGAATGGGACGTGCTCTGTGCTGAGTGTCTTCTTGTTCATTCACAAACTGAAACATAGTAAAAACAGTTCACTATGCTTCAAGGGGTTGTAAAGCTTCATTTTTTATTTTCTAACTAGGTTCCTTTAAGCTAGTGCATTGTTGGTTCACTTACCTATTCCTTCCATTTCCCCTCTAGATGTTTTTTTTCTTTATCTGAATTTCTCACTTCCTGTTTCTCCTCAGTAAACTTCACACCATCATCTGAGCGGTGATTGGTCAGCCAGGACAGCTTACTGAGGAGGAACAGGAAGTGAGAAATTCAGACAAAGGAAACAAAGAAATAAAAATTTAATTAGAAGGAAAATCGAAAGGAAAAGGTAAGTGAACCAACAATGCACTAGCTTAAAGAAACCTATTTAGAAAATAAAAAACAAACCTTTACAACCCCTTTCAGTTATAAATGAACACAGTGAGTGAATGTGTTCATTTAGAAAAGGAAGGGGTCGGTAAATTGCATATTTACTAGTCCCTTCACCCACTCTCTATCCAGAAACATCCCCCGCAGCAGTTGAAGGAAAAGGAGGGAAGCCAGCAGCACTGTGGGATGGGGGGGGGGGCAACATGGAGGGAAAGAAGGGAGGGAACACGGTGGGAAGCCTGGGCAATAGGGGGAATTGGCACTGCGTGTAGTGAGGCACACCTGGCACATGCCTATGTGTATACTCCAATATATGTTTATATACAGTACATCCCTACTCAGTTCTATAAACTCCTATATACAGTCCATTTTTATATACTCCAATATACTTTATTACATACTCCAATATACTATACAGGGTGCCATGACGTGGCTCTGTGGCTTACGCATGCGTTTGCAAATGCGTGCGGACTAAACCCCTGTTTTTAACGCATACTGTTAGGCAGGTTCATTTGGTTGGCTGCGAGCTGGTGGTAAGTAATCTTGGGTTTTTTCCTGGGCATTCTCCAGGCTTTGTTGTTACCTGTTTTAGCCTTCCAATGCCTCTTACAGCGATAGCCAGCTATAGGAGGGGGCGATGGCAAGTTTTGTTTTTCATATCACATTGGTGTTTGTATTGGTCCAGCAACGCACCAACACCTTTGCAACCACTGTGTTACATGCTGGGTATTTGGTGTGCTTCTGTACCTTTAAGAAGAAGTGTCTCCCCTTCAGTCCACCTGCCCTCATTTATCCATCAGAATGCATGTGCCTACACTGCAGGGACGCTTATAGTTTAGTGTTAGGGCCACAGATACCAGGGTGCCGTGACGTGGCTCTGTGGCTTACGCATGCGTTTGCAAATGCGTGCGGACTAAACCCCTGTTTTTAACGCATACTGTTAGTCAGGTTCATTTGGTTGTCTGCGAGCTGGTTGGTAAGTAGGCTTGGGTTTTTTCCTGGGCATTCCCCAGGCTTTGTTGTTTCCAATATATACTATACTAAGTGTTTCCCCGAAAATAAGCCCTAGTTTAAACTGGTTGTAAAATCCTATAATCCACTCTATTACAGTGCCGTATAATGTACAATGTGTGTGTTTCTGTGATATAATTGTGCCGCACAATAGCTGCTCTCCTCTTCTTCTCCCAGCTGTCAGTGGGGGATCTCGGCCCCTCTCTCTGCAGTGTTCGGAGCAGGGAAGAGAGCTGTGCTATAACGAAGATATTTGGCACAATTATATTACAGAAGCACATACATTGTATAATACTGTAATAGAGTGGATTATATGATTTTACAACCAATGTTCCACTGGGGATTCCTGACAAGGAGGAGGGGGGGGGGGACAGCACATTACATGATAAGACCTACCCTGAAAATAAACCCTACTGTGGTTTTTCGTGCCAAAATTAATATAAGACCTGGTCTTATTTTTGGGGAAACAGTACTAACTCCTATGTACAAAAAAAAACAGGACATGAACCAAGTAGTAGGTGATAAAGCAGCAGTTGTAAACAGTGTATATATTGGGGGGGCTCAAGTGTGGCCCTTGACAAGTCCGTTGCCATTAATACATTGTAAAGCGCATTATTTCACCCTACAGTACCGTAATGCATGAAATACTGTGCATGCATTGTGGGCATACCTCCCAACTTTCTGAAATGGGAATGAGGGACACCTATTAGCAAAAGTATGCAGGCATAGGGGAAAAACCGCTGACTTTTCCTGTCTTGTGTCCCAGATGGCTGTGCGGCGTATCACAGCGCGGTATCACACCGCTTGCGCATGCACAGTAGGTGCCCGGCTGTGAAGCCACATCCGGGTGCCCACAGTAAGAATGCGAGGGGGGGGGCTTCATTCCCCCACATCACTAGACCCTGGGACAGGTAAGTGTCTGATTATTAAAAGTCAGCAGCTGCAGTATTTGTAGCTGCTGACTTTTAAAAAAATTTTTTTTAGGGGGCACCCAACTTTAACTATATAAGGGCAGGCCTCTTTTTTAGATGTGTTGTTTACAAGTTAAAAACTATTTTTTTTTGCTAGAACATTACTTAGAACCCCTTTTTTTTTTCTAACACCCTAGAGGAAAAAATGGCGGTCGTTGCAATACTTTCTGTCACACCGTATTTGCGCAGCGTTCTTACAAGCACATTTTTTGGGGAAAAAATACATTTTTTGAATTAAAAAATAAGACAACAGTAAAGTTAGCCCAATTTTTTTCTATATTGTGAAAGATAATGTTACACCGAGTAAATTGATGCCCAACGTGTCACGCTTCAAAATTGCGCCCACTCGTGGAATGGCGACAAACTTTTACCTTTAAAAATTTCCTTAGGGGATGTTTAAAAGGTTCTACTGGTTGAATGTTTTGAGATACAGAGGAGGACTAAGGCTAGAATTATTGCTCTCGCTCTACTGATATCTCACATGTGTGATTTGAACCCCGTTTTCATATGCAGACGCTACTCATGTATGCGTTCGCTTCTGCACGTAAGCTCAGCGGGAAGGGCGCGTTTAAAATTTTTTATTTATTTTTTCTTATTTATTATTTTTACACTGTTTTAAAAAAAATAAAAAAAATTATCACTTTTATTCCTATTACAAGGAATGTAAACATCCCTTGTAATAGAAAAAAACATGAGAGGACCTCTTAACCACTTAAGGACCGCCACATGGCAATGTACATCGGCAGACTGGCACCGACAGGCACAAGCACGCACATGTACGTGCTTGCTTTCCAGCGGCGGTCCGTTTCGCTTCAGGAGCGATCCGGGATGAGGGGATGGCCGTTGGTTTCTGGCCATCCCCTCTCAATCGCTCCTGGCGAATGAGAAGCTTCCCCCGCCTGTGTAGTGTAAGCACAGGCAGGGAGGAAGTGATGTCATTGTCCTCGGGATGGTCTTTTTGACCGGACTGCGAGGAGAACACAATAGTAAGTGCACCAACACTACACTGACATGTATGTACACATAGGCACACAAATTACCCCCCGATTTTTCTTATAACAAAAAGTAGAAAATATCTTTTTTTTTTTTTTTTTTTAAATTTTCAGTCTTTTTCCTTTTATATCGTAAAAAATAAATATCGCAGAGGCAATCAAATACCATCAAAAGAAAGCTCTATTTGTGGGAAGAAAAGGACGCAAATTTTGTTTGGGTACAACATTGCATGACCGCGCAATTACCAGTTAAAGCAGTGCAGTGCGAAATTGTAAAAAGACCTCTGGTCCTTAGGCTGACAATTGGTTCGGGGCTGAAGTGGTTAACTATGAGATCTGGGGTCAAAAAGACCTCAGATCTCATATTTACACTAAAATGGGGGGGGGGGGGTGGTTGTGGGTGCACTATTTGCCATCCACTAATTACCACTAGCCGCCACTGCACTGTACCTGAGCTTCCCGTGCACACTAAAATGCTGAGATTGGACACACATAGGCTAATCGTCTAATGTGCAAATAGTTTTATCCTTGTTGCTGCCAGAGCCCCTTTGCATGGATGTTTAGGCTGGATTCACACCTATGCAGTTTTAGTGCTTTTTGCATTTTTCCAGATTTGCACTACAGAACGTGTTCCATAGGAAACCATGTTAAATGGACTGCAGTGCAAATCTGCAAAATGCAAAAAACACTAAAACTGCATAGGTGTGAATCCAGCCTTAAAGAATAAGTTCACTTAAATAAATAAATGCACATTTATTTATTTTTGCGGGTAAAAAAAAATGTTCATTTACTATTTTTTTTGTGGGAGCCTGGAAAGCATAACACCAGTGATCAGCAGATTGCTGATGCCATGCATGACACTTGCAGACTGTCAGTGTAAGCTGTCTGCTGGTACCTCATATGGGTAGTCTCACAGTGACAAGAAGAACTAACAGAGCATTCAACAGCACCATGGTAGTTCATTGAGAACTACAAGCTGACATCTGTAAAGACAGCCACGCTCCTTTCAAAAAGTGGCGCTTCGCCGATCCACTTTCTCTGTGTGACAGCAGTATGAGGAGATGTTCCCCGTCCTGCTGTCACAAGAAGAGAGGGGATCGATGAGAGGCTGGAGCAGTGGGAACATGTTACACCTCTGACATGTGTCAGTACTTTTTTGGGGGCAAACCAAACTTTGGGACTCTTTTATTTTCAATGATAAACAGGAGACATAGAGAGGATAAATCTCCCTAACGGGGGCACAGATATGAGCTTTGTGACATGGTGCATTATCCTGCTGGAATCAGAAGATGGGGACACTGTAGCCATAAAGGGATGGACATGGTCAGCAACAGGCATGTACTGGCCATTGGGACTACCGGGAGTTTCCCGGTGGGCCGATGGCTCAGTGGGCCACTCTGATGTAAGGGGGCTGCTGATGGGACACACTGATGTAAGGGGGCTGCTGATGGGACATTCTGATGTAAGGGGGCTGCTGATTGGACATTCTGATGTAAGGGAGTGCTGATGGGACACTCTGATATAAGGGAGTGCTGATGGGACACACTGATGTAAGGGGGTGCTGATGGGACACTGATGTAAGGGGGCTGGTGATGGGACACTCTGATGTAAGGGAGTGCTGATGGGACAAATTTCTGTCCCAGTCCAGTCCTGCCTTCCTCTCTCCCCTTATCACTTGAAGAAGAGAAGCTGCCTTCAGAACTATGAGTACACGTGGGAGGGGGACACTCTGATGTAAGGTGCTGGTGATGGGACTCTGATGTAAGGGGGCGCTGATGGGAATCTGATGTAAGGGGGTGCTGATGGGACTCTGATGTAAGGGGGTGCTGATGGGACTCTGATGTAAGGGGGTGCTGATGGGACACACAAAATGTAAGTGGGCCGGTCTGGATGAAGTCCAGGGCCAAATTTCTGTCCCAGTCCAGCCCTGGTCAGCAACAATACTCAGGTAGGCCGTGGCATTTAAACAATGCTCAGTTGGTATTAAGGGGCCCAAAGTGTGCCAAGAAAATACCCCCCCCCCCACACCATTACACCACCACCAGCAATCTGAACCATTGATACAAGGTAGGCTGGATCCATGCTTTAATGTTGTTTACGCCAAATTCTGACCCGACCATCTGAATGTCACAGCTGAAATTGAGACTCATCAGACCAGGCAACGTTCTTCCAATCTTCTATTGTCCAAGTTTGGTGAGCCTGTGCGAATTGTAGCCTCAGCTTCCTGTTCTTAGTGCACAGGAGTGGCACCTGGTGTGGTTTTCTGCTGCTGTAGCCCATCTGCTTCACAGTTCAATGTGTTGTGTGTTCAGAGATGGCATTCTGCATACCTTGGATGCAACAAGTGGGTATTTGAGTTACCTGTTGCCTCCAATTAACTGCCGCTCACTGGATATTTTCTCTTTTTCGGACCATTCTCTGTAAGCCATAGAGATGGTTGTGTGTGAAAATCACAGTAAATCAGCAGTTTTTGAAATACTCAGACCAGCCCGCCTGGCATCAACAACCATGTCACTCTCAAAGTCACTTAAAATGGAAATTTAGTGGAACTTTTTTTCAACTTTCCCTCTAACAAATCTTCTGCCCTTGTTGTTGTTTTAACTTTGGATAGTAAAACATTTTTTTCTGCTAGTAAATACCTTATACAGCCCACATCCTATTTCTTGTCTGGTCATCCGCCTAGGCTTATGACATCATGCACAGCTCTCTCTCTCTCTCAGTGTCCTGAGAGTTTGTCAGGAAAGGAGTGGGGGGGGGGCGAGCCATAAGAGGGTCAATGAGAGCTGCAGAGCTGGAGGTGTGCCTCTGTGTAAATCCAGGAAGTGAACAGACAGCAGCTTCAGCTGCCCAGTTAAAATGGCTGCAGCCAGACTCAGTGGAGAGAGATTTCTGCAGCACATTTGGCAAGTACAGAATTTATTTATTTATTTAGGGGCCTTATATAGCGCTGTCAATTTATCCAGTGCTTTACATATACATTGTACATTCGCATCAGTCCTTACTTTCAAGGAACTTACAATCTAAGGTCCCTAACTCACATTCATATACTAGGGTTAGTTTAGACAGAAGTCAATTAACCTACCAGCATGTCTTTGGAGTGTGGGAGGAAACCCACGCAGGCACAGGGAGAACATGCAAACTTCATGCAGTAAGTGTCATGGTTGGTATTCGATCCAGCGACCACTTTTTACTGCTAGGAGTGCTGTCCACTACACCACTATGCTGCCCCAGTATATATAAAATAATATGTAAAGGGGTTGGAGGGAAGCTTCAGAATGGCAAAGGTTTTTTTATTACAAATTATGTGAGCAGACTGCAGTTCCTCTTTAAATTTCCTTTCTTCCCCATTCTGATGCTCGGTTTAAACTTCAGCAAGTCGCCTTCACCACGTCTAGATGCCTAAATGCATTGAGTTGCTGCCGTGTGATTGGCTGATTAGCAATTTGTGTTACCAAGTAGGGATGAGCTTCGTGTACGTTCGACTCGAACATCGGCTGTTCGTCCGTTCGGCGAAGTCCGAACATTTTGGTCCATTCGCGTCAAATTCGTGTGGCGCTCACGGCCCACAATGCACTGCGATGGCGCAGTGCATTGCTGGCTCATGATTGGCCAAGCATGCACTGTGACCCCGCATGCTTGGCCAATCGCAGCGCCAGCAGCGAGGAGAGCCATGATTGGCTACAGGCAGGATGCCTGTGGCCAATCATAGCTCAGGCTGTGTAGTGCACGCCCCACACTATATAAGGCCGTCATCGCGACGGCCTCGTGTAGTGTGTTGGCGTCTGAAGCAGTGGGTGTTCTGTGTACCTTCAACACAGTACACACCGATCGTTTTCGGCCGATTTTCTATCTTGCTGTTGTGTAGTGGTTATTGTCTGCGTGCCCTGACCACAGTATACACCACTATATTCACCTCGCCTATATAGCTAGTGATCTATCTTTTATAATAGAGCTTGCAGTCAGTAGTGTTAGGAGATAGTGCGTGCTGTCTGCGTGCTCTGTACCCAGTACATACCGCTATATCCACCTACATAGCTGTTCTCTATTTGAGCCCACTTGCCATCTGCAGGAGTTATTGGAAGTTGTGTGTGCCTCCAGCACAGCACAGTATACATCTGTGTATACCCCTTTATCTCTGGTGTTCTATAATAAAGGCATCTGCAGGAGTTAGTGGGTGTTGTGTGCCTCCAGCAACTGCTGTTTTACCCAACTCCCTTCAGGCCATTACCATGTCTGGAAGGCCAGCAAGGAGAGGCAGACAGGCGCGAGCCGATAAAAGAGGGCAAGCAGGCTCTGTGTCTAGAGACAACAGTGCTGGTCGTGGACGCGGTGCATTGTCATCAGCACGTGGCCATGGGACATGCTTGTCCTTCTTTTCGGCAGCTGGACATGTTGAACCGCAACATGCCAACGACTTGGTAGATTGGATGACCAAGCCCTCTTCATCCTCCTCATCCTCTCTCACCCAGTCTCAGGGTAGTAGCAAAGCAGCTGCCAACGCATCGTCTTCCCTCCTCTCAATGTCATCATCAGTGACTCCTTCCCTAGACCCACCACGTCCTCCTGAGGAGTCTCCTGAACTCTTTGAGCACAGTGTTGGGTACATGCTCCAGGAGGATGCCCAGTGTTTTGTGGGCTCTGATGATGACACTCAGCTAGAGGAAGGCAGTAGCGTGAGCGCAGAGAGAGGGGATGCTCTAGAAGGACAGCAATCTGGCAGTCATGTTCCACAAGTTGCAGCATACTGCCAGGTTTGCTACAGCGATGAAGAGGGAGGGGATGATGAGGGCACTGACTCCACGTGGGTGCCTGGAAGGAGGGAGGAGGAGGCACATGTCCAACGAGGCAGGATGCCCTCCGGGGGCCAGCTTAGGGGCAGCACACCGACTGAATCACACCGCAGAGCTCCGCCTGTGTAGAGCGCTGCCTCTGCGCGTTATTCTAAAAGTTCTTTGGTGTGGGCCTTTTTTGAGATGAGTGCATCAGATCGCACCGCTGCTATTTGCAACCTATGTCTCAAGCGTATCTCACGTGGCCAAAACATCAGCCGCTTGGGCACCACATGCTTGACCAGACATATGTTGACCTGCCATGCAGCTCGTTGGCAAGCGTACCTCAAAGACCCACACCAAAGAACAAAGCGGACCTCTCCTTGCTCCTCATCAGCTGGCATCTCCAACCCCACTAGACCTTCAGTCCTCTCTGAAACCTGCTCTGAGAGGAATGAAGGTGTAGAATTAGGTGTGTCACAGCCAAGTGCTTCCGGGCACTCTGCTAGCGGTACACCCACGTCCGATTATAGTAGGCAAATGTCCCTGCCCCAGCTGCTGGACCGGCGGAAGACGTTCACTCCCAGCCATCCACATGCCCAGCGGTTGAATGCTAGCTTGGCTAAATTGCTAGCACTTCAACTGCTGCCTTTTCAATTGGTAGACTCGGCCCCCTTCCGTGAGTTTGTACAATGTGCGGTTCCTCAGTTCCTTCTCACGGAAGGCGATTCCGGCTCTCTACCGGCATGTGGAAGGCAATGTCCTCGCTGGACAGGGCGGTCAGCGGTAAGGTGCATATTACCGCTGACTCATGGTCCAGCAGGCATGGACAGGGACGTTACCTGTCTTTCACGGCCCATTGGGTCACTCTTCTGGCAGCTGGGAAGGATGCAGGACAAGGTGCAGTAGTGTTGGAGGTTGTTCCGCCACCACGCCTCCAAAATGCTACTATTGGTTGTGACACACCTCTCTCCTCCACCCCCTCCTCTTCTTCTTCCTCCATGGCCTCTTCCAGTGCTCTGTCCTCAGAACCAGCGGTGCTCCGTAGGCGTTGCAGGGGCTACGCAAGTACGCAGGCAAAACGATGCCATGCTGTGCTTGCGCTGGTTTGTTTGGGGGACAGGAGCCACACTGGGGCGGATGTTTTGTCAGCTCTGCAGGGGCAGGCCGAGAGGTGGTTGACGCCACGCCAGCTTAAGCCAGGAATGGTGGTTTGCGACAATGACACCAACCTCCTCTCCGCCCTCCGACAGGGACAACTGACCCATGTGCCCTGTGTAGCTCACGTCCTTAACCTGGTGGTGCAGCGGTTCTTGGGCAGGTACCCCGGCTTACAGGATGTCCTGAAGCAGGCCAGGAAAGTCTGTGTGCATTTCCACCGATCATTTAATGCCTGTGCTCGGCTGGCTGAGCTCCAAAAGGAGTTGAACCTGCCCAAGAACCGCCTTATATGTGACATGCCCACCAGATGGAACTCAACATTGGCCATGCTGCAGCGGCTGCACACGCAGCAGAGGGCCATCAATGAGTACCTGTGCGACTACGGCACCAGGACAGGGTCAGGGGAGCTCGGTTTTTTCTCACCACGCCAGTGGGGCATGATCAGGGATGCATGCACTGTCCTGTCACCGTTTGAGGAGGCCACAAGGATGGTGAGCAGTGACAGTGCATGCATCAGTGACACTGTACCTCTTGTCCACCTCTTGGAGCATACGCTGCGTGGAATAATGGACAAGGCACTTGAGGCAGAACAGAGGCAGGAAGAGGAGGACTTCCTTGCCTCTCAAGGCCCCCTTTATCCAGACAGTGTTCCTGCTGTGCCACCCATCACACAGGAAGAGGATGAGGAGGAGGAAGAGGAGGAGGAGGATGATTGTGTGAGCATGGAGGTGGAGGCTGGCACTCAGCATCAGCAGCAGCAGCAGCAGTCTTGTAGGGATGATTTACAGTCCCAAGAAACACGTGGACTTGTACATGGCTTGGGAGGAGGTAGCTGCGGATCATGTTGTCCTTAGTGACCCAGAGGACTCCGGACTGAATGCCTCAGCTAACCTACGCTGCATGGCCTCCCTGATCCTGCAAAGCCTGCGGAAGGATCCTCGTATTCTTCGGATCAAGTAGAGGGACCATTACTGGCTGGCCACTCTCCTTGATCCACGGTACAAGGGTAAGGTTGCTGACCTTATCTTGCCATCGCAGAGGGAGCAGAGGATGAGACATCTCCGGGAGGCCTTGCAGAAAGGTCTGTGCAACGCGTTCCCAGAGACTGGGAGGTTACAAACTCCTGGTCCTGGACAACGTGTTGCTGAGGCATCAGTCAGAAGGAGCGGTGGAGAAGGTGGCCGTCTGACTGATGCTTTCAGACAATTTTTTAGTCTGCAGCCCCAAGGTATGATTGGTTCCAGCACCCATCGCCAGCGTCTAATTTACATGGTGCAGGAATACCTAGGGGAAAGGTCAGACTTGGACACCTTTCCCACCGAAAATCCTCTGGCTTACTGGGTCTTGAGGATGGATCACTGGCCAGAGCTTGCACAGTATGCAATTGAGCTACTGGCCTGTCCTGCATCCAGCGTTCTTTCGGAACGCACCTTCAGTGCTGCTGGTGGCTTTGTTACCGATCACAGGGTGCGCCTGTCCACCGAATCAGTTGATCGACTGACCTTCATCAAGATGAATCAGTCTTGGATCACCCACAGCTACCAAGCACCTGAAGCTGATGTAACCGAATAATTTTTTTTAAAATACCACATCCCTTCAAGACTGCCTATGCTGATGCTGAGTGACTGTCCTGTTATGTTGATTGTCTATCCTCTTCCTCCTCCGCTGATATGTTGGAAGAACATTTCTGGTTCTGGTTGATGCCATCAGCCCAATTTTTCTGCCCCTGTTTAACAGGGGCGTTTAAGTACAATTTTTGATGCAATGCTTTGCAGCAGGGCTAATTCCTGCAATCAAACAAGAGTATATGGGAGAGGTTGCAGTGTGGTGGCACCAGCACCAGTGCCTAAGGCCCAATTTTTCTGCCCCTGTTTAACAGGGGCGTTTAAGTACAATTTTTGATGCAATGCTTTGCAGCAGGGCTAATTCCTGCAATAAAACTAGAGTATATGGCAGAGGTTGCAGTGTGGTGGCACCAGCACCAGTGCCTAAGGCCCAATTTTTCTGCCCCTGTTTAACAGGGACATGTAATTACAATTCTTGATATAATATTTCACAGGAGGGCCCCTTCCTGTGCCCACCCAGAGTAACGGTGAGGACTTATAGTGTTGTGGCACCAGCACCACAACCACCAAAGGTCAATTTTTCTACCACTGTTCAACAATGGCATGTAATTACAATTCTTGATATAATCGTTCACAGCAGGGCGCTCCAGCGCCCACCAAGAGTCACTTTGAGGGCTTACAATGTTGTGGCAAAACCAACACCTTGTTCCGCCATTTCTGCAGAGCATATAGGGCAGGCCCCTACTTTCAAACATCCAACTTACAAACATCTCCTACTTGCAAACGCAAGGAGACAGCAGCAAGTGAGATGAAAAAAGATGGACGACAAAACAAATTATACAGGGGTGATAACCCTTCCCTATGTTTTCCAAAAAGCTTAAAAATAGTTTTTTTGACTGGAGCTAC
Organism: Lithobates pipiens; assembly: GCF_037356315.1. Lineage (NCBI taxonomy): Eukaryota > Metazoa > Chordata > Amphibia > Anura > Ranidae > Lithobates > Lithobates pipiens. The sequence goes on along the minus strand of NW_027507903.1, from coordinate 51,119,648 downwards.
ACTTTAAAAATGTACCAGATTCAACTTAACACAACAAACCTACACAGTCCCTGTCTTGTTTGCACCGCCTGTATACTGTTGTTCTGAGTATATAGAGCCTGGGGGCCACACGCATTTCCTTTTTTTAATATGGGTACGGGGTTCCCCTTAATATGCGTACAAGACCCAAATAGGCTGGTAATGGGCAGGGATGGCTACCCATGCCATTTTTCTCAATGATTTTCAACCATATTGCAGGAACCAGATATAACATTAAAACCGCAAGCAGTTTTAAATGGTGTTATTTCCGTTTAATGTCATTTTGTGCAGGGACTGTTCTAAACACGGGAAACACGTGGCACTTCACAGGCATACTACAGACACCCCCCAGGCACCATATTTAAAGGAATATTTCACTTTTTTTTTCACTTTAATCGTCATTAAAATCAGTGCTCCCGCCAAAACGGCCATTTTTAAAAACATTTTAGGCATTGACCCATGTCCCCTGGGGCAGGAGCCAGGTCCCCAAACCCTTTTTAGGACAGTATCTTGCATATTAGCCGTTAAAATTAGCACTTTTCATTTCGAACGTTCGAGTCCCATAGACTTCAATGGGGTTCTAACGTTCGTTCGAATTTGGGGTCCGTTCGAAAGTTCTGGTGCGAACCGAACCGGGGGGTGTTCGGCTCATCCCTATTACCAAGCAATTGAGCAGGTGTACCTAATAAAGTGACGGTGAGTGTATGTCTTTCATCTGTATATTTAGTTGTTTGCTGGAAGTTCAGCCTTTGTGTTGATTTATTTTTATGATGGTGCTGCAGAATGTGTTCCTCTGAACGCAGAAAAGGCCAATTCCCGCAGTGTGATTCACCATGTAGTGCGTTCTGCACATCGCATACATAGCGGAATACAAATTCAGAAGAGGAGTAAATGCGAGATAAAATAAAGCAAATAACGAGAAAAGAGTTTTTAACAGTTAAATGCCAATTTCATAAAAAAAATAAAATCCACACTAACTGTAGACAGCCAGTTTGCTCCGAACCCAATCCCCCCCCCCCCTTTTATCTTTGCTCCATTTTTTTTTCTTTCTCTTCCCCATTTCATTATTCTTATTATTCTTCCTGTCATTATTCTGGATATATCATCTGACAGATATGGTATGTAACAAATCACACAGAAAGCACTGAGATTTATATAATTGCATACTAGATAATTATGAAGCACACATCACTCACAATGCACCTAAGCTGCGCTCCATATCACATGTCACCTGCAATCTGCTGGGCTTTGTGAGATCTATTTGCCATAATAACATAGGCGATGTCACAGTACCTCCGGGGCCCAGCCAATCAGTGTAAGTCAGATTTCCTCCCACATCCCTATGGACGATATCTGAGTGTATTTGATGTGTGTAACCATGAACAGGATTTATGGCTGAACTCCAGGCACAAACACTTTCCGTGAAATATATTCCCCAAAATTTGTAACAGTTATGAATTCAAATGCCTTTACAAATCCAGGTATTGCCTTGTAAAAATAACAGTGAGATCATTACTGTGCTGTATACAGCTTCTGCAGAGAGTAGAGCTGTGGGAGGGGCCCAGGAAGCCCCACCCACCACAGGCCGCCTGAAAAAACGATAGAAGGGGGCGGAGACAAGACCAGTCCCTCTACACAAGAAGAGAGACCAGCGGTGAGTGGTCTTTATTACAGGAAGATCCCGCACAGAGGGAAAGTCTCAAGCCTTGTACACACGGTCGGAGAATCCGTCGGAATGTGTCCTATCGGACCATCTTGTCGGATAATCCAACTGTGTGTGGTATGCATCGGACTGATTCCGTTGGACCCAATTTTCCAACTTGTTGGAAATATTTCCCGACCAACTGGTTCGATCAGACATACTCCGATCATGTGTAGAGAATTCCGATCGGACAAAGTGCCACGCATGCTCAGATCAAATTCCTACATCAAAGCTATTGGCTACTAGCCTGAATGTAGTCCCATTGTAACGAAATGACGTCATCACGTTCTGAAAGATCGGATTTTTTGACAACTTAGTCCGACCGTGTGTATGCAACAGTTTCGGACAAGATCCGACAGACAAAATCCAACGGATTTGGTTGTCGAAATCTCCGACCGTGTGTACAGGGACTTACACTGCATAGATCTGGAAGAAATACACAAAACACACCAAGATTCAAGGAGGAATACACATGACTTATATTTAGACAATATGTGAGTTCAGCTTAGGTCTGGGGAAAGTACATATCACGTTTTGCCTATACAGCCCTTGCAATATCCTCTGCCTCAAGGTCTCTGGCTTGAGAGTCGGCTCACACTTAAGCCTCGTACACACGATCGGATTGTTGGCCAACAAAACCGCAGACTTTTGTCAGAAGGGTGTTGGGCCAAGCTTGTCTTGCATACACACGGCACACAATTTTTGGCCAACAATCACGAATGTAGTGACGTGCTATGAGGTTTTTCTGCTCTTTAGCGCCACCCTTTGGGCTCCTTCTACTAATTTCATGTTAGTAGAAGTTTGGTGAGTGTTGATTTGCGCTTTTCAGTTCGTGCTTCTCAGTTTCTTTCTGAACGGCCGTTCGTCAACCAGACATGTTGCGGAATCAGAGGAGATAACGTGTTATTTATTATTGATCTTGGAGTTATTGCTTTGACATTTTTTTTGGGGTTGAATAATGATTTGATTTGTTGTATTTTCTATATTGTTGGATGCATAGAATGCACTTTTTTGGTTAAGTTCTATTGGCAGATAGCATGTCTAATTTTATTTGTTTTCTTTTTTTAATGCACAATAAATAAATTGTGGAGAATAATACTTGGCTATGTGTTTTACTTCAAATGACAGTTTGGGAGTAGGCAGTTACATTTTAAAAAAATAATGTAAACTTGACAAGGGACACCAATATAGTTGTATCTTTGTTCTTAAAAACAACAGGATAATGGTGTTGTGGTAACTTGGCTAAATAGAAAAGCATAATAATATTATTCTTGATATCACTAGAAAAAAAGAGCCTTTGAATATTAATTTGCAATAACTTCATCAGTATCACCAGCAAAGCAGCTTTATTATTATCCCCGACCCGGTCCTGAGCTCCGTGACCGTGGCCGCGGGACCAGCGGACCAGATCGCTGCTGGTGTCCCTTGATCGGGTCACAGAGCTGAAGAACGAGGAGAGGTCTGTGTAAACAAACCTCTCCCCGTGCTTCCTACTGTGGCTGTCATCGATTGTTTCTTCCCTTTTTATAGGGAAAGACGATCAGTGATGTCACATGCCAGGCCACGCCCCCCTACAATAAAAAAAAAACAACGTCATACATAACACCTACACTGCCCCCCTAGTGGTTACAGTGTCATTTACATAGGAATCAGTGCATTTAAATAGCACTGATTGCTGTATAAATGACAATGGTCCCAAAAATGTGTCAAAAATGTCCGATGTGTCCACCATAATGTCGCAGTCACAATAGAAAATCACTGATCTCCATCACTACTAGTAAACAAAAAAAAATATTAATAAAAATGCTATAAAACTATCCCCTATTTTTTAAATGCTATAACTTTTGCGCAAACCAATCAATAATTCGCTAATTGCGATTTTTTTTTAAATCAAAAATATGTAGAAGAATACGTATCAGCCTAAACTGAGGAAAAAAAATTTTTTTTTTATATATTTTTTGGGGATATTTATTATAGCAAAAAGTAAAAAATATTGCATTTTTTTCAAAATTGTCGCTCTATTTTTGTTATGCCATTACTAGTAAAAAAATAAATAAATAATAAAAATTCCGTAAAAATGCTATAAATCTTTCCCATAGTTTGTAGATGCTATAACTTTTGCGCAAACCGATCAATATACACTTATTGCAATTTTTTTTTACCAAAAATATGTAGAATAATATATATTGGCCTAAACTGATGAAGAAATTTGTTTTTTGAAAAACCTTTTTGGGGATATTTATTACAGAACAAAGTCAAAAATATTGTTTTTTTTTTTTTTCAAAATTTTTGCTCCCCTTTTTTTGCGTATAGAGTGAAAAAATGAAAACTGCAGAGGTGATCAAATACCACCAAAAGAAAGCTCTATTTGTGGGAAAAAAGGATGCCAATTTTGTTTGGGAGCCACGTCGCACGACCGCGCAATCGTCAGTTAAAGCGATGCAGTGCCGAATGGCAAAAAGGGGCTTGGTCCTTTGGCTGCAAATTGGTCCGGGGCTTAAGTGGTTAAAGAAGAAGAGAATTGTGCGCTGCATTTCTAGATTTCATAATTTGCCGCATCACGAATGTTAATTCTCCATTACAAACACTAGTTTACAAGACCGACCGCTTCTGCTTCCAATCATGCCTGTTTGAACTTCGGACTTTTGTCCAACAGACTTGTGTACACACGCTGGGAGAATCCAACAGACATTTGTCCACAGAAAATTTATAAACATGCCATCCAACATTTGTCTGTGGAAAATCCGACAATTGTCCGATGGAGCATACACACAGTCGGATTTTCCCACCAACAGCCTGTCATCACACATTTCCCCAGGGAAAATCCGATCGTGTGTACAAAGCTTAAGCCGTTGCGGTAACACGCCATACACGTGTTGCAGTGTCATTTATTTTGAATGGCCTATGAATGTACCTTCACAAGAGACTTGTGCTGCAACACACCACAGCGCACCAGAACACACCTAGGGGGCGTGCACGCCGCTTCTGCAGGGATTAGTCACAGCAGATACTGATCAGCGGGTTCCAGCCAATGGATGACCACCGACACTTGCCGATCGTCAGGAAGACACAGGACAGAGCTTTGCTTATGTAAACAAGGCAGCTATCTGTTCTGACAGGGGAAGTGATGGATTTAAAATCCATCACTTCCCCTAGTAAAAGCATCACACACAGTATACAAAAACATTAGCTAGGCACACATTTAACCCTTTGATCACGGATGTTTAACAAAGCCTGTGCCATTAATATAGCGACAGTGTATATTTTTAGCACCATCAGTTAGTGTCAGATTGTCCGCTGCAATATCGCAGTCCCCCTGCAGTCATTACTAGTATAAAAAAATAAAATAAATACAAATTCCAGTATAGTTTGTAGACGTAGATTGTAGACGCCATAACTTTTGCACAAACCAATCAATATACACTTATTGGGATTTGTTTTTTTACCAAAAACGTAGCAGAATACATATTGGCCTAAATTTATAAAGAAATTCAATTTTTTTTATTGGATATGCTTTCTATTAGAAAGTACAAAATATTGTTTTTTTTTTTTTACATTTTTTTAATTTTTAGCGCAAAAAAAAAAAAAAAAACGGTGATCGAATACCACCAAAAGAAAGCTCTATTTATAGGAAAAAATTGCATCATTTTTTTTGGGTACAGTGTTTGTCAGTTAAAGGAACGCAGTGCTGTATAGCAAGAAATGGCCTGGTCATAAAGGGGGTAAATCTTCCGGAGGTCTAGTGGCTATACAGCACATCCCACTTCAACACAATAAAGTTTAGCAAAAAAAGTGTTTCCCCTTCCTGCTGCCAATATCTTGTGTTTCTACACTACACTCAATCAGTGACCTTAAGGGCCGGTTCACACCATGTCTCCACATGAATCGCACAGGAATGTGCGCAAAACACACTCCAATTGCAATCTGCAGCGTTGTAAATGTAAAGTTAATACAGGTGTGTTTTACCCGACACCTGACGCATGTTAATTTTTGTACCATGCGATTTAGTTACAATGCATTTTCAAAAGGAAGTGCATGCATTACTTTTGGTGCAGTGCAATTTTAGCCCATTTAAAATGAATAGGCTGAAATCGCACCACACAGAACCGCATTGTGAATCGCTTAGGAACGCACAGCGGGTTCCTTTGCGATTTATGTACAGGCATGGTGTGACCCAGCCCTCAAGGAAGTGATGTCACAGGAACTAAGCACGTGACACACCGCAAGATAGCACAGCATGAAAAAAACTCAAACTGCATTGCAAACGCATCAAAAACGCTCATTAAAATAACGCACTTTAACGCATCTTAGTGCGAATGCCATAATGCATGTGCTGTTAGGTGAACTGTCCCCAAGACTCAGGGCTGAAAAATAGTTTTACAGTTTGTTCAGGCTACTGGTTGGGAGCAGTAAAACCCCATGGTTGAGCTGCCTTTTTGCCACCCCCCAGTCGCTGCATAGGCAGTGGCCTGGGGTTGTACACATGGTACAGTAGCAATGCCCTGCTAATGCGGGTTCCAAGGGATTTAAGCAGGCAGCGAGGAGGCAATACGATGCCCCATAGGCTTGGTTCACACTAAACAGTGTGATGATGCGGGTGTTTTCATGCTTGTTGGGAAACCCATTCATTTTAATGGCCTGCCCTACACAGAGGAACCCAAAATAATAAGTCCCTGAGACCTTTGTAAAAACAAGCCAGACCCCATAGTGCACGTGTTTGCAGATGTGTGGGGGTCCTATTAACAATTAGCCACATGTCTGCTACAGGGCGGCACATTTCTCTGCGATTTTCCACATGTTCCCGATATGCAGTAGTGCGAAACTTTCTTTGTCATGCAAAGTTGCTGCTCGCCCATTTAGTTTCCTAGAACATTCTGTGTTCTTTATTATAAATTAGGGCTTCCTTGTATAAGGAAGTAAATACAGTTTGTCTGTAAAGGTTCTCATTTATCCAAGTCACAGTATAGTAATCTTTCTATGCCTACCAATGGACTTATTACTTGGATTGTTCCTGCCACTCATTTTAGACACTATTTTATATCTATATTATTTTAGTTAAAGCGAAAATCTAGGGTCACCATCTGGCTAGTAATTTCGGCAAGCTGGTGTGTTTTTGAGGAGCTTGCTCCCAACCAATTGCAGCTCCCAACAAGCTGACAGGTTTCTGCTGACTGGATTTAAAACCTCAGATGTAGTAGCAACAGTGCATCATGTCCTACTAGAGCCTGCACCAGGGCTGGTGTTACCACTAGGCAAACTAGACAGCTGCCTAGGGTGCACTGCTGCTTAGGGCGCCTGGCCACTGACGTACTACTCTCTTCTGTGCCAAACTGTATGCCGTCTACCAGGTGGTCAGGTTCGGCACATCACGGATCTGGTGAACAGATTACTGGGAGGGGCTGGGGAAGACCCAGCTGTCATGGTGCATGTTGGCACCAATGACAAAGTCAGAGGCAGATGGAGTGTCCTAAAGAATGATTTTAGGGACTTGGGAGCTAAATTGAAGAAAAGGACCTCCAAGGTAGTATTCTCAGGAATACTACTGGTACCTCGAGCCACACCGGAAAAGCAGAAGGTGGTTAGGGAAGTAAACAAGTGGCTGAGGAGCTGGTGTAGTAAGGAGGGGTTTGGATTCCTGAAGGATTGGGCCGACTTCTCAGTTGGTCACCAGTACTATAGAAGAGATGGACTGCACCTAAATGAGAAGGGTGCTGATGTGCTGGGAGTAAAGATAGCCAAAAAGTTAGAAGGATACATATTCCAGAGGGTAGTATTGGGGACATTAGTGCTAAGTTGACAAAAGCACATAAACCCAAGGTAAGTATAGTAACAAGTCCTAGTAATCTCGGAACACCCAATAATAGGATAGTATGAAACCGGCCTAAACTACGTGGCATGTTCACCAATGCCAGGAGCCTGAGATGGGTGAACTAGAGATACTGTTGTACGAGGAGGATTTGGATTTTGTGAAAATTTCAGAGACCTGGTTCAACAGCTCTTACGATTGGCTGGCAACCATTCAAGGGTATTCCCTCTCATCGCAGGGATAGAGAGGGTAAAAAAGGGGGAGGGGTGTGTCTATATATCTGTCAGGAAAACCTTTCCCGCAAACGTCAGAGTAATGTGAGGATCAGAAGAATACCTGTGCGCAAGAAAACCATTCTGCGCACGCACATACGCAATAGCGCAATTAGCGGTGCGCCCATGCGCGCATCTGTCTTGACGGCAATTGGCGCCAATGTGCGCTATTTAAAGGGGATCCATGCCTTGCTGTCTTGCTGACCGTTCAACAGCGTTCCTGTGTACTCTGCTACCCTGTATCTGAATTTACTTGATCCGTGTTTGACTTGGCCTGTTCCAGACTTCTCTGCTCGCTGCCTGCCTCGACCTTGGCTTCTGAGCTTGACTATTCTCTTGGATTTCATTTGGTACCTGATCTGCCCGCCTGTATTTGACCCAGACTGTTTATCTACTCTGCAACCTGCTAGTTACCTGTTCACCACTGCTGGACTACAGGACACCTCCTTGCTGCCCGCTGTACCCTGCTTGCTGTCAGCATTCTGCTACTGGGTAACAAGACACCTCTCTGCTGTCCACTGTATCTGGCCGGTGCCTTCTGCTGTATCCTGCTGCCATCCGCATCCTGCTGCTGGACTACAGGACTCCTCCCCATTGTCCGCTATATTCTGCCTGCAGTCTTCACTTCGTCACTGGGCTACAAGACACCTCCCTACTATCCATTGTTTACGGCTGGTGCTGCCTGCCGCATCCTGCTGTCATCTGCATCCTGCTGCTGGACTACAGGACACCTCCCTACCACCAACGGGTTCCTGCCTTCTACACCAGTCACCCAGTCAGGCGCTTGTGCTCCATTGTGCTCCCAAGCCCCTGTGCTCTTGAGCCGCTGAGCCCAGCGCTGACAGCTAGTTCCTAACTGTCTTGCAGGACAATTTTGTGGGTCGGATGGTAAACGCACCAACTAGAAACAAAGCGTTACTAGATCTACTGATTACCAATAATACAGACCTGATCACGGATGTGGAAATACGGGGCAATTTAGGAAACAACGATCACAGGTTAATTGGCTTCAGTATAACTCACACAAATAGGAAACATAAGGGGAATACAAAGACACTGAATTTCAAAAGCCAACTTCCCTAAACTACGTACCTTGCTAGAAGGCATAATATTGGGATAAAATCTTAGGAACAAAGAACACGGAGGAGAGCTGGGTTTGCTTTAATAGCATATTAAATAAGGGCATCAGTCTGTGCATCCCATTGGGTAATACATTTAAAGATTGAACAAAAGTCCTGGATGGCTTAACTCCAATGTAAAAATGCATATAAAAGCAAAGGAGAAGGCCATCAAAAAATACAAGGTTGAGAGATCATTATCAGCATTCAGACTTTATAAAGAATGCAATAAGATATGTAAGGGTGCAGTTAGGGTGGCTAAGATAGAACACGAAAGACACATAGCAGAGGAGAGTAAAAAAAAATTCCCAAGAAATTTTTTAAGTATATAAACAGTAAAAAAGGGAGGACAGACAATATTGGCCCCATAAGGAATGAGGAAGGACATCTGGTTACAAAGGATCCTTATGACTCGTCACAGGAAGTTCCCTCATGACTAACAGAGGACAGAATTAGAATTAGATTTGCGAAGCTTAACATTAATAAATCACCAGGACCGGATGGCTTGCACCCGAGGGTACTTGGGGAACTCAGTCAATTGCCAGACCATTGTTCCTAATTTTTACTGACAGTCTACTGACTGGAATGGTACCAGCTGATTGGAGGAAAGCCAATGTAGCACCAATATTTAAAAATGGCCCAAAATAATCCCTGGAAATTACAGACCAGTTAGCCTAACATCAATAGTATGCAAGCTCTTGGAGGGGATGATAAGGGACTATATACAAGATTAGTAATGACTACGGTATCATTAGCAGTAATCAGCATGGATTCATGAAGAATCGTTCTTGCCAAACCAATCTATTAACCTTCTATGAGGAAGTGAGTTGCCATCTAGTAGATCAGTAGTCATCAATCCTGTCCTCAGGACCCACTAACAGGCCAGGTTTTATGTATTGCCTTGGGGAGATGCAGACTAGAATACTGCAATCACTGAGCAGCAAATTATATCACCTGTGATGTATTTCAGTTATCTTGCAAACCTGGCCTGTTAGTGGGCCCTGAGGACAGGGTTGATGGCCTCTGATCTAGATAAAGGAAGGCCCGTAGACGTGGTGTATCTGGATTTTGCAAAAGCACTTGACACAGTTCCCCATAAACATTTACTGTACAAAATAAGGTCCGTTGGCACTGACCATAGGATTGAAACCTGGCTACATGGGCGAATTCAGAGGGTGGTGATGAATGGGGAATGGTCAGGGGTCCCACAGGGTTCTGTGCTGGGACCAATCCTATTTAATTTATTCATAAACGACCTGGAACATCCGGTCCTGTGTACAGGGCATTAGATAAGCACCTGAACAACCACAACATACAGGGATATACAAGGTAATACTGACATATAATCACACACATAGGTTGGACTTGTGTCTTTTTTCAGCCTCACCTACTATGTAACTATGTAAGGTACTCTTCATCGCTGCGATCCATACAATAGGTACTCCTGACCCCTGCACTCTGTGTGTTATGTGCTCTTAAGCCCCTGCACTTTGCGCGTTACACACTCCTGACCCCTGTGCTCTGTGATTTATGTAATGCTACCTCTGCACTATGTATGTTGTGTATTCCTAACCTCTGATCAGTATATGTTATGTACTACTTACTTGTGCACCCTTTGTACTCCTGACCTGTGCACTGTGTGTTATGTACTCCTGACCCCTGCACTCATTACATTGCATTACATACCTCTGTGCTCTGTGCATTGCAGACCCCTGTGCTTTATATACTGCACTCTGTACATTGTATACTCTTGAACCATGCACTCTTTTCATTACATACCCCTGTGCTCTGTGCATTACATACCTCTGACCTCGGTGCTTTATATACTGCACTCTGTACATTGTGTACTCCTTACCCCTGCACTCTGTGCATTACATCCCCTTGACCCCCTGAGCTTTATATACTGCACTCTGTACGTTGTGTACTCCTGACCCCTGCACTCTGTGCATTACATATTACTGACTCCTGCACTCTGTACATTAGATACTCCCAACTACTGCCCTTTGTGTGTTATGTAGCCCTGACCCCTGTGCTCTATGATGACATCACTAGGCCTAAAATAAGGTATGCAATTAATACAGAAAGGTTTTCTTAAAATATTAATTCGCATATTCATGGGGAGGAAAAGGAGGAACGAGGGAAGGCAAAATATAAGCAGATTAAATGTAAGCTTTAATTTATTATTTTTAATTGAATTTAACTTAATCTTTTACCACTCCCATCAGCTCATTCCCCACAGTTTACAACCTTTTGTACCACCTGCCCCACCCTATTAAGCTCTCTTCTGAGCAGGGCCCTCTTAATCCTCTTGTATTTTATTGTATTGTAACTGTACTGTCTCCCTTTTATATTGTAAAGCGCTGCGTAAACTGTTGTCGCTATATAAATCCTGTATGATAATAATAATCTGTCTATTCATACCAGTCTACTTTCCTATGGAGCTTTCAGTCTAATGTCCACGTCATCAATAGAGACAATTTACATAATAGACAATGAATAGAATATACTTAAAGATTGTAGGAAGAATCTGGAGCAAGGTACACAAACACAGAGAGTACATACCCTTCTCAGTGCTGCAAGGCTATTTACATATCACATAACATTCTGGGGCATACAGTAATTAGCAAAGTAAAGAAGCATTTAGGGCTCCTTTACACCAGATTAATTCAAATGCATTTTAATCCCTTCCCACCCAACTCTGGCAACCCTTTATTAGGGTCTTTATGCCCGCGGGGGTGGGAAGGATCAGGGGTCATGTGACCACTGTGATTGAACCTGTCCTGCCAGCTACCAATCATTAATGCAAACTGAGATCTGTTTGACAGCTCGGTCCCTGTGCTGGGAGTGTGCATTGAGCGTGCTCTCTCAGCACAGAAACCTTGGCCGCCCATTGATGCATATGTGCTGTGTGTGTGCAATAAAGCTTACCTTTTTACCACCACACAAGTGCAAAAAAAATGTATTTCAATTACCTTAGTTGACACAATTGTAATAATTTTATGTGCATTTTTAAAAAAAAGGGTACACTGTGATGCACTCTTCCACATGCAAACACATCAGATCGCATGTGAACGCACTGCAAACACATGTGTAGCAATGACACTTTGGACAAGGTGTCTGTCATGTACAAATTTAGTTTTTGCCTCAGAACAGTAAAGGGGTTCTGAGGGTTAATTGTGTAGGTTTAACTTTGCCATCAGTTTGGCTGGGTTGTATTAGAGTTCTGCCTGGTCATGTGTACAGTTAGGTGCACATGACAGGCTCAGGCCTGGTTGGACGTTTTAGGTATCAGCTTTCCCAGAGCCAATCAGTGGGTGCGTCTGGCCCCGCTGAGGAGTCACGGGAAGGGTACTTAAGATGTTGAGGTCACGTGTCTTAGTTTGTTCGTGAGGCCTAGCGGTCTGTTTCTGATTCTGGACCGGGGTAGCCCCACGAGGGGTCCCGGTCACGGGAGCGTTCATTGCCCCCAAAAATGCTTCGGTTGGTTAACCTCAATAGACCCGACCTGGTCTGGGGTAAGGATGCGTCTGTTCCAGAGTCTCGGAACCAGCTGCTCCGAGGGGCAGTAACTGAGGGTGGATTCAAGGTGTCCGGGTGTGATCTCGGCTTGGAGGGGCACCACAGCTCGTGTAAGCGACCGGGGGGGGGGGGGCTCTTCGGAGGAGGGCCAACAAGCTAGCTGGTTGCTGAGTTGTGAAGGACACTGATGAATTCACGCTTTTTCCAATACTGGCAAGGAGACAGAGAACATTCCAGGTACTGAGGAAAAAGGTTCCTGTTCATTTCTATTACCAGTTACTCAAGGTCAAAAATTTCACAAGTTCTGGATCAAAGTGCTGACTGCCATAATCTCTGGCTAGAGATTTGTTCAGCCTTGAAGCGCCCAGCTGCGAGTGGCTACTCTCTGGGTGATATTAGAGACTTTCTGATATTAGCGGTTCAAGGTGCCTGAGTTTCTTCACCCTTGCCCTCTGTTCCCATATGAGACTGTGTTGTTGGATGTTACCCCTACAAATAAAAACCTTTTCTAAAGGACTTTTATGGTGCCAGCGTCCAAAGTTGTTGGGTACTAACTCTGGGAACCCCTAGACGTGGAAGAACCAGCCAAGCGGAGGTAACCGGTAAGCCCAAAAGTTAAGGCCACCCTGCTAAGGGTTATGGCCGCTACACATGTAAATGCAACTCACTAAAAATAACATCAAATAATTACTAAACAAATGCACTACAAATTCCTGCAAATGTATTACAAATACATGAGGGGATTGTGAAGGAGCCCTATGGTTAGGTTCACATTGTGTGATGTGGGAGCACACAGGATTTTGCACAAAAACGCACATCGCTTTTGCAGGAGCACGTTAATTCGTAATTGCACACCAACGCACCTTGCTAACACGTATGCGGAATTGTGCACCAAAACGTATAGTAATAAAGAATTGTGTTTTCGTGTGGCGCAATTTAAAAAATGATGTTTGCACTTCTCTTGTGTGATTTTTTAGCTGCCCTAAATGTGACACACAAAACACAAACTGTCACGCCTGCATAGGTGTGAATGAAGCCTTAGGCCTCATGCACACTGCACGCTTCTACGGTGGCTGTTTTTGGCTTCAGACATTTTTTTCTGCAGTCAATAAACTCTCCATCATGTTATCCTTTGTCTCTATAGGCTGTTATCAGCAGTTTTTGGCAGGGGCGTTTCCTAGCTGGGAAAACCCCCCAGAACTAGTGAGTCTTGAGCCCCATACACACTATCAGTTTTTCTGCTAAGTTTTTCCTTCAGATTTACCAAAACCATGTAGTAGAAGGGCCTGCCTGATTGCATACACATTGAAACTCCTAATGTTTGACCTCATATTATATGGTTCTGGTAAATCTGAAGGAAAAACTCAGCAGAAAAACTGATAGCGTGTGTGGGGCTTAAAAAGCAGTTTTTTAGCTGTAAAAACTCAGAAAAAAGCTGAAAACAGCTTACAAACGCCAAAAAACACTGAAAAACGTGGCTATTCTGCATTTATCAGCATTTTTGAGCCATAAGCTTTTATGAGAGTATAGTTTTACTAAAAAAGCTAAAAAACGCTACAGCTGAAAAATGCTGAAAAACACTATTACAAAAACGCTGAAAAATTCACTCTTCAGCTACAGCTCTCTACAGCTAACGCTACGGGCCTTTTTCTAACATTCAGTGTGCATGAGGCCTTAAAGTGGTTCTAAAGGCAGAAGGTATTTTTTATCGTGATGCATTCTATTAAGGTAAAAAAACCTTCTGGATGCAGCTGCCCCCACTATACTTACCTGAGCCCCATTTCAATCCAGCGATGTGCATGAGAACAGAAGCTCTCCCGGGTCTCTCTCTCCTCATGGGCTCACAGCAGAGGGAGCCATTGGCTCCTGTTGCTGTCAATCACAGACAGTGAGCCAATGGGGAGAGAGCGGGGGAAGGGCCAAGCCACACTCTGTGTGTGAATAATGGTCAATGTCCATTCACAGGAGCACAGCTCGGGAGTGAGCCTGCTCGAGGGTCTACCATAGCAAGAGGCTTGCTATTGGGGGCACTTGGCAGGGGGGAGGAGCGAGGACCATTGTCCGGGAAACCAAAAAGAAGAGGATCAGGGCTGCTCTGTGCAAAACCTTTTGCATAGCGCAGGTAAGTATAACGTGTTTGTTACAGTCTTTGCTAACCCCACAAAAAAAAAAGAAAATTCAAATCCTGGCCCCTTAACCTCCCTGGCGGTATGATTATTTCAGATTTTAGGTGCTGAAAGCAGTACCATTACTTTGCATGGAAATTTGGCGTTTTATATTGTAAGCCTGTAATTCTTAGAAATAATTCACAAATTTCCCCACGAATTACTATCGCTCAATTCTGCAAGTGATTCTAATTTATAAGCGCTGTTTTCTAGCTGGTCTATAACCACTTTTGATGTAAATTGACATTTTTTAGTTGCTATGGACAATCTCCAGTTTACTGGCATAAAGAATAGTATTTATAATATAAGACTGCATGCAGGACACTGGACAAACCACTAAGGACAAAGGGGATGTGTAATTATTTGATACAGTACTGTAATCTTACAGATTACAGTATACTGTATCTATACTGTGTTTTTTACTTTTTGAATTTGGCAACGCTCGCAGGGAACGGAGCTCTGCGCTGTCACAGATTGAGCGTGACACGGCGGCTCGCTGATCACAGCGGGGAGACATCACTGGATCCAGGGGACAAGGTAAGAAAACCTCCACATGGATCCTGCGATGGAATCCCGACTCTGGCTCGGGAATACCGCTTATGGTAATGAAATCTCACCCGAGCCAGACTCGGGAATACGGCCAGGGAGGCTACAGCAGATTAACCAGCACAGTGCTTGTGCTCAGGGCCGGATTAACATAGGGGCTGATGGAGCTGCAGCACCAAGCCCCTGCCTTAAAATAGGCCCACCCAGCCAGCAGCATAAGCCCGATTTTTTTTTTTCCTGTCCATAAACTTCTATGGGACAGGAGAAGTGTGTGTAAATGTAGGGGTGTCTGGCTGCATCTGTGTTTGCTCACTGTGGTTATTACAATGTCACAGTGCACAGTTCCCCCCCCTACACAAATGGGAGAGGCTGAGTTGGCTCTGCCTTTCCCCTCCCCCTCTGTGAAGTCTGTGCAGTGAAGGAGCCGTGTGGGTGGGAAACACCGGCAGATAGAAGGTGAACAGGATATCTCTGAGTGATCAGCCTCCAGGGACCGTCCACATGTGAGCTCAGTGACTGGTTTCTTATATCCCTTTCCCTCGTTTTTAACTTTTTTCTCCAGCAGTAGCTGTTATAACTGCAGCCAAAGTGTTTAGAATTGTGTCATCAGCCTGTGGCAGTGCTTGGTGGCCCCTTGTGCTTTTAGGTGGTTCACACTGATTTGCTGTGTTTTGGCCCATTGCTGGTGTATCCACGGTTTTCCTGCGTTTTACCCCCAGTCCTATAGATTTCTATTAGGTTGTTTGTTTTTTCTGCATTTTCTGAAAGCGCACCAAAATTCCTGCATGCTGCATCTTTGGCACACTGTCAGAAAATGCAGCAAAAACCTGCAACCTGATATAAATCAATAGGACTGCAGCTAAAACTGCAGATACATGAGCAGTGCAGCCAACTGCAGCACACCAGTGTGAGCCCAAAAGCTTGCACACACAACCCTGTACAACTTGGTCTAAACAAAACTCCTGGCATACAGCCATACCATCCCAGCTCAGGAGGGGTGGGGGCTCCAGGGATTTGATTGACTATGCAGGCCCTGTCTCTTCTAACCAATTGGGGAGAGTCTTGGAGGCAGTGGCAGGCTGCTGGTGGTAAGTGGCACACTGTATCTGGTGACAGGCTGTGGGTGGCGAGTGGCACACTGTATCTGGTTGCATGCTGGTGGCAAGTGGCACACTGTATCTGGTGGCAGGCTGCTGATGGCAAGTAGCACACTATCTTGTGGAAGGCTGCTGGTTGCACACTGCTGCTGGTGGCAAGTAGCACACTATCTGGTGGAAGGCTGCTGATGGCACACTGCTGGTGGCAAGTGGCACACTGTATCTGGTGGCACACTGCTGGTGGCAAGTGGCACATTGTATCTGGCATGCTGCTGGTGGCAAGTGGCACACTGTATCTGATGGCAGGCTGCTTGTGGCAAATGGCACACTGTATCTGGTGGCATGTTGCTTGTGTCAAGTGGTACACTGTATCTGGCATGCTGCTTGTGGCAAGTGGCACACTGTATCTGGTGGTACACTGCTGCTGGTGGCAGGCTGCTGATGGCAAGTAGCACACTGTATCTGGTGGCAGGCTGCTTGTGGCAAGTAGCACACTGTATCTGGTGGCAGGCTGCTTGTGGCAAGTGGCACACTGTATCTGGTGGCAGGCGGCTTGTGGCAAGTGGCACACTGTATCTGGTGGAAGGCGGCTTGTGGCAAGTGGCACACTGTATCTGGTGGAAGGCTGCTTGTGGCAAGTGGCACACTGTATCTGGTGACATGCTGCTGGTGGCAAGTGTCACACTGTATCTGGCATGCTGCTGGTGGCAAGTGGCACACTGTATCTGGCATGCTGCTTGTGGCAAGTGGCACACTATATCTGGCAGGCTGCTTGTGGCAAGTGGCACACTGTAACTGGTGGCAGGCTGCTTGTGGCAAGTGGCACACTGTAACTGGTGGCAGGCTGCTGTTGGCAAGTGGCACACTGTATCTGGTGGCATGCTGCTGGTAGCAAGTGGCACACTATCTGGCATGCTGCTTGTGACAAGTGGCACACTGTAACTGGTGGCAGGCTGCTTGTGGCAAGTGGCACACTGTAACTGGTGGCAGGCTGCTGTTGGCAAGTGGCACACTGTATCTGGTGGCATGCTGCTGGTAGCAAGTGGCACACTATCTGGCATGCTGCTTGTGACAAGTGGCACACCGTATCTGGTGGCAGGTTGCTGGTGGCAAGTGGCATGCTGCTGGTGGCAAGTGGCACACTATCTGGTGGCAGGCTGCTTGTGACAAGTGGTACACTGTATCTGGTGGCAGACTGCTGGTGGCAAGTGGCACACTTAAAGAGGGATTCCGCCCAAAAAAAAATATTAAAAGCCAGCAGCTATAAATACTACAGCTGCTGACTTTTAATAAATGGACACTCACCTGTCCCGGGTTCCAGCGATGCCGAGGCCGATCGACCGCTCGTGCCTCGGCTGCTGCCGCCACCATTCTAGGTGAGGGAATCAGGAAGTAAAGCGAATCGGCTTCACTTCCCGGTTCCCTACTGCGCGAGCTGCGCCGCGCAATAGGAAATCTCCGCGCTGTCACTGGGACCCGTGTGTGTCCCAGCAGACAGCGCGGCAGGGCAGGAAATGGCGTAGACTCCCGTGGGAGTCTATGCCCGGAAGTGGGTGAAAATACCCCCCTCCCCCCTGAAAGGTGTCAATTGTGACACCGGATGGGGGGAGGGTTCCGATCAGCGGAGGTTCCACTTTAGGGTGGAATCCCGCTTTAATCTGGTGGCATGCTGCTGGTAGCAAGTGGCACACTATCTGGCATGCTGCTTGTGACAAGTGGCACACCGTATCTGGTGTCAGGTTGCTGGTGGCAAGTGGCACACTGTATCTGGTGGCAAGTGGCACACTGTATCTGGTGGCAGGCTGCTAGTGGCACTGTATCTGGTGGCACACTGTATCTGGTGGCAAGTGGCACACTGTATCTGGTGGCAGGCTGCCAGTGGCACACTGTATCTGGTGACAGGCTGCTGGTGGCAAGTGGCACACTGTATCTGGTGGCATGCTGATGGCAAGTGGCACATTGTATCTGGTGGCAAGTGGCACACTGTATCTGGTGGCAGGCTGCGGGTGGCATCTGGCAGCAGGCAATGGTGGCAAGCGACACACTGCATCTGGTGGGAAGTGACAAGCTCAGGTTCCCACTGATAATGCATCATGGTGAGTTGAACTATTTCACTATATATTACAATGTAGTAATAGAAATAATGGAATTTGATCATCCCGATGCCATATCAAGCATAGCGTCAGGATGATTTTAAGTGCTAAGTGCCATTTGCCTGAAAAATCACCCCCCGCCACCTATTTCCCCATCAACCCGAGACTACATCCCCCCTCTTTTTTTTTTTTGGGAAGGGGGGGATCTCCCTGAATGGCAGTTTGGAAATGTGGTCTCCTATGTTGCTGCTGTTGAGAGACCGCATAGCAGGTGGTATTGGGGGTGTTCCTGCTGCTCAAAGGCTGCACGGCCGATATTACTGGTGAAAGTATATTTAATTTGTTTTAGCAAAACATTTTTGCATTTTCATTTTGTTTCCGTAAAAAAGGCCCACCAAAATCCTCAGCACCAGGCCCATGATGCTGTTAATCTGGCCCTGCTTGTGCTGTGTACTCTGCACCCTCTAAACTGTAAAAAAAAAAACCTCCCTGAACCTGCCACTTCCTGTATCTTTCTTCTCTCTGTACTGACCACAAAAATCAGGGCTGCTGAGCCCTGACCACTGTGGTCACAGTGCATCTCCCCGTCATACGCAGCTGTCTTCTCTGCTCTCCTCTCTCCCCATTACCCCCTCCTCCTTGCCTGTCAGCTCCCTCTCTGTGTCTCTGTCTCCCCCCTGGCTATTATTAAGAATAAAAAAACTACAATGGTCTCTGCCAGCCCCACTATTTAAGCTATACCACACTATGTAAGTAATTTCTAAAAACAAGCATTGTAAATACCTATTTAGATCTATCATCAGGCCAGTCACATGACTCGCGGACACTTTACAGCTCCGAGATAGGGCTTCTGTGGGAGGCCACATGATCTCCCTGGCTGACGTCAGAGGGAGATCTCGGCCCCTCCTGCAGAAGCCATGTATCGGACCTGTAAAGTGGCCGCGAGTCACGTGATTGGCCTGAAGATAGATCTAAATAGGTATTTACAACACTCGTTTTTAGAAATTACTTACATAGTGTGATATGCCAGGCTCTAATAGAGGGGCTGGCATTGATTAAGAATTTTAACTTAACAAACACTTTAATATTTTTTCTAAAATGACAACCTTGAGAATCACTTTAAAGCTGATAGAGAGAAAAAGAATAAGAACCTTCTTCCTCTGTTGCAGCACAAAAATCCACTGTCTCGGCTGGTATCAAACAGTAGGGGAGAGGGAGCAGTGATGTCATGCCCTGTCATTCATGTGACAATACTGAGAATAGTGATTGGCTGCTAGACCCAAACACTGTCACATGAAAGGAGGGCACATGCGCCCCCTATACCTGGAAGCATGGGCATTGTAGCCATCTGCCACGGAGAATGGTGGAGTGCTGGGGAACACTGGCAAGGTGGGCATCAGTGGGTTTGGGGGTCCCCTTTGCAAAGGCATTGTCACTTTACTCTGGAGTGGACAGGTGACAGCGTGTCTTTCAGGTGGTTTTACATTAAATTCTGGTATAGCCACTTCCTGTCCATAGGATGTACTCGACATCGTCCCGATGTCTCTATATCTTGAGTATTTAGGGTGTATATACAGCTACCTGCAATAAACATTCTCCATCTAGCCAGGTGTGTGAGAGTGTGTGGTGCTGTTTACAGAGTAGAGGGCACAGGATCAGGGGACTCAACAAGCAGTTCCTTTTTTGGGGAAAGCGCTACAGTGAACTAACCCTTTAACATGAAAGATTATATAAGACCCTAGGTTCACTTAAAGTGGGAACACACTTTTATTGGCCAGCCAATCAGTGGCTCTGCACATACCCATAAAAATCTGGGTATGTGCACATAATCTGCAGTCCCTGTGTTCGAGAACCAACAACCATAGGGAGGCTGGAGCTGCTTACAAATATTATGAAAGTGTAATAGCAGGCTATATTTTAAAGCAGGATTGGATAATATAGGTTTATTAATGGGGATGGATCTACTTTAAATAGGATCTTCACCCTCAAATTAAAAGTTCCTCCTGACCACCCTTCCTCTGCTTGGCTTTCTGAATTTCTGAATTTGGACTTTTTTTTTAATACTTTTTTTTTTCTGAAAAAGGGTTTGGGTCACACATCATTTCTCTAGCTAAATGACATGTACTGTGCCCGCTGTTCCTCCTGGAATATATACGTCACGTATCCCAGGAGGTCTTATGCCGCGTACGCACGACCGGACTTTCCAACAGCAAAGGTCCGACGGAACTAATCCCTCGGACAATTCGATCGTGTGTGTGGGCTCCATTGGACCTTTGCTGTCCAAAAATCTGATGGACTTTTCGAAATAGAACATGTTCAAATTTTACGGCTGGAGTTCCTATCGAGAAATCCGTTTATTTATATGCTAGTCCAAAGGACAAAAAAAAACCCACTAGGGCAGCTATTGGCTACTGGCTATGAACTTCCTTATTCTAGTCCGGTCGTACGTCATCACATTCAAATCTGTCTTCAAATCAAAGTCCGTTCATTTGAAAAGTCAGCCGGAAATCCGCTGAATGTCCGTCGGCAAGACAGTTAGACCAAGTCCGTCAAAAAGTCCAATCGTGTGTACCCGGCATTAGTGTGTCATTCGCAGAGGAAGAGGGGGGTGTACCTAGCGACACGTCATCAGGTAGCCTGCTGGTTGAACTCAGAAGAGCTAACAGGCTTCCTGATGACATCACACACAAACATGATGGCTTGGGACCCCAGTAGAGGATGCTGAGAAGAGGATCTTGGTAGGACAACACTGAGTCCACTGGATGGGTGAGTATGTGAACTGTGGAGAACCTGCCAAAAAAAAAAAAAAAAAAGACTGGGTGAGAAGGTGAAGATCTGATTTGAAGCTGTTCTAAAGGCTCGATGTTTGTTACCTTTATGCATTCTATGCATGAAGGTAAAAAACATTCTGTGCACAGCAGCTCCCCCCAAATACTTACCTGAGCCCCATCTTGATCCAGCAATGTGTATGAGAGTCTCGACTTTCCAGGGACTCTCCCTCCTCATTGGCTGTCAATCATAGCCAGTGAGCCAATGAGAAGACAGAGAGGGTGGGGCTGAGCAGTGGCTCTGTGTCTGAATGGACACATAGAGCAGCAGCTCGGGAACTGCTTGCTCTGGGGACACTGGGCAGGAGGAAGGGGCCCGGTACACCAGCGGGGGACCTGAGAAGAGGAGGATCTGGGCTGCTCTGTGCAAAACCACAGAACAGGTAAGTATAACATGTTTGTTGTTTAAAAAAATAAATAAAAATCTTGCCTTTTAATATGACTTTTATAATCTACAGGAAGGGGGGAAATCTCTTGTTGGATTAGAGACAGTGTGGTAAACCTCAGAATTTATCTAAAATATATACAGCCAATAATTGTAGACTTTCACTTGTAAAGCATGGTATCTTAACCCTTTTCTATTGCCTTATTAAAAAAAACTGTACATGTTCACTCTATAGTGATTTACAGAGCAGAATGCCTGCCTGGCAAAGGACCAAGATAACTACAAACTATGCCACACTAAATATTTAATATAATGGATCACATCCAGGCAGTTTGGATTAAGACAGCCTGATATCCACAGGTGTTTTTTTCCAGCTTGCTTCTCTTCCAGATCCACACCTGCCTGGAGTTTGCATATTCTCCTTCCGTTCACGTGGGTTTCCTCCAGGTACTAAAGTTTCCTCCCACACTCCAAATACATGCTGGTAGGATAACTGGCTCCTATCTAAATTGACCCGAGTATGTGAATGAGTGTATGTGAGATAGGAACATTAGATTGTAAGCTCTTTGAGGGCAGAGACTGATGTGAATGTATAATATATGTAAAATATATGTATATAAAGCACTGCCTAAATTTTCAGCACAATATAAATACCTGTAAAAAAAATATATATATCCTGTAGATATATGTAGGTTCTGGGCAGAGACTGCTGTGAATGTAAAGTATGTTAAGCCCTGCGGAATACTACATCAGACTGACGGTATTGTTTGAAGGCAAATTCAGCAAGTACAGTCCACTTTTTAAATTCCCTTTAAAAGAAACATGCATAGAAAGATGGAAAGCTACAGATTTAAAGTGGTTGTACACACTGTACAACCACTTTTACCTACAGGTAAGTCTATATTAAGGCTTACCTGTAGGTGCTGGAAATATCTCCTAAACCTCCACGGTTTAGGAGATATTTACAAAAAAGACGTGCGCCAATGTGTTCGGAGCATGCGCCGATGTCTATGGAGCATGCACACTTTAGAAAGGACAGATCGTGGCGTTTCTAAAGGGGTCATGGCGTGACTGGCAGCTCCCGTGTGCATGTGTGGGGGTGACGTCATGCAACTTTGGCCAGTCACAGAGCCGGAGTTCACGGCCCCGGAAGGAAGAGGGGTGAAAATGGACGCTCGCTGTGGGGAGAGTGGTGACATCGCAGGCATCAGTGTCAGGTAAGTGACACATAATGGGCTACTATACGATGCATAGTAGCCCTTTATGCTTTACCTTTGCAGGGAAATAAAGAGGAAGTAAAACCCACCAGGGTTTACTTCCTCTTTAATGTATGCCTATCAAAACTAAACTGTATCAGAGCACCAGAAAAAGAAAACATTACTTAAAGTAGTTCTAAAACCTTAGACCCCTTTCACACCGGAGCTTTTTTCAGGCGCTTTTGGGCTAAAAATAGCACCTGTAAAGTGCCTGAAAATGCCTCCCCTACAGTCCGAGTGTGAAACTGGAGCGGTGCGCTTGCAGGACGTTATAAAAAGTCCAGCAAGCAGCATCTTTGGGGTGGTGGAGAAGTATTGTATACACCTCTCCTACACCACTCCTGCTTCGCGGGTGCTTTTAACCCTTTATTCGGCCAATAGCAGGGGTTAAAAGGGCCCTGCTTGTGGCCAAATAGCGCTGCTAAAATGACAGTTTAGCGACGCTAAAACCAGCGGCGGTTTACCGCTAACGCGGAGTGGCCCAAGTGTGAAAGAGGTCTTAAAGTGCTTGTAAAGCCACTTTGTGTGCTTCATAAATCCCCCTCTGTTGCATAATGTTATGTGCCCCAGTGTATGTTCTATATAAAAAAAAACAGGATTTTTTATAACAGCTTACCTGTAAAATCCTTTTCTTTGATGTACATCAGGGGACACAGAGCAATAGTACTTACTATGTAGGTTATAGGGCCACTGATAGGTGATGGACACTGGCACGCCCTAAGGCAAGAAGTGTACTCCCTATATAATCTCTCCCACTACTGGGAGCCCTCCGTTTTGTAGCCAAGCAATAGAAGTGTATAGCAAGAAGGGAGGGACCTCTGTGTCCCCTGATGTACATCAAAGAAAAGGATTTTACAGGTAAGCTGTTATAAAAATCCTGTTTTCTTTTCTTACATCAGGGGACACAGAGCCATAGTACTTACTAAGTGGGATGTCCCATAGCAATGGCAACTGAAGGGAGGGAGACACAACAAAAAAGTAGGGCAAAAAGGAGGCCAGAGGACTCATACTGCGCCCAAAGGCAATATCCTCATGACCTTTAATATTGATTTGATAAAATCTGATAAATGTATGAACCGAAGACCAAGATGTGGCCTTACAGATCTGAGCCATAGAGACCTGATGATGCACCACCCAAGAGGCACTAATCGCCCTGGATGAGTGTTCTCTAACATGGGAAGGAAGAATTTTCTTCTTTTAGCTGAGGCTTGAACAATCACTTGACGAATCCATTTCGAAAATAGTGGATTTTGACGCTGCCTGTCCACATTTTGGGCCCTCTGGCAGTACAAACAAAACATGTGTTTTGCGAACCTGAGCGGGCGCCTTTAAATAGACTATGATTGCTCTTACTACATCAAGGGAATGTAGTGCCTTCTCTTCCCTAGATAGAGACTCTGGGGAGAAAGAAGGAAGAATAATATCTTGGTTTAAATGAAAACCTGTTAGCACTTTTGGTAGGAATTCAGGATGAGGACATAAAACCACCTCATCCTTATGCATGATCAAATATGGCTCTTTACAAGACAGAGCCTCTAGTTCTGATACTCTTCTAGCGGAAGAAATGGCAACCAGAAAGATTATCTTTCTTGTCAAAAGAACCAAGGGAATTTCTTGTGAAGGCTCAAATGGCTGATTCAGCAAAGCCGATAAGACCAAATTTAAATTCCAAGGATTTAGAGGTATCTTGAAAGGGGGAATAATCCCTGTTACCCCCTGAATAAGCTATGCACCAAGATTGGGAAGCAACAGGCCATTGAAAAAACACTGACAAGACCGGGATCTGGCCCTTGATAGAAGTCAAGGCCAGCACCATTTCAGATCCCATTTGCAGGAAATCAGGGATCCTGCCTATGACATACTTCCTGGGATGCCAACCCCTGGATTCACACCAAGAAACATTTGCCTTCCAGACTCTGTAGTAAATGATTCTGGAAGCCAGCTTCCTGGCATTAATCAAAGTAGACACTACCGAAAGAGGCCACCCACGATCCTTTACAAAATTGGATTCAACCATCAAACCTGTTACATTTTTCGTTAGTAAGGTAGGATGGAATACCGGATCTTGTGTGAGAAGGTCTGGCTATAATGGCAGAGTCCAAAGGACTCCTACTGCCATCTTTATGATCTTGGTAAATCAAGATCTTCTGGGACCGCGGGGGCCACCAGAATCACCTCCTTTCCTTCCTGCTTGATCCTACGGAGAAGGCGTGGAAGTAGCAGAACTGGAGGAAACGCATAGATCAGTAAAAAACTGATCCCATGGGAAGACTAATGCGTCTGTTCCGCCTGCTAGCAGATCCCTTGTTCTCGACACAAAGTTGTCAACTTTGTTGTTGAATCTGGATGCAAATAGGCCCACGTCTGGAATACACCATCTCTGACATATCGCTAGGAAGATGTCGGGTTGAAGAGACCATACTCCTGGAAATAATTGTTGGTGACTCAAATAGTCTGCCTGTTAATTCTCTATTCCTGGAATGAAAATTGCTGATAGGCAAGGAATGCTGTGTTCTGCCCAAGCTAGAACATTATTCACCACTTTTTGGGCTGCACAACTTCTTGTGCCCCCCTGGTGATTGATGTAAGCCATAGCCGTGGCCTTGTCAGACTGAATGCTGACAAGACAGTCCCGTAGTCTGACCGTCCAAGATGCTAGGGCCAGACGTACTGCCCGAATCTTCCAAAATGTTGATAGGCAAGGTCCTCTAACCTGGACCATCTCACCTGGACAGAATCTTATTCCAGGGCTGCTCCCCAGCCTAGAAGGCTGGCATCTGCTGTTAACACTTTCCAGGATACAGGTAGAAAAGATTTTCCCTTTTGCTGGCTAACAACCACCAATTTAGGCTCTGACTTACGTCGGGAGCCAAGCGTATCGGAAAAAAACAAGGCCTGAATCTTTTTATTCCAGACCGACAGGATGGTGTTTTGAAGCAGTCTTGAGTGAAAACTGTGTGTAAGGGACGGCCTCAAAGGAGGCCACCAATTCCCCTAACAATCTCATGCACAGCCGAATGGAAGGATTTTTCTTTGTTTTGATAAGTTGAATTAGTCTTACAATGGAACTGATTCTTGTCTGGGGTAAGAATACCTTCTTCTGTACGGTATCTATAACCAGCCCCAAGTACTGTAATCTCCTTGATGTTTTTAAGGAGGATTTTTCTAGGTTGAGTATTTAACCCAGAGATTCTAGGTCGTTTACAGCTGTGATCAGACTCTGGTTTAGACCTGAGACTGAATGATCTACTATAGGTAGATCGTCTAAATAGGCTAGGACCGTTATGCCTTGAGCCCTTAATTAGGCTAAAGGAGGTGCCAGAATCTTTCAGAACACCCGTGGTGCTGTGGCTAAACCGAATGGCAGGGCCACAACTGAATTGATGATTTAATATTTCAAAGCACAGAAATTTCTGGTGAGCGGGAAATATTGGCACGTGAAGATATGCATCTTTGATATCGATTGAAGCCAAAAACTCCCCTCCTTGCTGGATGGACACAACCGATCGGATTGACTCCATGTGAAAGGTTCAGATGTTTAAGTGCCGATTCAGATCTTTGAGATCTAGAATGGGTCTTACCTCTCTGTTTGGTTCTGGAACCGTGAAAGGTGTGAATCAAAACCTGTTCCACTAAGAGAACCTCTGATATCACCGACTGGGATAATAGATGATCTGAAGCCAGAAAGAGAGACTTCTTTTCCTCTGGATCCTTTGGAACATTTGCCCTTAGGAAAAACCTAGAGAAAACTGCAGAAGCCACCCATCTGTCTTGACATTGTTTCTGCCAAATGTTTGAGAAATGCAGG
Source organism: Lithobates pipiens (assembly GCF_037356315.1). Classification (NCBI taxonomy): domain Eukaryota; kingdom Metazoa; phylum Chordata; class Amphibia; order Anura; family Ranidae; genus Lithobates; species Lithobates pipiens. The sequence continues at coordinate 51,093,035 of NW_027507903.1, read as the reverse complement.
AGCCTTCCCCCCACCTGAGCGAGCAGGAGCGCCCCCCCATGAGGAGGCTTTAGCATCCTGCTTTGTGAGCTTTCTGCCCCAAGATCTCTTCTGGCCCTGGTGCTGCCCTTGGGGTCTTCCGCTTGAACCTGACGGTTGAGGCCATTGAGACTGCCTAGAGGCTGATGCCCCTGGCACAGGAGAGGCAGCACGCTTAAAGGAGAAATATTTGAACTTCTTCTTTACTGGTAAAATAGAGCTTTTCCCATTAGAGACTCTTTGGATGTATTTTATCCAGATCACTTTCAAATAGCCGTTCACCATGAAAAGGGGAAACTGGCTAGGAGCTTTTTACAGGGTGCTTTGGCTGACCAATTTTTCAGCCATAAAACTCTGCGAGAAAGCACTAGTCCAAGCATAAGCAGTGAGGTTTAAATGATAGAATCTTTCATAGCATCTACTGTGAAACATGGTGCATCTGATACGCCAGCCCATTACTGGGCCTGCTGATCAGGCAGAATGTTAAGTATCTCCATAAACTGTTCCTTAATGGACTGGGATACACCAGTTGCAGCAAGAACCGGCTGCACTACTAAACTTGCTAAAGACATATTGCTTTTAGAAAGAAGTTCCAACTTTTTATCTGTTGGATCCTTTAACATCAGCACATTATCCACCAGACATGAGATTCTTGCTCACCGAGGAAATTGCAGCATCAATTGCTCTAACCCCCCATTTTTTTTCATAGAAATCCTATTCCATAGGATAAAGTGTGGAGAATTTCTTAGAAGGATAATATTGTTTATCTGGATGTTCCCATTCAGAATATATAAGCCTTTTTAGCCATGCATGAATAGGAAAAAAGATCCCCAGACGGGGGAGGTTCTAATGAACCCAAATTAGAGGTGGGTTCCCCAAGAGCCTGCGAGTGCACAAGCAACCTGTCTTGTGTTGCTACTCCTTCACCTGATCCTCAGCCTCCTGCACCTCAATAAGAGGGTCCTGAGCACTAGATGGGAATCTGCTATGTTTAGCCCCACTATGGAGAGCTATCATAGCATCAATCTTCTTTCCAATTTACAAATGGTAGAAGAAAAAATCTCTTGTGTGATATATACAGGGACTGAAGTGTCTAGCGCAGCTGCAACACCAGTTCCCCCTGACGGCTCAATCTGACCAGCCGCATCTCTCTCAGAGGAGGATGACATTCTTTTGGAAATTGATTTAGTTTATTGTGAAACCAATGTCATTACCACTTATAGCCTAAAGCAGAAAGCAGAGGCACTACCAACAAAAGAATGTACACTGCTAGGCTATAGTCCAGCGTTATTAGCTGCTATTAATCCTAGCCTGGTAAAGTAAAATGTGTCAAAGGGAAATGCCTATGTCACCAACCTGAAACAAGCCATCCTCCTGCTCTGTCCCTCCACAGCCAAGCAGCAGCTTCACACACACTGCTTTAACAACTTCCTGCACATGTGGCCGGCATCTGACGTGGTTAGCCACGCCCCCTTCGTGAATTACGGTCCCCCCCTTACCTTTCAAAGGAAAGTGTTTTCCCACGCGAGTGGCGTCCAGTGAAACAGCAGACATGGCGGGGAGGCTGAGTAAATCCTCCGCTGAGCAGCCGGGGCAGCCTGTCTGCATTTTTTTTTTTAAATAAAAAAAGGAAACTGCTTTGGCATATCAATCCTCCGAAGGGAAGAAAAAAACAACATTGGGGGCGCAGGAGGAGAACCAGACCCCCCTTTCTTACCGGAGGATCTGCTTGTGACCGGAGGAGAAGAAAAATTAAGGCTTCTGCGCTGTTTCCAGCATCAGGTCGGTGAGTGCGCAATACAGCCCCCAGTGGTAATACATAGGCATGACAGCATTATACATGGAAGGAGAAAATCTTGAGAAAATCTCCCTTACCTTTCCTCGCAGCAGGGTTATCTGAGATAAACCCAATCTTCACCCTTCACAATGGGCTCCGAAACCTTCAGGAAACCTTCAGGAACAGGGGAACCTCAGGTTACCCACAATCCTGGACCTGCGACAGCACCCTGCCAGTAAAAAAGTTATGGCCTTACTACCAAAAAGTACTGGATCCCAGGGTCCAGCTCTCTAAAAGCAAAACCTTGTTTCTTCAGACATGAGGCCCGGGTACCATTCATTTAGCCCATGAAAAGACATCAGAATTGATCCGGACAGCATGGCTAGCCCCAGCAGAGAAGCTTTCAGTGGAGCTCAGCACAGCACATCTTTACTCGTGACCAACACCGTAGACACTGGTGAAAAAACTGAGGACTCCCAGTAGGGAGGGGTTATATAGGGAGTACCCTTCTTGCCTTAGGGCGTGCCAGTGTCCATCACCTATCAGTGGCCCATATAACCCACATTTTAAGTACTATGGCTCTGTGTCCCCTGATGTAAGAAAATAAATATGTATCTGTATACCTTATTTCAGAGCGCCGCTCGGCACTCACATGACTGTCCGCCGCTCTCCTCTCCCGATCTGAGAAGTACAGCGGGAGAGGTTGAAAATCCCTCGCTGGCGTCAGCCGGGAGGAGAGCAGCTGGCAGTCATGTGAGCAATGAACAGCATTCTGAAATAAGGTATACAAATACATAATTTTTATGTAGAACATACACTGGAACACATAACATCATGCAACAAATGGGAATCTATGAAGTAAACAAAGTTATTTTAGCAGCAGGAGGGGAGAGGTGGTTAGATACACAAGCTGACAGGCAGGGAGAGAGGGGGGAGAGGAGGACATAGGAGAGCTGCGGATGATGGAGGCACATAAACTGACCATTTTTTTAAAAACACCATTTACAACCACTTTAAATAATTTTTAATATTTAAATCAAATGCACCCACCCATCCATGTCTCCATGCTTTATTTTGTTGAGAAATCACTTTGAAAAACACCCAATAGCATTTCTGGATATGGCCATCTTGAGTAAGAGCAGATGATTCATGCAGCATTTTCTTGTAGGAATCCATCTACCCTTAGCTCAGGCATTCTGGCAGGAGGGTGTGCTTAACTGAGAAAGCCCCTCCTCCCCTCCTTCAGATGAAAGAAAAAAAATGCACATGAAGACTCCTGGGATCTATTACATCTTTTTGGCCTAGACCAGAAATAAGGAAGCAATTGAAGTGTAAAAGAAAAAACACCCACATTTTTTAAAACAAGTAAATATAATATGCCTTCATATCTATTTACTAATGCCAGCAGCAAAATGATTAAAAATAGTTAAAATTGACAGAGAAAGTTTAGTTCTGTGTTAAAGAGGAACTGCAGTCTGCTCACATAATTTGTAATAACATCTTTGCAAATTCTGAAGCTTCCCTCCAACCAATTTGCATATTATTTTATATATACTATGATTCTGTAAATATGCTGCAGAAATCTCCCTCCACTAAGTCTGACTGCAGCCATTTTAACTGTGGGCAGCTGAAGCTACCTGTTTACTTCCTGGATTTACACAGACACACAGAGCCACACCTCTAGCTCTGCAGCCCTGCAGGTTTCATTGGCCCTCTTATGACTCATCCCCTATCACTTCCTGCCAAACTCTCACGAGAGTAAGAGAGAGAGCTGTGCATGATGTCATAAGCCTAAGCTTATTACCAGATGTAGCACCCTCTAGGTAGGTAGGTGCAAAAGGTAGGATTTTTTTAGGACAGGCAAATTTAGGTAGACCTGGCTGGCTGGCAGCCAGGCCTGTTTGTTTTGTTTAATCTGGGCTGGGAGTGGCTCAAGGTAGCAGCTGGTGACTCACAGGCAGCATCACTGAGACCGCCCTCTTCCTTGTAGAGTTTGCTGGAAAGTTTTGGAAAGAGAGGAGAGGTGGAGCTACCTAGGATGTTTTAGGGAGTCCTGACCAATCCCCAACGTGGATTGGCAGGGGGCAGGACTCCTTGGATACCTAGGGTCAGTCCAGCTGGGGAGGAGTTGTTGGATGGAAGAGCTGGAGTGAAAGAGTGTGGAGGCTGTCGGGGCCTTTAGGGGAGCTCCCCAGTCTGGATGCAGTCGGGAACACCTTCAAGAACAGGTCCTGGACTGGAGGCATAAGAGAGAGCAAGGAGAAGACAGTGGGAAAGAACACTGCTAAGAGACTCCAGGAAGGACAGCTGGTCGCAGCCAAGAAGGTTAGTGTGTGAGGCACAGTCGGGAGGACTGGGGAGGCAAGGCTGAGAGGACTGGGAGCTTGCAGTCTGAGATGGGTGCAGAACCAGAAGAGTGGACTGTGGTGAAAGGCGCCGCAGAGAAGGGCAGCTGCAGCCAGGGCTTGAAGATGGCTTACTGGGCTCAGTAAGTTTTTCATACTTCAATTCAGTATTCATTAAGAATATACATGCATGCAATTCTCCTGCTTCTACCATGAGGCTACAGCAACTTAGATAAATAAAAATGATAATTCCCAACTTAAAGGAAACCTCCCTCATATGGAGATCCTTACTACAGTATGTATCAATTGTATCAAATGGTTCAGAGGTTTGCTTGTCTTGGCAAAAGCAGAGATTTCTTTCTGAACATGTTTCATTTATAAAGCTTCATCAGGAGAACAAAGGGAAGGAAAATATAATGATATTTTACTGCCCATCCAGACCACCAACAACACAGATAATACCAGGTTCCTTTTACATCCCCCACAATATCCCCAAATGTGGGAGGAGGAAAGCCCCCTGGACTATATGATTCTTGTACATATCAAGGAGTTTGTCATCTTTCGGGAGGTTTCCTTTTAAATAATAACTTTTTTTTAGTTTTGCATAGAGCGGAGATGGATTAGAACGTTTGTCAGTTTTTATTGCTGTATATGCCCTAGTTATGCTTTGCCCTCTCTATTTGTCCTGTTTACTATTATCATTGATAGTGAAAGTAAAAGGAAATCCCAAATTTTGAGTTGTCCCCAGAAAAATAATAGAGGGGAAATCTTCCAATGGGGACGCTAGTTCTGGTGACCTGGGGGGTCCTCAAGGGATTCCCTTATTTTGCAAGCATTTCCTCTTACTTCCTGTTTGTCTATGGAACAGGAAGTGAAGTGAAATCTCTGCACTGGGACACAGATGGCAAAAAATAAAATAAATCTGACACAGGTTATAACTCTCACTTACTCCTTCCAAAATGGAAAAAAAAAGTTTTGCCTATAGTTCTACTTTAACCACTTACCGACCACCTGTATGTCGCTGGACTTCACCCTAGTATTGTTTTATAGACTGGCCCGGGATTGCCTTTGATCAGCTCTCTGCTTTGGTAACCAAGAAGCAATGATATGACATGCTGTTATGGGCAGAGGAGGGATATGGAGTCTTATAGACCCCAGAGCTCTCCCTGAAGAGATATGCATATTGCTGTCACAAGGATGTTTACATTCCTCGTGACAGCAATAAAAGCAAAAAAACTGTAATAAAAATATATTTTTTTAAAGCAACAGTGTGAAAAAATAAAATAAATGAAAAGTGCCACCGTGTTGGCACACGAAGGCAAGCGCAAGTGTCGATTCAGCACGCACACAAACAGCAATCATCCCACACATGAAAGATATCACCGCGAACGTCAGATCATGGGCAGTAATGCTAGCACTGGACCTTCTCTGTGAATCTATAGTGGTAACCTGTAAAGGCTTTTAAAGCACCATCTATGGATAGTAAAATGTATGGCCTTTGCACAGGCATGCACAATTTTAAAGCGTGACATGTTTGGTATCTATTTACTCGCTGTAACATCATCGTTTATATTTTATATAAAAATTGGGTTATGTATTGTTTTTTTTTTTGTTTTTGCATTAAAATTCAAAAAGTGTATTCTTTCCACAAGAAAAACTGTTGGAAGAACCGCTGCGTGAATACCATGTGACTTAAAAAATTGCAAAACTCACCATTTTATTCTCTAGGGCCTCTTCTTTAAACAATATATAATGTTTGGGGGTTATAACTAATTTTCTAGCAAAAAATACAGATTTTTACATTTAAACAAAAGTTTCAGAAAGGGGCCTGGAGGTCTAGGGATTAAGGAGGAAATTTTCACTTAATTTATTGTATATGCTGTAGCCTTATGATTGAGGCAAGAAGATTTTTTTGTATCGGCTGGTGTTTCTAGTAAATGTATAGACACTTTAAAACCCAATGTAGCTACTATGAGCTGTTGTGTAGGTTGGATTACAAAAAAAAAAATGATTTTACAAATTAAATAGCCTCATCTGCAGCATTTGTACCATAGAGAATATCATAAAGGGATGGGGCCAAAGCCTATCAAGCACTAGATCAACAAACTCCATATTTCTTTTCAAAATGTAATTATGCGGCTTTTCTAGACAAATTACTAACTATAAAATGTAAATGTATATATCTTAACTATTTGACCTGACAGCAAATTGTCATTCTCTGAAGTCACTCATTGTTTGCTCACAGGGCCTCGGTCTGCCAGCAGCAGAACGTTCACTTGGCCTCCTGTCAATAACGCTACCAGGCTAAATTATCTTGACATTTTCTAATTAACTTTGTATTTGCAGAGTATCCTACCTAGAACACATCTTATTTCCGCACCCAGAAACTAGTCCTTACTATATTGCACAATGAATGTAGTTCCGCTAACGCATGTTGGGTGCCAAAGTACCTTCCCCTATCGGAGATATTTCCAAACATTTCTTTTTCCCGTAACACTTGTCACTATTGCAGGAAGTGAGCGAAAATTCTCCAATATGGACACAAAAAATAATAAAAGCCTGATAGAAGATCTACCTCAGGGATCCTCAAAAAAAAGGCTATTTGGCTATTTCTTCAGACTGTTGGGAAGGTAGACTATGGCTGGTGGTAGTGGCATCAGTGAAAGTGAAAAATGCCTCAAGTTGGGTGGTCAGTGGGGGTAAGAATTGTCCCGTGGCCAGCGAGAGGTAAAAAAAAAAAATCCAATTTTTGGTATCAGTGGAAAGAATAGTGCCCTATTGGTGTCAGTGGGAAGAATAGTGCCCCTTCATTGGTGTCAATGGGATAAAAATCATGCCTCTTGATTATTGTCAGTATGAGGAATAGTGCCCAATTGTTGCTGTCAATGGAAGAAACAGTGCCCCAAAGTTGATATTAGTAGGATAAATAGTTCTGTTGATTTCAGTGGAAGAATATTGTCACATTGTTGGTGTCAGTAGGAGGAATGGTGCCACATTTTTGGTAGCCGTTGGAAGAAAAAGTGTGAAGAAAAGGGAGGGAATGTGATAAATTGCTACTGTCAGTGTAAGTATGTGACCACATTGATTATTTTAGTTTGATGACTAGTGCCTCATCATTGGCATCAGTGGGAGGAATTTTGCCTCATTCTTGGTGTCAGTGGGAAGAATTATGCCCAATTGTTGGTGTCAGTGGGAGGAATAGTGCTGCATTGTTGTTGTAAGTTGGAGGAATAATGCCCCATTTTTTTTATGTCAGTGGGAAGAATAGTGTTTCATGGTTGGTATCAGTGGGAGGAATAGTACCCCATCATTGGAGTCGGTGGAAGGAATAATTTCCCATCATTTATGTCATTGGGAGAAATAGTCCCTTTATTGTTGGTTTCAGTCGGAGGAATAGGATCACATTGTTGGCAGTGGGAAAAATAGTGCCTCATCATTGATGCCATAGGGATAAATAGTGCCCTCTTTTTGGTATCAATGGGAGGAATAGTGCCACATTTTTTTTCTTTTTTGTATACGTTTTCTTTTTTTTGTTTTCTTTGTTAACTTTTTAGTCTGAATATAGGTCTATGTTTGAAGGAATAGTGCTTTATTGTTGTCGGAGGAATAAAACCGCATTTGTTGGTATCAGTGGGAAGAATAGTGCTCTATTATTGATGGCAGTGGGAGGAATAGTGTCCCATTGCTGGTGTCACTGGGAGGAATAGTGTCCCATTGTTTGTGTCACTGGGAGGAATAGTGTCCCATTGTTGGTGTCACTGGGAGGAACATTGTCCCATTGTTGGTGTCACTGGGAGGAATAGTGCCCCATTGCTGGTGTCACTGACAGGAATAGTGCTCCACTGTTAGTGTCTGTGAGACTGGGGAAACCCTCCAAGCATTGGCATCAGTGGTCACTTACTTTTGTATATGACATCTGTCATATGCTGTTTCACTACTGGCCACATGCTCTAAAAGCTAGATATGCATACAAGGAGCAGTAGATTAAATAAGAGGAGGCCCTGGATGAGGAGACTAATTGAGGCATCCAAGTGATGGTAACTTGCAGGAGACCACTCTGTCTAACAACATGGCTATAAAGCTGTTCATACAACAGCACTGCTTAATCAAATAATGGGATCACCATTTCAAAGTGTAATTAAACCCACAACAGTAAAGTCTGTGTGTATATTCAGTAAATCATGCATGTTACAATTACTGTGAAACCTAAGGAGTTAATCCTCTGCATTGTGTAAAAAAGGCTGTTCGAGTCGTCTTCTTTGATCCTCTCCTTCTTCCACTGACTCCAATATATTTCCTGATATTTACAGAGCCAGGGGACAGGTTGCACATGCTCAGTTTTGGTGTGTATTGCTAGAGAGTTTTTTTTTTCTTGGGAGAGTGCATGTGATCGGAACAGGGCCAATCAGTACTGCCCAGTGTGAGTGTCAGGGATCCTGCATTCTCATAGGACAATCGTGGGAGAATGAAAATTCCACCTACAAGCTTTAACCAGACACCCAAAGGAGTCACAAGACTGCGCTAACTGCTGATGAGAAAAGGTATTCAGCAGTTTATATTTACTAAAATAATTGCATTTCCATGTTCTGTGTACTGTGGGAGACCAGATATAGTGACTGCGGGGGTTCTGGGTTTAGTAACACTTTAAATTGTTGCTGAAATGATTAAAACCAGCATAGTAGTTCATCCATACTGATGTAATAGTGCTGCCGGAGTCCTATTATACATGAAAGTTTGGACATATAACAGCACAATGGTCCTCCCGTTGCTTTCAGTAATGGGGTCGGAGGAAAGAACATGAAACTGTGGTCCTCCTTCTATTTCAATGTGGAAAGCCTCTGCGAAAATAGGTCTCTCTTTGGCACATTCAGACCAAGATTGTATTTTAAATGACCATTATCTCAAAAAGGTTCTTAAAATCAAGGATTCAAGCATATTATGATACACTTTTTACAAATGGCTGTTGTTGCTTTTGATATCTTTAGTGCTTTACATTTGTGTTATTACAGTAACGATCTCTCTAGGGGCTTTCTCCATAGCTCCTGTTGATACCATAATTGAGAATTCACTAGATACACAATTTCCACAGATTACGTTTCAAGGCCAGATATTTAGGAGTAAAGCGACAGACACACCAGACTGGAGACCGAGGTAATATTTCATGGAGACAATCACACTTCTGCAGACGCAAGCAGATGTCACCTTGTAACTCTATATGTATGTTAATTGCTGCTTGTGCAAGCATATATACATGGCATCATGGCCTTGATAAGGACCTTACCTATATAAAACTGTGTGAGCTATATTTTATTTCATGAGAAAGCATTTTCAGAAACTGGTATTTATTTATAGTATCTCACAAAAGTGAGTACACCCCTCACATTTTTGTAAATATTTTATTATATCTTTTCATGTGACAACACTGAAGAAATGACACTTTGCTACAATGTAAAGTAGTGAGTGTACAGCTTGTATACCAGTGTATATTTGCTGTCCACTCAACACAGCCATTAATGTCTAAACCGCTGGCAAATAAAAGTGAGAACACCCCTAAGTGAAAATGTCCAAATTGGGCCAAATGTGACAATATTTTGTGTGGCCTCCATTATTTTCCAGCACTGCCTTAACCCTCTTGGGCATGGAGTTCATGAAAGCTTCACAGGTTGCCACTGGAGTCCTCTTCCACTCCTCCATGATGACATCACGGAGCTGGTGGATGTTAGAGACCTTGTGCTCCTCCACCTTCTGTTTGAGGATGCTCCACAGATGCTTAATAGGGTTTAGATCTGGAGACATGCTTGGCCAGTCCATCACCTTTACCCTCAGCTTCTTTAGCAAGGCAGTGGTCATCTTGGACGTGTTTTGGGGTCATTATTATGTTGGAATACTGCCCTGCGGCCCAGTCTCTGAAGGTAGGGGATCATGCTCTGCTTCAGTATGTCACAGTACATGTTGGCATTCATGGTTCCCTCAATGAACTGTAGCTTGCCAGTGCCGGCAGCACTCATGCAGCCCCAGACCATGACACTCCCACCACCATGCTTGACTGTAGGCAAGACACACTTGTCTTTGTACTCCTCACCTGGTTGCCACCACACACGCTTGACATCATCTGAACCAAATACATTTATCTTGGTCTCATCAGACCACAGAACATGGCTCCAGTAATCCATGTCCTTAGTCTGCTTGTCTTCAGCAAACTGTTTGCGGGCTTTCTTGGGCATCATCTTTATAAGAGTTTTTCTTCTGGTAAGCAGCCATGCAGACCAATTTGATGCAGTGTGCAGCGTATGGTCTGAGCACTGACAGGTTGACCCCCCACCCCTTCAACCTCTGCAGCAATACTGGCAGCACTCATACAACAACTTTTGGATATGATGCTGAACACGTTCACTCAACTCCTTTGGTCGACCATGACGAGGCCTGTTTTGAGTGGAACCTATCCTGTTAAACCGCTGTATGGTCTTGGCTATCATGCTGCAGCTCAGTCTCAGGGTCTTGGCAATCTTCTTCTAGCCTAGACCATCTTTATGTGGAGCAACAATTCTTTTTTTCTGATCCTCAGAGAGTTCTTTGCCATGAGGTGGCATGCTGAACTTCCAGTGACCAGTATGAGAGAGTGAGAGCAATAACACCAAATTTAACACACCTGCTCCCCATTCACACCTGAGACCTTGTAACACTAACGAGTCACATGACACACATGTTGCCAGCGGTTTAGACATTAATGGCTGTGTGTTGAGTTATTTTGAGGGGACAGCAAATTTACACTGTTATACAAGCTGTACACTCACTGCTTTACATTGTAGCAACGTGTCATTTCTTCAGTGTTGTCACATTAAAAGATATAATAAAATATTTACAAAAATGTGAGGTGTGTACTTTTGTGAGATACTGTATGTGTACGTGCAGTTGTGTGTTGTTTTTTATTTTATTTGTTTTGTTTTTTTATTTATGCATAAATCCTTTTTTTTTCCACAATCAAAATATACTGAAGGTTTATAACAGATGACAAAATGACCTCATAGCAAATATCAAATACAGATTAAATATTTATGTCAGTTTACATGGATGCATACATTTTAGGAAGGTTGTAGGTGCCTATTATTTCATGGCTTGTTAGGAGTTAAGCTGACCAGAATATTCTTTGTGCAATCCATTTTAGGAGAACCAAAGCAAATACCATTGTGCCCTCAAGGCAAGAGTAGTTTGTGGTTTCTGCCAGGTCAAAGTGATGAAGGAGCTCCTGAGATGGCAAAGGTAAAACTGGACTCGTGCCTTTTAACCACTTCCAGTCTGGGCCGATTCTGACATTCTAATCATATATCACCATTTTTTTTTTCTAGAAAACTACTTAGAACCCCCAAACATTATATATTTTTTTAAGCCCCAGAGAATAAAATGGTGGGTGTTGCAATTTTGTTATGTCACACGATATTTGTGCAGTGGTTCTTTGAATGACAGTTTTTGGGAAAAAATACACCAACCACTCCCACACCCTTCCATGTCTTGTTGTTCCAGGGAGCACTGGAGGCAGAGCAGAGAGCCGGTTACTGACAGTCCAAAGACCGAGAACCGAGCGATCAGTCTTTGATCTCTCAGTTTTTTCTCTTATGCCGCGTACACATGATCAGACTATCCGGTGGACTTTGAAGCGGAGGTCCGCCGGACTTTCCGAACGAGCGGACCTGCCCACACACGACCGGACTTTTCTAGGTGCGGCGGACAAATCGCTGGACTATAGCGGGAGTCCGCCGGACTTTTGAAATTATCGGACTTGCCCACACACAGAGGAAAGTCCGTTAATTTTGAACTCCAGGTAGACAGGACTAGCAAAGGAAGATTGACACCTCGCTGGCCCCATCACCTGGTATGGACTTAAAGGGGAAGCCCTACGCCGAAAAAACGGTGTGGGGGTCCCCCCCAAAGTCCATATCAGACCCTTATCCGAGCACGCAGCCCGGCCGGTCAGGAAAGGAAGTGGGGACGAGCGAGTGCCCCCCCTCCTGAGCCGTACCAGGCTGCGTGCCCTCAACATGGGGGGTGCTTTGGGGAAGGGGGGCCCTGCGGCCCCCCACCCCAAAGCGCCTTGTCCCCATGTTAATGAGGACAAGGGCCTCTTCCCGACAACCCTGGCTGTTGGTTGTCAGAGTCTGCGGGCGGGGGGCTTATCGGAATCCGAGAGCCCCCTTTAATAAGGGGGCCCCCAGATACCGGCCCCCCACCCTATGGTGAAAAAAAGTGTAAAGAAAAAACACAACACATGTTTTTAAAATAATTTATTGCACAGCTCCGGTGGTCTTCCATCTTGGGGGGACTTCTCCGCTATCTTCTGCTAGCTCTTTTACTAGCGGAGGAGCCTGGCTTACTTCTTAGTCGCTGCCGTCGTCCGGGGGTCTTCTCCCAACTTCGGGGTCTTGTCCCCCTCTTCAGGGGTCTTGTCCCCCTCTTCGGTTCTTCTTGCCGGGCCACCGCTATCTTCTGCTGTCACCGATATCTTAAGCTCGTTTGGCTGTATTTTCCCTGTGGATCACAGGAGTGCAGATTTCTCATTTTCAGCAGACAGTGGGCTGAAGCTCGCTGTAAGCTGACATCACAGACCCAGTCCAGGCTCAGGATCCATCAGCATGCCTGGACTGGCACCAGGCTTAGCCTCTCAGCGAGCCACTAAGAAGTCAGCGCTTCAGGGAACTGAGCGATCAGCGGTGTTAGATCGGTGTTAGATCACTCAGTTCTCAGTATTAGAGCCATCAGTGGAGAGATGCAGCACAGAGACTACATCCACCTGAGTATTAGACATGTGCACTGCCGAAAAATGTGTTTCTTTTCATTTCATTTGTGTTTTTTTTTCTTTTTTTCCATTTATCGAATCATACGTTATGATTGCCATTAGTTTCTTCAGATGCATTCATATTAATTTAGTTCCATTCATTTAGATGCAGCATTTGTTACTTTGAACTCAGACCATTCTTTCATTCGGACATTGGTTGTATTCTTAACCTTCATTAGTTCAGATTTTTTTGTTTTATTCGTTATTTCGGAGTCGGCATGCGATGCTGGGATCAATTTAGTAGGCCTCAGACAGTTACTATCACATGAATTAAAAAAACAAAAATGCATTAATTATTATCTGAATGTAATCAATTTGTTAAACTTGTAGGTAGAATTGTAAAGAAAGTAAATGCGCTTATCCAAGTCTATCATTCATTCGAAATATGCCGGATTTCGTCTGAAAACAAATTCGTAATGAAACGAATTGCACAAGTATGATTAAAAAAAAAAAAACTCCCATACATTAATTTTAAAAAGGAAGTAAACCCTGATGGGTTTTACTGCCTCTTTGTTTCCCTGCAATGGTAAAGCATAATGGGTTACTATGCATCGCATAGTAGTCCATTATGTGTCACTTACCTGACACAGGAGCCAGTGAAGTCACCGCTGTCCCCTGTTGCACAAAGCGTCCATCTTCCTTCCGGGTATCACAGCTCCTGCCCTGTGATTTGCTGAAGCCACGATGATGTCACTCCTGCGCATCACTAGGAACGCCACAATCAGTGCGCCTGCACGCCATTGTCTACCCGTAGACATCGGTGCCTGTCTTTTGCAAATATCTCCTAAACTTTGTAGGTTTAGTAGAACTTTATTTCACCTACAGGTGCAAGAAATCCTCTAGGCTTACCTGTAGGTAAAAGTGGTCTGTAAGGCTGCTTTCACATTGGGGCGGTATTCAGGCGTTACAGCGCTAAAAATAGCGCCTGTGTAACGCCTGAAAAAAACCGGCCCCTTTAACTCCAGTGTGAAAGCCGGAGGGCTTTCACACTGGAGCGATGCGCTGGCAGGACGGTGAAAAAAGTCCTGCTAGCCGCATCTTTGCAGCGGTGAAGGAGCGGTGTATTCACCGCTCCTATACCGCTCCTACCCATTGAAATCAATGGGACACCGCGGCAATACCGCCGGCAAAGCGCCGCTGCAGCGGCGCTTTGCGGGCGGGTTTAACCCCTTTTCGTCCGCTAGCGGGGGTTAAAACCACCCCGCTAGCGCCCGCACACCGCCGCTAAAACGACGGTAAAGCGCCGCTAAAAATAGCGCCGCTTTACCGCCGACGCTGCTCCCGCCCCAGTGTGAAAGCAGCCTAAGGGTTTACAACCACTTTAAGTATTCAAAGCCCTGGTTCCCACCAAATGCGGCTTTGAAAACGCGCTACTTCAGAGCGATTTCAAATCTGCCAGTCAGTGCAATTTCATGTGCAGCTTTCCGATATGTGTGCAACTTCATGCAAGTCGCACATGAAATCGACAAAAATAGTGCAGGAACCTTTTCAAAAGTCAGAAAGTCACACAAAGTCGCATATGAACGGTTCCATAGCTAGAAATGGGGTGCGACTTGTCATGCGACTTTGATCTGTCAAATCGCATGAGAAGTCCAATCGATGTGAACGGGGGCTAAAAGCCGTGGGTGCCTGCTGTCGTATTACAATAGCTGGCAGGAGTTACTTTGGGGCGGCATGCGTCCCATGATGCGCGTTGCCACGATTGCAGCATGTGAAAATCGCGGCAGACCCGCGCCACAATTTGAGGTGTCATTCAAATTAATTTCATCTCAAATGCAAGTCCCGCGTTTTGTCATTCACACATCAGCGCTGTCAAATCGCAGGCAGATCCGCAGAAGATCTGCCCGTGATTCATAACGTTGTATTGTTAGGCTGCATTCACACCTGAATGTTTTCAGCTCTAAAAACGCTCATCTCAAAAGTTGGAAAACACCCAACAAGCAAAATCCCATTCATTTAAATAGCCCCTGTTCTCATCTGAGTGTTCTGTCACCTGAAGCAAAACGCCTGAAGCTCAAAAAGTACATGAGCTTAAGGCAGATTACAGGCGGTTTTCTGCTTTTTACATTGGCGATTTTTTGACCTGCAGAAAAACGCTGCAAAAACGATTGAAAAAACACCAGAAAAACGCCCTAAAAAAAACTGCATGGAAACGATATGCTGTAGTGTGAATGCAGCTTTAGGCAGATTACAGGCGTTTTACTGCTTTTTACATTGGTGACCTTTGGACCTCAAAACACCTGTACAATAACTCCACAAAAACGCTTAAAAAAACGCTTGAAAACAATACGCTCAGGTGTGAATGTGTGCTGCAGTGCCAAACCCAATGGCATCCACGGAGTTAACTAGAATATATCGCAATACGGTGTCACGCAACAAGGACCTACTTTGTGTAACAATAACTCTTTTGTTTTCAACCTGCAGCACAGCATAACATCCTAAATAAATTTGACATTTTATGCTCAAAATAGCTCTTTTTCAAGCCATACAAAAAACACCAACACATGTTTAAATACATCCCCCACCCCCCCATAACCAATCACACACTGCCACATCAATAAATCAGGAACAAATCAGACAACAGGGAGTATGTAGACCTAATGAGGAACTGCAACAGTGATCAGTGAAAAAATAGGCGATAAAGCCAACATCCAATCATAACCAGATAAGTAAAAAGAAAAGTACAGCCACCGAAAAAAAAAATTTTTTGTAAAGCTCCGTTCACACCTGAGCATACTGGAATTGTGGGAAAACGCGGGACGCTTTTGCGGTGCCATTATTTCTTAACCTCTTCAATACAGGGCATTTATATACCCCTCCTGCCCAGACCAATTTTTAGCTTTCTGCGCTCTCACACTTTGAATGACAATTACTCAGTCATGCAACACTGTACCCAAACAACATTTTTATCATTTTTTAATACAAATAGAGCTTTCTTTTGGTGGTATTTAATCACCACTGTGTTTTTTTATTTTTTGTGACATAAGTGAAAAAGGAACGAACATTTTGAAAAAAAAAAAACACTTTTTTAGTTTCTATGATAAAATTTTGCAAATAAGTCATTGTTGTTTATAAATTTAGGCCAAAATTTATACTGCTGCATCTCTTTGGTAAAATAACCCAATTCAGTGGATATTATTTAGTCTTCGTGAAAGTTATAGATTCTACAAGCTATGCTGCAAATTATTGAAAAACGATCACACCTGATCACACCTGATACACTGATCTCATTTCTTGAGGCCCTGAAATGTCAAGAAAGTACAAATACCCCCTAAATTACCCCTTTTTGAAAAGTAGACAGTCCAAGGTATTTAGTAAGAGGCATGGTGAGTTTTTTTGAAATTGTAATTTTTTTTCCACAATTCTTGGGAAAATTTAGATTTTTTTTTTTCTCACAAAGTTGTTATAATAACAAGTTATTTCTCACACACAGCATATGCATACTTCCAATCCCAAAATACATTCTGCTACTCCTCCTGAGTATGGTGATACCACATGTGTGGGACTTTTACACAGCCTGGCCACATAGAGAGGCCCAACATGCAGGGAGCACCATCAGGGGTTCTAGGAGCATACATTGCACATAAATTACCTAACGACTTATTAAATTTGTGAAGGCCCTGGAGCACTAGGACAGTGGAATTACCCACAAAATGACCCAATTTTGGAAAATAAACACCCCAACATATATATTCTATGAGGCATAATGAGTCTTTTGAAGGGTTCATTTTTTTCCACAAGTCTTCGGAAAATGTGGAAAGAAAATTAATACTCATTTTTTTTTTTTTACACAAAGTGGTCAGTTTATAAGAAATTTCTAACGCAAAGCATGTATATAGCAAAAACGACACCCCAAAATACATTCTTCTAATCCTCCTGAGTATGACGATACCAGATGTGTGAGACTTTTACACAGCCTGGCCACATACAGAGGCTCAACATTGAAGTAGAACCTTCAGGCGATCTAGGAGCATAAATTACACGTCATTTCATTCCTACCTATCACACTTTTGAAGGTCCTTGAGCGCCAGGACAATGGAATTACCCACAAAATGACCCCTTTTTGGAAAGAAAACACTTCAACATATATTCTACAGGCATGGGCTGCAGGTGGTACTTGGGTACTCTGATGGGCTGGAGACAGGTACTCAGGTACTCTGATGGGCTGGTGACAGGTACTCGGGTACTCAGGTACTCAGATGAACTGTGACAGGTACTCAGATGGACTGTGACAGGTTCTTGGGTACTCAGATGAATTGACAGGTACTCAGGTACCTTCTTGGTACTCAGATGAACTGTGATAGATACTCAGATGGACTTTGACAGGTACTCAGTTACTCGGGTACTCAGATGGACTGTGACAGGTACTCGGGTACTCAGATGGGCTGTGATGGGTACGTTGATGGGTGGTGACAGGTACTTTGATAGCTGTTGACAGGTCCTCTTTATTAGATGTGGGGAGGCAATCAGTGTGATTGGTGTACACTGTAAGCAGTAACAAAATGTTACCGCAATCTCCTCCTTACACGCGATCGATGTGTGAGGATAACCCGGTAACATCTCGGTTTGTTGACATTCTGTGACCGGCTGTGATTGGACACAGCCGGGCACGTGGTGAAGAGCCAATTTCATTGGCTCTTTACTGTGATCGGGGTTGGGCTGTGTCAGGGTGACAAGCCTCGTCCCCGATCGCCACTCTGCGTGCACCCTAGGGGCGTGCACGAGTGCCGTGAACGTGGACAGTACATGTGACTGGCTGTGATTGGACACAGATGGTCACATGGTAAAGAGTCATTTTATATTGGCTCCTTACACGGATCTGGGATGGGCATACCTCACCCCCGATCGCCACAATGTGGGCCCCCGGGGGCTCGCAGGAGCGCCGAGAAACTGAGGACATCGTATAACGCCCGCCCAGGATGGGAGATCCCATGCCCCGGTATTGAAGTGGTGGCACCCCAAACGCAGTGCATTTAGTAGCGATTGCCGATCAACAAAACCCGGTAAAATTGCGGCAAAAATTGTGAATGCCCTTGGCTCCGTGCCAAGATTTGGTACATGAGCTATTTTTGAGCGGAGGGAGGCTAATTTAAATGCTCAAAAAAAACCACTCCAAATAACGCACCGCAAAAAAATAAAAAGCAAGCTTAAAAAAATGCACTGCAGCAGCTGTCGCTGCACTACACTAAGGTCTGAATGGAGAATGTAAATATTATCCCATCCCTTAGGCCGCGTACACACGGGCGGACTGTTCGCCCAACTTAGTTTGTCAAACAATCCGACAAACAGTCCGCTCAAAATTTGCATGAGCGGACTTGACCACACACGATGAACGAACAGTCCGCTGAAAGCGTGCGCGATGACGTGAACGGCACGTACGACGGGACTAGAAAAACGACGTCCTATACACTGCAATGCAACCTTCGGCGTGTAAATTCTTTCTGAGCATGCGCGGAACTTAGTTTGACGAACAAGCCTACACACGAGCGGACTGTCCGCTCAAACCAAGTTTCAGCGGACTGTCTTACGGGAATTCCGAAAAACTTTGTTCGTCAGACTGTCCGCTGAAACTGTCCGCTGAAGCCCACACACGAGCGGACTGTCCGCTGAAACACTGTTCAGCGGACAAAGTTGGGCGAACAGTCCGCCTGTGTGTACGCGGCCTTAGAATTACATCATAACTCTACCCACTCAACACAGCCAACCTGATGAGGAACATTATCATTGTAAATACACAAGCTAAACCCTCTAGTGTCTATCACTACTGGGCAGTACCACTTGACCCAAAGGCTAAGCCATACAGGGAACACCTAGTTTAAGCCCTCGTTCACATTGAATGCGGCTTTGAAAATGTGTGACTTCAGCTGAAATCGCACAATATCAAAGCTGCATGTCAGTGTAACTTCAGGTGTGACTTTAAAGCGGAGGTCCACCCTAAAGTGGACCTTCCGCTCATCGGAACCCTCCCCCCCTCCGGCGCCACAATTGGCACCTTTCAGGGGGGAGGGGGTGCAGGTACCTGTACAGTACAGGTATCTGCACCCACTTCCGGATTAGCTCTCTGCGGAAAGGGGCGTAGATTACGCCCCTTTCCGAAAGTCCCCCCGCTGCCTGCTGGGAAACATACAGATCCCAGAGGCAGCGGGTGCATCCTTATTGCGCAGCGCGACTCGCGCATGCGCAGTAGGGAACCGGGAAATGAAGCCGAAAGGCTCCACTTCCTGATTCCCATACCCAAGATGGCGGCGGCAGCACCCGAGAGACGATCGAGAGATCGGCTTCGGGTGCCGACATCGCGGGCGCACTGGACAGGTAAGTGTCACTATTTTAAAAGTCAGCAGCTGCAGTATTTGTAGCTGCTGGCTTTTAAAAAAAAAAAAAACGCGGAGTCCTGGCGGACTCCAGCTTTAAAGACATCTGCCCGGCTTCATGCACAAATGTCTATGTAAGTCACACCCGAAGTTTCCGAAAGTAGTGTAGGAAAAACTTTTTCAAATCAATGCGGCAGATCACATGACAAGTCACTCCAATGTGAACAGGGACTTAAACCTAGAATCTGTTGATCTTCAGTCCAATGAGCTACATCCCACACCTGTACTCAGTGGACCTAATGGAGCTGAAGATGGCAAGGTGTCCTCTACCTCTGGACCGCTGGCTGCGGCTATAGCCGCCAGCAGTAATCAAATGTAAAAAAAAAAAATCCAACAGGCTGGTTGTACCCAAGTCAATTGATGGATCGACTAATAGGTCTGTCCATACATAGATTGAATTTCAGACAGTCCCTTATGAACTGGACACATTTTGATCCATGTATGGCCACCTTAAGACGCCTTTCACACTGCCGAGCCCATAGCATCGGTGGTAAAACGCAGCTATTTTTAGCGACGGATTTGCAGCGCATTTCGGGCGCTAGCGGGCGCTTTTACCCCCGCTAGCGGCCGAGAAAAGGTTAAAAATGCCCACAATACGCCGCAATAGCGGTGTTTTGCCAGCGGTATTGCAGCGCTGCCCCATTGATTTCTCCAAAGAAGCTACTGGTAGGACTTTTCCTGCTATTTCTAACGCTATAGCACCTGCAAAACGCCCTCAGTGTGAAAGGGCTCTAACTCTTCCTACACAGATAGTCATTGCTCGCTAAACTGCTCCAACACACACTGATGAATGGCTGCTGGGAATCCACCCTTTTGTAGCGAGGGCGCTGGCACATAAGTCTGTATTATTGGCCATTTTAACCCTTTTGACTACAGGTGAAAGGTAAAGCAAGGCAATATGGATCTATTAAAATTTTATACAATAAAACCTGGAACCTGCGGGATTTGCCAAAAACCCACCATGCTTGAACCCAGACCTCATCTTTATTTATGACTTATCCAAAATATACCTTAGAATTCTCCCAGTTTTTTTATTCTCTAGTATTGAGAACGGTGGATTTAGGCCTTGGCCTGGATACCTCTGGCTGCAAGAGTCATTAAGAGTTGTGAATTTACTGCTCAAAGATAAAGAACTCCTTGGAGGAAAAGCTCAATTTGCAATAATGCTGACTGCACAAATATAATGGTCCCCGAGATGAAAGCAGGTGGCAAAATGTTCTAATTATGGAAATACAACAGCATGAACAGGTGTATTGCACCCAACAAAGGCCCCATCATTCTAGAATAAATTTTTGCTGTAGTTTAGCTACCTATATTGCAAATGTTAGCTTTTATTGCAGACTGGATCTGTTCTGTTAATACTCTGAGGCCGCGTACACACGCGGGGACTGTTCGCCCAACTTTGTCTGCTGAACAGTGTTTCGGCAAACAGTCCGCTCGTGTGTGGGCTTTCAGCGGACAGTTTCAGCGAACAGTCCGCTGAACAAGGTTTTTCGGAAATTCCGAAAAACTGTCCGCTGAAACCTTGTTTCAGCGAACAGTCCCCTCGTGTGTAGGCTTGTTCGTCAAACTAAGTTCCGCGCATGCTCAGAAAGGATTTACACGCCGAAAGTTATAATGCAGTGTATAGGACGTCGTATTTTTCGTCCCGTCGTACGTGCCGTTCACGTCATCGCGCACGGTTTCAGCAAACTGTTCGTCCGTCGTGTGTGGCCATGTCCGTCCATGCTAATTTTGAGCGGACTGTTTGCCGAAAAACTGTTTGACGGACAAAGTTGGGCGAACAGTCCCCGCGTGTGTACGCGGCCTGAGAGGCCATTCCAGTGCTCTTGTCTTTGCAAACAGATAACGTTGTATTTTTCCCCCCACTTTGCTTGTGCTAAGTATGCAAAGTACTGCCCCTCAGTTTTTTTAAAGTGGAATTTTCACTCATCCTGTTTCCTCCTCCCCCCCTCTGGTGCCACATTTGGCACCTTTCAGGGGGGAGCAGGGAGAGAGTGCCTGTTTTTGACAGGTACCCTTTCCCCACTTTCGGAGATGGCGCCATCCCTTGGAAATTTGGTCCCCCTCCTCCTTTCTTTGCTGCTGGGAAAAAATAGAAAGCACTTTGCGCATGCGCAGTAGGGAAGCGTCTGTGAAGACGAAAAGCTTTACTGCCGATCTCCCTTACCAGGAATGGCGGCAGCAGCAACCAACATCCGATCTGAAAATTGGCCTCGGGTGCCAACATCACGGGAACCCTGGACAGGTAAGTGTCCATAGTATTTGTAGCTGCTGACTTTTTTCATAGTGGGATTGGCCTCTTTGAGCACTGTTTTAATCACTTATTGAATATGAAACTTCTTAATCTTTTAATCCTTTCCTATATTTACAGTTTAAACAGGTGCCACATGACTGATGCCCCAGGTTTCCTGTTTTGGGGAGGCTTCTTTTCTTTTGCAGTGTTCTATGGAGCCACCCTTGCATGCAGGAACTAAAGATATGTCTCCCCTCAGTGTGTGTACATCAATAGAAAATAGAATGCATGGAATGCATTAAGATAAAAAAAACTTCTGACTTTACAACCACTTTAACCACTTGAGACCCGCGCTATAGCCGAATGATGGCTACAGCGCGGATCTCCTTTGCCGGGACGGCGTCTATTGACGTCGTCCCATGCACGAGCTGCTTGCGCGCCCCCTGAGGGGCGCGCGCGGAGCGCTCTGTGATTGGCGAGTCTATGAGACTCACCTGATCACCGATCCGAGCAAGGGGTCGATCCCGACCCCTTATCACGTGATCAGCTGTCAGCCAATGACAGCTGATCATGTGATATAACGGAGCCGGTAATCGGCTATTATTCCTCCTCACGCTGACAGCGCGAGGAGAAAAAAAAAGAGCCGATCACGGCCAGCCCTGCCAGTGCCCACCTGCCCCCTCATCACTAAACATCATTAAAAAATAAGTGCCCCCCGTCAGTGCCACCCAGCAGTGCCCACAGTGCCACCCAGAAGTGCCCACAGTGCCACCCAGCATTGCCACCCAGCAGTGCCCACAATCTGCCTCAACAAAGGTGCTGCACCCCAGTGCCACATATCCGTGCCCATCAGTGTCATCTACCAGTGCCCATCAGTGCCACCTATCAGAGCCACCTATCAGTGCCACCTATCAGTGCCCATCAGTCCCATCTATCAGTGGTACCTATCAGTGCCTCCTAGTGCCACCCATCCGTGCCACCCATCTGTGCCACCCATCCGTGCCATCTTATCTGTGCCCATCTTTGCCCATCAGTGCCGCCTTATCTGTACCCATCGGTGCCGCCTTATCTGTGCCTATTAGTGCCGCCTTAACTATGCCTATCAGTGCCCACCAGTGCAGCCTATCAGTGCCCACCAATGCAGCCTATCAGTGCCCACCAATGCAGCCTATCAGTGCCCACCAGTGCAGCCTATCAGTGCCGCCTCATCAGCGCACTTCAATGAAGGAGAAAAATTACCTGTTTGCAAAATTTTATAACAAACTATTAAACATGATTTTTTTTTGCATCTTTTTTTGTTTGTTTAGCAAAAAATAAAACTCCCAGCTGTAATTAAATACCACCAAAAAGCTCTATTTGTGGGAAAAAAATTATAAAAATTTCATTTGGGTACAGTGTTGTATGCCCGCGCAATTGTCATTCAAAATGCATCAGCGCTGAAAGCTGAAAATTGGTCTGGGCATGAGGGGGGTTTAAGTGCCCAGTAAGCAAGTGGTTGAAGTCAGGCCTTTTCTTCAAGCACATTCATCCCACAAATTATTATTTTCAAACAAATACAGTTATTCTCATAAGGTTTACATACCCTGGCAGACATTATGATTTCTTGGCCCTTTTTTTGAAAATATGAGTGATAACACAAAAACATTTCTTTCACTCATGGTTAGTGTTTGGCTGAAGCCATTTATTATCAATCAACATTGTTTACTATTTTTAAATCATAATGACAACAGAAACTACCCAAATTACCTTGATCAAAAGTTTACATACCCTGGTGATTGTGACCTGATAACACGCACACAAGTTGACACAAATGGGTTTGAATGGCTATTAAAGGTAACCATCCTCACTGATGATATGTTTGCTTGTAATTAGTGTGTGTGTATAAATGGTCAATGAGTTTCTGGACTCCTGGCAGACCCTTTTATCTTTCATCCAGTGCTGCACTGATGTTTCTAGATTCTGAGTCATGGGGAAAGCAAAAGAATTGTCAAAGATTCTGCGGGAAAAGGTAGTTGAACTGTATGAAACAGGAAAGGGATATAAAAAGATATCCAATTAATTGAGAATGCCAATCAGCAGTGTTCAAACTCTAATCAAGAAGTGGAAAATAAGGGGTTCTGTTGAAACCAAACCACGGTCAGGTAGACAAACTAAAATTTCAGCCACAATTGCCAGGAAAATTGTTCGGGATGCAAAGAAAAACCCACAAATAACTTCAGGTAAAATACAGGACTCTCTGAAAACATGTGGTGTGGCTGTTTCAAGATGCAAAATAAGGAGGCACTTGAAGAAAGATGGGCTGCATGGTCGAGTCGCCAGAAGAAAGTCATTACTATGCAAATTCCACAAAGTATCCCACTTATAATGTGCCAAACAGCACAGAGACAAGCCTTAAACCTTCTGGCACAAAGTCATTTGGAGTGATGAGACCAAAATTGAGCTTTTTGGCCACAACCATAAACACTACATCTGTAGAGGAGTCAACAAGGCCTATGATGAAAGGTACACCATTCCTACTGTCAAACACAGAGGTGGATCGCTGACGTTTTGGGGATGTTTGAGCTACAAAGGCACAGGAAATTGATGGTAAGATGAATTCTGTATGTTATCAAACAATACTGGGGAAACATTTGCATTCATCAGCCAGGAAGCTCTGCATGGGACGTACTTGGACATTCCAACTTCACAATGATCCAAAACACAAGGCCAAGTCGACCTGTCATTGGCTACAGCAGAATAAAGTGAAGGTCCTGGAGTGGCCATCTCAGTCTCCTGACCTCAATATCATTGAGCCACTCTGGGGAGATCTCAAATGTGCAGTTCATACAAGATAGCTCAATAATTTACAGGAACTGGAGGCTTTTTGCCAAGAGGAATGGGCAGCTTTACCATCTGAGAAGATAAAGAGCCTCATCCACAAATACCGCAAAAGACTTCAAGCTGTCAATGATGTTAAAGGGGGCACTACATGGTATTAAGAACTGGGGTATGTAAACTTTTGATCAGGGTCATTTGGGTAGTTTCTGTTGTAATTTTGATTTTAAAAAAGTAAACGCAGTTGATTGATAATAATTCGCTTCAGCCATACACTAACCATGAGTGAAAGAAAAGTTTTTGTGTTATTTATATTCTCTGAAAAATGGCCAAGAAATCATAAATTCTGCCAGGGTATGTAAACTTATGAGTACTAATATCTTCACAGGCAAAACAAGACTAAAAAAGATGGACTTTTTAGAGTAACCATGGTAACATCAAATACTACTACAAGGCTACAAATAGGCACAGTTTTATTGTTTTCAATAATTCATAATAAAAATGCATTACATAGATGATACAATAAAGTTTTTGCCTTTCTCGTATATCTACAGTATATACACAATATGTAACATCCATCTGCACTGATATATTTCATTATCTCCTACAAAATCTAGAGAATACACAATTTTTATCACAGTTTCATGTCGTCCTGTTCTCATTATTGAGCAAGAATGGTTTTCAGTTGTTTCTGATGCAATCATAGATCAGGATCTGCTTCTTCAGATAAACATTTCAGGGCTCTGTAAATCTGTATTTAATTAAAGATATATTCTTTGAACTTAAATATATAATATGTGAACTGAGCCTCCTCCCATACATGCCTTTCTCCAGAGCCTTCACTATCCTCTGGAACTCCCTTCCCCAGTCTGCCTGGCAATCCACCTACTCTGCCAGCCTTTAAGAGATCCCTAAAAGCTCATCTCTTCAACTAGGCCTAATCTGCCTCCACTTAAAAAAACTGAACTTTTATTTTTTCCGACAGCTCATCCTTCGCAGTTATTACCTTTTGTATCAATTGACTTTACCTTTTAGATTGTAAGCTCTGAAGAGCAGGGCCCCCTGAACCCTCTTGTACTGATTTGTATAATAAATGCACCGTCTCCCTTTATTTGATATTGCACCGTGCAAAATGCCAGTGCTTTTTAGACATGTGCAAAACTAAAATTTGTTTAGTTTAGTTTTGTATATATTCGTTATATTACTCATTTAGTTTTGTTTTGTCTATATTCATTATGCTACTAATTTCGTTTTGTTTTGAAATTGGTTTAGTGTGGTTTTGGAATCTGTTAAATTTCGTTTCGTTTTCATTAGATTTAGTTTTTGTTTATTAATTTTCTAATGAATTCCACATTTTTAGAACGCTTCGAAGTCGGATTGGTCCAAAAATGATTGACCGATTCAAATTCTGTGTGAAGAATAGCTGGTTGTTAAGCAGGGGGCGGGGAAGCTAGCAGCCATATCCTTAACACCCCCCCCCCCCCCCCCCCCCCCGAACCATATCAGGCGACATACAGTATCTCACAAAACTGAGTACACCCACATTTTTGTAAATATTTCATTATATCTTTTCATGTGACAACACTGAATAAATGACACTTTGCTACAATGTAAAGTAGTGAGTGTACAGCTTGTATAACATTGTAAATTTGTTCCCTCAGAATAACTCAACACATTAATGCATTAATGTCTAAATCACTGGCAACAAAAGTAAGTACACCCCATAAGTGAAGATGTCCAAATTGGGCCCAATTAGCCATTTCCCCTCCCCAGTGTCATGTGACTCGTTAGTGTTACAAGGTCTCAGGTGTGAATGGGGAGCAGGTGTGTTAAATTTGGTGTTATCGCTCTCACTCTCTCATATTGGTCACTGGAAGTTCAACATGGCACCTCATGGCAAAGAACTCTCTGAGGATCTGAAAAAAAGAATTGTTGCTTTACATAAAGATGGCCTAGGCCATAACAAGATTGCCAAGACCCTGAAACTGAGCTGCAGTATGGTGGTCAAGACCATACAGCGATTTAACAGGACAGGTTCCACTCAGAACAGGCCTCGCCATGGTCGACCAAAGAAGTTGAGTGCACTTGCTCAGCGTCATATCCAGAGGTTGTCTTTGGGAAATAAACATATGAGTGCTTCCAGCATTGCTGCACTGGTTGAAGGGGTGCGGGGTCAGCCTGTCAGGGCTCAGGCCATACGCCTCACACTGCATCAAATTGTTCTGCATGGTTGTCATCCCAGAAGGAAGCCTCTTCTAAAGATGATGCAAAGAAAGCCTGCAAACAGTTTGCTGAAGACAAGCAGACTAAGGACATGGATTACTGGAACCATGTCCTGTGGTCTGATAAGACCAAGATAAACTTATTTGGTTCAGATGGTGTCAATCGTGTGTGGTGGCAACTAGGTGAGGAGAACAAAGACAAGTGTGTCTTGCCTACAGTCAAGCATGGTGGTGGGAGTGTCATGGTCTGGAGCTGCATGAATGCTGCCAGCACTGGGGAGCTACAGTTCATTGAGGGAACCATGAATGCCAACATATACTGTGACATACCAAAGCAGAGCATGATCTTCAGAGACTGGGCCGGAAACACACATCCAAGACGACCACTGCCTAGCTAAAGAAGCTGAGGGTAAAGGTGATGGACTGGCAAAGCATGTCTCCAGACCTAAACCTTATTGAGCACTGTGGGGCATCCTCAAATGGAAGGTGGTGGAGCGCAAGTTCTCTAACATCCACCAGCTCTGTGATGTCGCCATGGAGGATTGGAAGAGGACTCCAGTGGCAACCTGTGAACCTCTGGTGAACTCCATGTCCAAGAGGGTTAAGGAAGCGCGGGCAAATAATGGTGGTCACACAAAATATTGACACTTTTGGAGTGTACTCACTTTTGTTGCCTGCGGTTTAGACATGCTCCTCGTTTGTTTACATTGACAGATCCCCGTTCTGCCTCTCTGTGGAGCGATTACAGGTGGCCAGCAGACATCACGGCTGTTGACCACATGCATTGACTCAGGCGCCGCCTCCGGTGACCCATGCAGGCGTCTCTGGGGGTACACGCCCGCTGTATGTATTACATGAAGCACCATACCGGTACTTCGGTGATTCGTGCAATATAGCCGCCCTGCCGCAGTATAACTGCCGAGGCTGGTTGGCAAGTGGTTAAAGGCATAGGGGCGCACTGGACATCCAGCATATAGCACAATGACAGCAAAGATGTTCAGTACTGGTGAGGAGATGCACTGGACACCTTTGCTGACTGAGCCAGTTGGAGAATTACTGGCCAAACAGCGACTGCATTTTAGCAAATGCGATCATTGTTCAGCAGCACCATTGCATTCAGGTAATATATTAGCTAGCAGTTGAGGCTCCTCCATTCAAACTGTTTAATGCAGATAGGGGAAATCATTTTCTGTTAATCAGCCTGAGGGATGGAATAGAGAAAATTAGGCCATGTATGACAACCTTAAAGCTTAAAGAGGAAGTAAACCCTGGTGGGTTTTACTTCCTCTTTATTCCCCTGAAAAGTATAATGGGCTAGTATACATCGCATAAAAAAGTATTGAAGTTGTCGCCATTTCGCAGACATATGCTAATTTAGTGTTTAACATGTTGTGTATCTATTTACTTGGTGCAATCTCTTGTTTTATATTTTACTAAAACATTGGGGTCATGTATTGTGTTTGTGAGCCCTAAAATTAACTTTAATTAATTTTTTTTTACATTTTCTAGACCTTTGCAGTCATATCATGTGACATAAAAAATTGTAGCTACCACTATTTTATTCTCTAGGGCAGGGATATGCAATTAGCGGACCTCCAGCTGTTTCAAAACAACAAGTCCCATCATGCCTCTGCCTCTGGGTGTCATGCTTGTGGCTGTCAGGGTCTTGCTATGCCTCATGGGACTTGTAGTTCTGCAACAGGTGGAGGTCCGCTAATTGCATATTCCTGCTTTAGGGTGTCTGCTTTCAGAAAATACATAATGTTTTGGGAGTTTTATGTAATCTTCAGATCTTAAATGATTTTCTTAAGCATGTGTGCAAAAATTGCAAAAACGGCTCTAGAAACAAAAGGGTTAAATGAAAAAATGGCGACGTGCATGTATTACAGAGATGTACTACATAAGTCTTTATTAAATTTTGCCCTGATGTACACATTAAAGCTGAAGTTGGGGTCTCACAATTTTACGTGTACATGTGTTTTTAACTTCTTACTTTTGCAGCATACATTATATTATTTTTTTTTGTTCCGGTGTTCTGCCAAAAAGTGTCCCACCATCATATAGTGGCAGCGCCTGCGTAGTACGGAGGACAAGGAGACTCCGAAAGTCTCTGAAGATGAACGGTGCCTGCACACTGAGTCCAGGTTGAAGCCCCACCATCCAAGTGGACATACAGTAGCACTTAGTAAGAGGGCCCCTCGTGGGCTTGCTTCACTCGCCACGCTTCGGGCACGGCCTCGCTTCGCTCGGCTATTTTTATTCTAACTCTATGTCCACTTGGATGGTGGGGCTTGAACCTGGACTCAGTGCGCAGGTGCTGTTCATCTTCGGAGACTTTTGTTATCTCCTTGTCCTCCGTACTGCACAGGCGCACTACATGGCGGACACTATCCGACGGGGACAGTATTCGACACATCACCGGCATACAAATTCTGCTCTAATTTGTGCCTCTTTGTGCAGCTTGCAATGTACTTCCACCCTCTGCTCCTATCCACCTGGAACTTTTTCATGTTTCTGGTCACCTTTGTGTGTTCAAACACTTCTGCTGTATTCTTCAAAGTAAAAATATAGATTATCCAAGATATATATGACCCTCTCTTGTTATTTACTTCCTCAGCATCTACTAAAAACCAAAAGCCTGGGCAATAAAAGTGTTGTGTTCATATAAACTTTTATATTTTCTTATGCCACTCACAAAACAGGAAGGAATTAAGTTCCACACCAGGAAACACGGAAAAGGTGCTGTCTGCAAAGTGTGGTTCAGCCTCGCTCCTCCCCGTCTTCACCAACAATAAGGATCATTGTTCTGAATAGCTGGATGATAAGAATGCAAACGCAGAGCCCAAGCAGACAAAATCTCCAGGTAAATAGACCATGTATGGGATGCTGTTGCCTTATGCCGCGTACACACCAAAAATCTGTTTCAAATTTTTTCGTTGGTAATCCGCCGGACCCAGTTTCTATCGAGATATCTGTTTGTGTGTATGCTAGTCCGACGGACAAAGGCGGACACTAGGGCAGCTATTGGCTACTGGCTATGAACTTCCTTATTCTAGTCCGGTCGTATGTCATCACTTTGGAATCCGTCTGACTTTGGTGTGATTGTGTGTGGCCAAGTCCGTTCATTCGGAAAGTCCGTTGGAACTCCGCCGAAAGTCCGTCGGGAAGACCGTCGGACCTAGTCCCTCAAAGTCCGGTCGTGTGTACACGGCATAAGACTAGACATAGATGTATTTTTTTTTTTTTTTTATTCAGCCAGCGGGCTGAACTGGACAAATTTACATCCATTTATGACCAACATTAATGACAGACACTCATTATAAAATAATTTCTTCTCAATAATCCCAAAGATCTAATCAGGGGGTAAGGATTCAATTGTTCAGATTCACATCTTTGTTTTGGACCAAATTAGAAAGCCACCCAAGTAATGTCCGGTAGCCCAGCCAGTAAATCTCAAGAAACTGGTTGACATTGAAGTTGATATACTAAAGGCAAATATACTGCAAGTGCACTTGGAAGTGCAGTCGCTGTAGATCTCAGGGAAGATCTGAAATTAGGGGAAGCTCTGCTGATTTCTATCATTTAATGATGTGCAAGCAGAAATTCAGTTTTTTATTTTCCTTGCATGTTCCCCTCCGATCTTCAGTGACCGCACTTCCATGTTTCCATGTGCACTTGCCTTTAGTAAATCAACCGCATTGTGTACATATGTCACATTGCGTGGTGTTTCAAACTCTATCACCCCATTGTCTATTCATCTGACGGCAGGGGTAGCCCATCTGTTAAGGGCGCACGGGCGCTGCCCCCCGTCCATCGCCACCTCCCCTATCCATATGTCCGGCCCCTTTCAGGATACTGGTGAATGGATTGCAATGGGGGGGGGGGGGGCTGTTTTTTTTGAAGCACAGATTAGAGCCAGAGGCTCCAATAGGCTTCAATAATGGGTGGGCTGGGGTCACAGAAAGTGCGCTCCTATCCCACCCAGGTGTGTTACAACAGCAAATGAATATTCGCTGTTGTACACTGATACTCCTCCAAGCCGATTGGCTGAAAGGACAGGCGATCCTATTGGACACCGAGGAGGAGGAGTGGAGGAGCTGGAAGCTGCCATGGGGGAGAGGACTCGGAGCCGAGCTGCTGCACACGCTGCCTGTCATCTGCCAAGATGGGGTAAGTGCCGGACCGACTGGCAAACAGCAGGGGGTGGGTGCCGCTCAGGGGGTGGGTGGTTGTTTTCTGCCCCCCCCCCTCCAAGAAAAAAACACCAGCCGCCACTGTCTGTCAGTCTATATCCTCAATCCTAGGAGAAGAGCAACGAGTGGCAGCACTTCCTTACAGGGCAGGTAATATCATTAAGTGAGTGGAACTGATTGGGAAGCAATAAGCATAGCTAGGGTTACCTCTCCTTGCCCTCACTGACAGTACCCGTCTGCTTCTTATATTGGTGCCCACGTGTGAAGGCTAAATCTAAAAGCCTAGCCCTGAAAGCAAAGATGTGGTGATGAAAGCAAAAGTGTCTGAACTCCATCATTGAGATTATCCTGACTTTCTGGGTACAGGGCAATGAGATGTACTTATAGAATAGTTTATGGGCATAGATGCTGATCCCAGTCCCATTGGGACACTTTTCTGTACAGTATACATGCTTTAAAATGAACTCCAGGCATCCAGATATAATACATACATGAGAGGTGTTTTGCCTGCCAAAGCATTTGTATTTCTGCCTAACCAGTCCTGAGATTTACACAGCCCTGCCCCACAACACAATCCTGTCTGGAAGTATAGGACCTGATTTTTTTACAGTTCAATAACACATATGAGTCTCCTTTCCACTCATTGGTCACTCTCTCTTCCAAAAAAGCACTGTAGTACAGCTCTTAGGCTGTTTATACTGCTTCTCTTTCCCCATCGCTGTACAATAACTGGGAGAGCCTGATATTGTATTTGTTTATTACAGGTACTTATATAGCGCCATCAATTTACGGAGCCCTTTACACATATATTAAACATTCACATCAGTCCCTGCCCTCAATTTACTTACAATCTGAGGTCCCTAACTCACATGTATACATACACATACTGGGGCCAATTTAGGCACATGGTGCGAATTTCTTTCCAGCAACAGGAGCCAATTGACCTACCAGCATGTCTTTGGAGTGTGGGAGGAAACCGGAGTACCCGGAGGAAACCCACGCAGGCACAGGAAGAACATGCAAACTCCAGGCAGGCAGTAGCTCAAAAAAAAAAAAAAATGTGATTGCGCTGCTTATGCCCAATAAACGCTACTATAACTCAATCAATAAAAAATATTTTAAAAATAAATAAAAAATGCATTGTTCAAAAATTATAATTCAATCAAAATATTTATTAAGTATTCAACTAGCAAACCACTTTAAAAATAAATCATATCTTAAAAAGCATATGATAGTGTTAATGGGTATGCTTGAATGTGTTCGAATAAAACTTTCATCTGATTAAAAAAAAAAATGTATACAATCATGAAAACACTTTCCCATAACAAAAAAAAAATTGCTAAAAGATTATTAAAAAAAATTAAAGAAGTCCCCAGAGGAAAATTCAGCAATACTGATAAAAACAGTGTTCTTCCATGATCTTTTATCAATATACTTTGTGTTCCACCATCAATTCACCAATTCCCCACCACCAATTGAATGGGGCACTCACCTTGTTGGTGGACCCATATACATATACAGGTGCATCTCATAAAATTAGAATATCATCAAAAAGTTAATTTATTTCAGTAATTCAATTCAAAAAGTGAAACGTGTATTTTATATAGATGCGTTACCCACAGAGTGATATATTGCAAACCTTTATTTCTTTTAATTTTGATGAATATGGCTTGCAGCTAGTGAAAACCCAAAATTCAGTTTCTCAGAAAATTAGAATATTACATAAAGCAAATAAAAAAAAAGATTTTCATTACAGAAATGTCCAGTATAATATGCGCTCAATACTTGGTCGGGGCTTCTTTTGCATGAATTACTGCATCAACGCGGCGTGGCATGGAGGTGATCAGCCTGTGGCACTGCTGAGGTGTTATGGAAGCCCAGGTTGCTTAGATAGTGGCCTTCAGCTTTTATGCATTGTTGGGTCTGTTGTCTCTCATCTTCCTCTTGACAATACCCCACAGTACATGGACATACTTTTCAATAAACCAACATTTCTTTATTAAAAATCCTTTTTTTTTTTATTTGCCTTATGTAATATTTTAATTTTCTGAGATATAGAATTTTGGGTTTTCACTAGCTGTAAGTCGTAATCATCAAAATTAAAAGAAAGAAATGCTTGAAATATATCACTTTGTGTAACGCAGCTATACACAATATATGAGTTTCACTTTTTGAATTGAATTGCTGAAATAAATGAACTTTTTGATGATATTCTAATTTTATAAGATGCGCCTGTATACAGTAGGTCAAAAGCGCTTGAATCAACAGATCCTCTGTCTTCCAATCCTTGAGATTGGCCATCCACATTGGTCCTCCATGTCTCTAGTCTAGATAATTCCTATAAGGAACAGTGTCTCTATGTTTTCACCATGAAATAGAGGAAGAAGCTGCCAATAGTACATGTAGTAAGTCTAATTTGTTATTAAAGATAGAGCAGCTAAAATGTTCTCACATTCCAGGTGAATTAAAAAAGCTTTAAAAACATGCTAGCAATGGGTATCCGGCTTTGACTTCTGGATCAAGGATAACGTCACTTGGCTCCGCCTCTACGCATTACGCCACCCGCCCACGTGGCTTTGTCAGGAAGGTAGTGCCGTGGTTGGGATTCAAATCAATGACCCTAGTGTTGCTAGGCAGAAGTGCTACCACTTGATATCAATCCAATTCTTGTACCTACACTGCTTGTATTGAAAAAATATATTTAAATATGTATTAATGGATACAAAGCTGCATTTATTTATATGTTTTATATCTTGCTGGAGTTCAGCTTTAATGACTCACTTCCCATGATGGAAAAAAATCGCACATATGCAATCCTGCTCACCTCAGCAAGGTAGATTCTTCTAGGGCTGAACTTACACCACACTACACTGAACTAAACTACCTGGATTTGATCGTAGTAATTTCTTTCGTTGTGCTGGATGATTGCTTTCCAAAGGTCCCATTTTATAACCTGTGTATGACCTACCCTACAATAATCTGAGTGTCTGTCTAGTTAAATCCCCAATAGTGTACACGTCTGTCAGTTAGTACATGTTTGGATGTTTGTCTTGGTTAGTGCAGGTCAGTAAATGTAAATGTATCCGGCATTGACTTCTGGATCGAGGATAACGTCACTTGGCTCCACCTCTACGCATTACGCCACCCGCCCACGTGGCTTTGTCAGGAAGGTAGTGCCGTGGTTGGGATTCAAATCAATGACCCTAGTGCTGCTAGGCAGAAGTGCTACCACTTGATATCGATCCAATTCTTGTACCTACACTGCTTGTATTGAAAAAATATATTTAAATATGTATTAATGGATACAAAGCTGCATTTATTTATATATTTTATATCTTGCTGGAATTCAGCTTTAACCACTTCCCGACCAGCGCACGACGATGTACGTCGACAGAATGGCACGGGCAGGCATATTGGCGTACAGGTACGTCCAATATTCGATGCCACCCTGCCACCGGGAGCGCGCCGCTGGCGGCGTACTCCCGTGCTGGTCGGGACCCCCGTGAGTCCGGTCGCGGGACCCACGGACTCGATCGCTGCGGGCATCCCCGTGATCGTCTCACGGAGCGGCCGAATGGAGGAAATGCTGTATAAACAACATTTCTCCATTCTGCCTAGCAACTAGTGACGCTGATCTCTGCTCCATGTGATTGGAGCAGAGATCAGTGTACACTAAATGAAAGCCCAACCCCCCCACAGTTAGTAACACACCCCTAGGAACACTTAACCCCTACACTGCCACCCACTGGTTAACCCTTTCACTGCCAGTGTCATTTACACAGGAATCACTGCATTTATATAGCAGTGATTACTGCATAAATGACAATGGTCCCAAAAATGTGTCAAAAATGTCCGATGGGTCCCCCACAATGTCGCAGTCACAATAAAAATCGCAGATCGCCGCCATTACTAGTAAAAAAAAAAATAATAAAAAATTATTAATAAAAATGCTATAAAACTATCCCTATCTTGTAAACGCTATAACTTTTGCGCAAACCAATCAATAATCGCTTATTGCGATTTTTTTTACCAAAAATATGTAGAAGAATACGTATCGGCCTAAACTGAGGGAAAAAAAAATTTTTTTATATATTTTTGGGGGATATTTATTATAACAAAAAGTAAAAAATAATGCGTTTTTTTCAAAATTGTCGCTCTATTTTTGTTTATAGCGCAAAAAATAAAAATCGCAGAGGTGATCAAATACCACCAAAAGAAAGCTCTATTTGTGAGAAAAAAAGGACGTCAATTTTGTTTGGGAGCCACGTCGCACGACCGCGCAATTGTCAGTTAAAGCGGCGCAGTGCCGAATCGCAAAAAGTGGTCTGGTCTTTGACCAGCAAAATGGTCCGGTCTGCAAGTGGTTAATGACTCACTTCCCTTGATGGAAAAAAAACGTACATATGCAATCCTGCTCACCTCAGCAAGGTAGATTCTTCTAGGGCTGAACTTACACCACACTACACTGAACTAAACTACCTGGATTTGATGATAGTCATTTTTTTCATTGTGCTGGATGATTGCTTTCCAAAGGTCCCATTTTATAACCTGTGTATAACCTACCCTACAATAATCTGAGTGTCTGTCTAGTTAAATCCCCACTAGTGTACACGTCTGTCAGTTAGTACATGTTTGGATGTTCGTCTTTGTTGGTGCAGGTCAGTAAATGTAAGCAGAAAGACAAAGACATGTCTGTCACATTTAATATATATAATGTGTTTAGAGGGCTAGAGGGGAAAGTTGAGGGTTTACAAGACCTCATGTATAATTATCCCCCACAGCAAAAGTCCCACTCCTCTTCCCCAGGTAAAAGTTGAAACACCTTGGAATAGAGGATATAGTTGTAGAGTTACATGTACACAGCACAATCAGTCCCCTGCAGCAAATACCCCAACCCCTAGTTTATGGGATAAGGTTGAGGTTTAGAAGCCCCCAGCATAATTATCCCCCTCCAGCAGAAGCCCCGCTCCCACTACTCCCAGCAAAAGCCCCAACCCCCTTCAAGATAGGGGATATAGTACAAATAGTGGTTTAAAATCCCCCAGGATGACTGACTGCCTTTTTCCATCAAAAGCCCCACTTAGCCCCACTTAACCCCCCACCCCAAGCAAAACCCCAAGATAAAGAATAGGGTTGGGGTGTATACAAGTGCATGGATGCAAATTAAACTATATATATATTATTGTGTGTAAATACCATGCTTCTGTTACCATCATAACGCACTCTGGTTTTACAAAGTGTCCTTTGGTTTGACCATCTGACCATAAATAAAACTTTCCATGAAGAAATTATTTTGTTTCCCATTTTTGGCCAGAAGATTGAAAGCCTGCCCACCACTGCAAGGTAGACTCTTCTGTGGTAGGGCCTACACTATGCTACACTAAGCTAACCTGCATGCCTACATCACAATTATAACCCCCCGCAAAAGCCCCAACTCTCCAGGATATGGATATGGTTAGGGTGTTTATAAGCCCCCAGGATAATTATCCCCCTCCCCCAAAAGAGGAGTTTTTTTTTACAGTAGGACATCTTTAATTCCCAACTTTCCAGAATAATGGACAATATTCTGATACTGTATGAAGGTATTTTATAAAACAGACACAATTTATTCTATCTCAGGCATCTGGGGTCAGCTATGGTTTGCTAACCACCAACTGTCACATTATGTAAACCGTTATGTTTCAACCATGGAGGGATTCCACAGATGTCCTCAGGCTTGCTTATGACAGTGACGTATTCATTTCACCCCCCAAAAGCTTTGGTGAATGATATCTCCAGACATCATCCACACATTAGTTTCACCAGCCAGGCCAGTAAAAGCACTACTGAGCTTATCTCCTTGGTCTTTATGTTCATAGTGTATGCACCTGTAGCTCCTTCAACCATTCAACCTGTATACAATGCACATTGCATATTTGGCCATCTCTCCTAGATGCTTTTACTCCTGGCAGCATTGTTTTGACAGAAAAACCGCTTGACCCTTGTAGTAGCATGTAATGCGTTTAGGCGCATCAAGCTCTTGGGCATTTCATTGGCTAAAATAATAATTTATGCTGCCCATTGAAATGAATTAAAGAATAATTTCAGCTTTACAAAAAAATAATAATAAGTGCACATTTCTTTGCAAGTAAAAAAATATGCATTTACTATTTGTTTTTGTTAGTAGGAGCCTGTAAAGCAGGGATGTCCAAACTTTTTTCAAAGAGGGCCAGATTTGATGACGTGAACATGCGTGAGGGCCGACCATTTTTCCTGACATCCTTTGAACCATTAAAATTCGGCCTAAGTGTGTTCGTCCGAGCACGAATACACGGCCCAACAAGAATTCTCTTGCCTTTGTGGGTGTGTGTGGTGAATAGATGAACTCAAGTGTATTATTTGGATACACCATATTTATTGGCGTATAACACGCACCTTCACTTTAAGAGGGAAGCTTCAGGAAAAAAAAACTTATAATTTTAAATAAAGAACTGTGAAGCAAAATAAGGGTCAGTGTCCATCTGCAGACCCACAATTGCCAGGAATGCAGTGCCCACCATTTCTACGAATGCAGCGCCCACCATTGCCAGGGATGCACCCACCATTGCCGGGAATTCACTCACCATTGCCGGGAATTCACTCAACATTGCCGGGAATGCTGCCACCATTGCCAGGAATGCAGCCACCATTGCCAGGAATGCAGCCACCATTTCCAGGGATTCACTCGCCATTGCCGGGAATGCTGCCACCATTGCCAGGAATGCAGCCACCATTGCCAGGAATGCAGCCACCATTTCCAGGGATTCACTCGCCATTGCCGGGAATGCAGCCATCTATGCTGGGAATGCAGCCACCATTGCCAGGGATTCACCCACCATTGCCAGGAATTCACCCGCCATCGCCAGGAATTCACTCACAATTGCCGGGAATGCTGACACCATTGCCAGGAATGCAGCCACCATTGCCAGGAATGCAGCCACCATTGCCGGGAATTTCACCCACCATTGCCAGGAATGCAGGCACCATTGCCAGGAATGCAGCCACCATTGCCAGTAATTTCACCCACCATTGCCGGGAATTTCCCCCACCATTGCCAGGAATGCAGCCACCACTGCTAGGAATGCAGCCACCATTGCTAGGAACTCACTCACCATTGCCAGGAATGCAGCCACCATTGCCAGGAATGCAGATCCACAATTGCAATTGCCAGGAATGCAGCCACCATTACCATCAGTGCAGCCATGGAGGGCAGGACGAGTGCCAAAGACATCTTACAGGAGAATCTCCTGTTTACAAAACGGCCTCTTTAACCACTTGCCGACCAGCGCACGGCGATGTACGCCGACAGAATGGCACGGGCAGGCAAATGGGCGTACATGTACGTCCCTTTAAATTTGCCGCCCTGCCATCGGGAGCGCGCCGGCGGCGGCGCGCTCCCGCGCTGGTCGGGACCTCCGTGAGTCCGGTCGCGGGGGCATACCCACGATCGTCTCACGGAGCGGCCAAATGAAGAAATGCCGTTGTAAACAGCATTTCTCCATTCTGCCTAGCAACTAGTGACGCTGATCTCTGCTCCATGTGATTAGAGCAGAGATCAGTGTTCACTAAATGAAAGCCCAACCCCCCCACAGTTAGTAACACACCCCTAGGAAAACTTAACCCCTACACTGCCACCCACTGGTTAACCCCTTCACTGCCAGTGTCATTTACACAGGAATCACTGCATTTATATAGCAGTGATTACTGTATAAATGACAATGGTCCCAAAAATGTGTCAAAAATGTCCGATGGGTCCCCCACAATGTCGCGGTCACAATAAAAATCGCTGATCGCCGTCATTACTAGTAAAAAAAAATAATAAAAAATTATTAATAAAAATGCTATAAAACTATCCCTATTTTGTAAACGCTATAACTTTTGCGCAAACCAATCAATAATCGCTTATTGCGATTTTTTTTACCAAAAATATGTAGAAGAATACGTATCGGCCTAAACTGAGGGAAAAAAATGTTTTTTTATATATTTTTGGGGGATATTTATTATAACAAAAAGTAAAAAATAATGCGTTTTTTTCAAAATTGTCGCTCTAATTTTGTTTATAGCGCAAAAAATAAAAACCGCAGGGGTGATCAAATACCACCAAAAGAAAGCTCTATTTGTGGGAAAAAAAGGACGTCAATTTTGTTTGGGAGCCACGTCGCACGACCGCGCAATTGTCAGTTAAAGCGACGCAGTGCCGAATCGCAAAAAGTGGTCTGGTCTTTGACCAGCAAATTGGTCCGGTCTGAAAGTGGTTAAGAGAAAGTCCCGTCTCCTTTGATGGACAGCACAGTCGTCCAATGGCAGAGACGGGACTTCCTATTACAGAGGCTGCCGTGTAAACAGGAAATTCCCCTCCTGTGTGCACGGCACTCGTCCCGCCTCCTCCGTCCGACGCAGCCGGACTATATATCTTTTGTGGCCCCAGCGCTGGGAGATCGCCAGGGGCCACAAAAGATATATATGTTTAAACAACCAGACGGGCCTTCCAAAACCGGGCTGCGGGCCGCGATTGGCCCGCGGGCCGGACTTTGGACATGCCTGCTGTAAAGCATTGCACCCATGATCAGCAAATCATGGGTGTAATGCCACTGTCCTGCAGACTGTCTGTGTAGCTGTCTGCCCATACCTTTGATATGGGCAGGCAGTTACACTCTGAAAGGAAGCTCAATGAACTACCTAGAGCGATGAACTGCGTCCTGATAGTTAATTGACAACTACAAGCCGACAGTGGCAAAGCATGACTCTTTGTTGGAATGGGCTGGCTCTTTACTATATGGGGATGTCTCTTTATTGGACCGGGATGTCTCTTTGCTGAATATATGGGGTTGTCAATTGGCTGTCAAATTCCTATTACCCAACGCCCGGGACATGCAGCTCTGGACACCTAGCTCTTAACTTTTGTAGCTGCTACTAGATCCAAAGAAAATTTGTCAAGCCCTGTTCATGCGTAACTACAAGGAGAAACAGCAACCAATTGTTGGTGTGGTACCTGATACAGTGCCTTGAAAAAGTATTCATACCCCTTGAAATTTTACACATTTTGTCATGTTACAACCAAAACATAACTGTATTTTGTCTCAAAGTGGCACATAATTGTGAAGTGGAAGGAAAATGATAAATGGTTTTAAAAGAACATATGCTTTTCATATGATCATGACTCTCGCTTGGTAGCCAGGCAGTGGGGAGCATTCCCTCGGCGAAGGATTACCCCGTGCAAGTCCGAAGAGCCCACCCCAAGGGAGAACCTCTCATGTGACCCTGCTTGGTGCCCAACGAGAGAGGGTAACATGGAGAATGTAACAAGGCCTGTCTACTCAATACTAATGTGTTTAGATGCATCAAGTGTTTTTTGAACTCCCCTAAACACCTTTGTGTGCATGGACACATAGGCCAACATGCAGGGGCATTTAGAGGTTAATTAAAAAAAAAACACCAGCTGCCTTAAAAACACCCAATGTGCATGAAGCCCAAGTCATTCCAGTGTGATATTGCATGAAGCCAAACATAGAGCTACCAGGGCAACCCTGGGGAATAGACAAATAATCCAACCCAAGGTCAACAACTCGTAACCAGTAGCAGTCCTGGTAAACAAAGTACTATGCATAAGCTGCAGTACAAGGAGGCACATGTAGGCCTCATTCACATGGGCGCTGAGGCCCTTAGTCCATGAATGGGCCATGTATTTGTGCAGCTTGAGATGCCAGGTGCTGTATGCAGGCAGCCAATGTAAGCCCATGGAGATGCAGCAATTGCACAGACGCAGTCCCTCATCTCAGCCTGGCAGGTGTGTGGATGCAGGTGATTGGCCCACAATACCCACTACTCACAAGCCTAATTGGAATGAGCGTCTGTATTGTGCAGCCCTCTTACATGGGGCTGGCTGTTTGCAGCATCTGGCATACACAGACACACAGCGCATTCATGGACTACAGACCCCAGCACCTGTGTGAATGAGGCCTATGAAGTGAAACTCCAGCTACCTACCTTTATAGCAACCTTCAGTCTAATAATCTTCTCCCTGTTCTTCCAAAATCTTGGACACCATACTCAAGCATCTACTGGTGACTAGGAAAAAAAGTTGCAGTATTTTCGCGTTCTCAGTTACCTTCCTAGCAACACCCTGGTGATGGGACAATGTAGGAGCCGCACACATGTTTAGCGTTAAGGAGGCCACATGTTACCATCAGACTGTTAAATTTACTTTAGATTAGCTAAGAACAATGTAGTAGGAAAACTATTCAAACTCAAAGTTTTGTGTTATCCATAAAAAGTGCATTAATCCATAACAGAGCATCCAGTTAAGTGAAAAATCTGTATACAGTGCATCCGGAAAGTATTCACAGCGCTTCACTTTTTCCACATTTTGTTATGTTACAGCCTTATTCCAAAATGGATTAAATTCATTATTTTCCTCAAAATTCTACACACAATACCCCATAAGGACGATGTGAAAAAAGTTTGTTTGAAATCTTTGAAAATGTATTAAAAAAAAAATGACATTTACATAAGTATTCAAGCCTTTGCCATTAGACTCAAAATTGAGCTCAGGTGCATCCTGTTTCCACTTATCATCCTTGAAATGTTTCTACAACTTGTAGTCCACTTGTGGTAAATTCAGTTGATGGACATGTTTGGGAAAGGCACTCCCCTGTTTATATGAGGTCCCAGAGTTAACAGTGCATGTGAAAGCACAAACAAAGCCATGTCCAAGGTCCAAGGAATTGTCTGTAGACCTCCGAGACAGAATTGTATCAAGGTACAGATCTAGGGAAGGGTACAGAAAAATGTCTGCAGCATTGAAGGTCCCAATGAGCACTGTAGCCTCTGTTATCTGTAAATGGAAGACGTTTGGAACCAACAGAACTCTTCCTAGAGGGGGCCGCCCAGCAAAACTGAGTGATCGGGGGCGAAGAGCCTTAGTCAGGGAGGTGACCAAAATCCTGACCCCCAGTGTTTCTCTGTGGTGAGAGGAGAACCTTCCAGAAGAACAACCATCTCAAGACGGAAGCCACTCCTCAGTAAAAGCTACATGACTCTTCACCTGAAGTTTGCCAAAAGGCACCTGAAGGACTCTCAGACCATGAGAAACAAAATTCTGTGGTCTGATGAATCAAAGAGTGAACTCTGGTCTGAATGGCAAGCCTCATGTCTGGAAATAACCAGGCACTGCTCAGCTAAATTACGCTGTTATACAAGTTGTATACTCACTACGTTACATTGTACCAAAGTGTCATTTCTTCAGTGTTGTCACAATAAAAGATATAAAATATTTACAAAAATGTGAGGGATGTACTCACTTTTGTGAGATGCTGTATATCCAATCGCATAGACTCTTAAGGCCCGTACACACGGTCGGACTTTTTGACAACAAACATGCAAATTAGCTGTTTTGGAGCAACATCCGACTGTGTGTACGCTCCATCGGACAAACTTTTTCTGTTTTCATCGGACTTTTGTTGGCTTTGCGAAGGACAAACTTTCTGGCAACAAAAGTCCGATGGAGCAAAGTCCGACCGCGTGTACGCAAAAGCATCGGACTTTTGTACAAGGTACAAACACGCATGCTCAGAACCAATGCAAAAGATCAGACTACAATACAGAAGTTGACCAAAGGTGGCGCTGGAGTCATTGAACGTCCTCTTTTGAAGTGGCGTCAGTACGTTGTGACGTCACTACGTTCGTGTTTGTTGTCAAAAAGTCCGACCGTGTGTATGCAATACAAACTTGTGGACCACGCCCTTTAGACAAAAGTCCACGGAAAAGTTTGTACAAAGTCCGACCGTGTGTATGAGGCTTTACATTACATAGTTGTTGGTAGAATTAAAAGAGATTGTACAGCCAGAGTGTATGGTCAGTCTAAAGCCTCATACACACGATCGGACTTTGTACAAACTTTCGCTTGGATTTTTGTACAAAGGGCGTCGGCCCAGGACTTGTATTGCATACACACAGCAGGACTTTTTCAGCCAACTTTCACCAAATCATGTGGTTTTTCTGCTCTTTACCGCCACCTTTGGTCAACTTCTGTATTGTTGTCTGATCTTTTGCATTGGTTCTGAGCATGCCTGTTTGTACTTTGTACAAAAGTCTTATGGTTTTCTGTACACACGATCAGACTTTGCTCCATCGGACTTTTGTTGCCAGAAAGTTTGTCCGTTCGCACAGCCAACAAAAGTCAGATGAAAACCAAAAAAGTTTGTCCGATGGAGCATACACACGGTCGGATGTTGCTCCAAAACAGCTACCGTATATACTCGAGTATAGGCCGACCCGAATATAAGCCGAGGCCCCCAATTTCCCCCCAAAAAAACTGGCAAACTTATTGACTCGTGTATAAGCCGAGGGTGAGACATGCCTGTCCATCCCTGTGTGTGTGTCCGTCCATCCCTGTGTGTCCGTCCATCCCTGTGTGTCCGTCCATCCCTGTGTGTCCGTCCATCCATCCCTGTGTGTGTGTGTGTCCATCCATCCATCCATCCCTGTGTGTGTGTGTCTCCATCCATCCATCCATCCATCCCTGTGTGTGTGTGTCTCCATCCATCCATCCATCCCTGTGTGTGTGTGTCTCCATCCATCCATCCATCCCTGTGTGTGTGTGTATCCATCCATCCCTGTGTGTGTGTGTGTGTCTCCATCCATCCATCCATCCGTGTGTGTGTGTCTCCATCCGTGTGTGTGTGTGTGTGTGTGTGTGTGTGTGTGTGTGTGTGTGTGTGTGTGTGTGTGTGTGTGTCCAGCCTACCTGTGTCCCGAGCCTTTGTCCCGAGCCTCCGTCCCGTGTCGTGCCTTGCCTTCGTCCCGTCCCGTCCCGTCCCGTCCTG
This sequence comes from Lithobates pipiens, assembly GCF_037356315.1. Lineage (NCBI taxonomy): Eukaryota > Metazoa > Chordata > Amphibia > Anura > Ranidae > Lithobates > Lithobates pipiens. The sequence goes on along the minus strand of NW_027507903.1, from coordinate 51,049,387 downwards.
TCCTGTCCCGTGCCGTGCCTTGCCTTGCCTCCGTCCCGTGCCCTCTTCGTCGGCGGCCATTGTAAAATTCAAAAGCCGCGCCTCCTCCTTCGCCTGTGATAGGCGGAACACTGAATTTCCCAGCAGCCTGTGTTCCGCCTATCACGGACGTCGTATCATCCTCGTCCGTAGTACGAGGATGAGACGATGCCCGTGATAGGCGGAACACAGGCTGCTGGGAAATTCAGTGTTCCGCCTATCACAGGCGAAGGCGGAGCCGGAGGCGCGGCTTTTGAATCATAGAATGGCCGCTGTCTGTCTGCTCGACACGCTGATCGAGCGGGCAGACAGCGATGACTCGAGTATAAGCCGAGGGGGGCACTTTCAGCCTCAAAAAAGAGGCTGAAAATCTCGGCTTATACTCGAGTATATACGGTAATTTGCATGTTTGTTGTCAAAAAGTCCGACCGTGTGTATGGGCCTTAAGAGGTTGCAGGAGGCTGCTATCAAGAGAGATTTACAGATGTACATTTATTTTTTTAAAGTGTAATCAATTATGACCGAAGAAACCATATTGAACCCCTCTGTCATAAACCCTTCTCCTTGCTTGACAGCATTTGTGTACGCCGAGTCACATATGCGCAGCTCAGCTTACATTTACAGCACCACATTGAGCAGTGATGATGGGACTCCCATGCCCATGTGTGGGAGTGATGCCAACATGGCCAGGCCAACCAAGTGGCTGAAAAGTGGAAAATCGTAAGGAAGTTTAGGAGAAGATGGCAGCACTCATGCCTGATGGGAGTGCTCACAGCGCTGAAAGTGATCACTAGCCAGGTAAGTCACCATAATGTGTTACTATGCTGTGCACACTAGTACATTATGGCGAAATCCTCCTGGGGTCCAAGTGAGATATTTTTTTCAGAGGTTTATTTCCGCTTTAAATAGCATTTAAGATTTTTAAGTAAAATTTTATCAAAATATTTATTGCTATTGTAAAATAGTCTGTATATGTGATAACTAAAATAAATAATCCAGGGTTATCTTTTATATCTAGAACATACGTGCTAATACTAGCACACAAAATATAATGAAAAGATGGTGATGTTATTACATTGATATTGGATATCGACTGCCCATGTCCAGCACATGTGTAGAGGTGCAAGACTGAAGTCACAGCGCCACCTACGGAGTGGGACAGTGCATTGAAATTTTTAGAAGATAGTTACATACTCTGGTTTGAAAAACGACAAAAAGTTCAACCAGCAGAAGAAGAAAAAAAATAAGAAAAAAAGATTGAAAACCTCTATATACAGGACCCTATAGCTACAGTTGGCTCAGGGGAAGGAAAACAAACCCTGTAAAGCTTGGTCTGATTTCCTCTACTAGGTGAAGAAAAAATGTCTTTCTGATCCCCTAAGGCAGGGGTCACCAAACTGTGGCACATACAGTCCAATACAAGATTTTATCCAATCCACAGCTAGGGTCAATGGTGTATGTGCACTGCATTGTGGATTAAGGTCAGCAGAGGCTGCCTGCCTATAGTCTCTGCTTGTGATGTAAAAGGGGACTAGGATGGGGATCCTGATGTAACAGGAGATTCAAATGTAAGGGTGGGGCATTGATGGGGACTCTGTTGGGGACCCTAATGTAATGGTGGACTCTGGTGGGGACCCTGATGTAAGAGGGGACTCAGATGTAAAGGCGGGGCATTGGTGGGGACCCTGATATAAGGGGATGAAAATTATTAGGGAACCTTGATGTGGATTTTTTTTTAGGACCACGGATATTTGTAAAATATTCAGTGTGGTCCCCATTATGAAAAGTTTTGGATCTCTGCCCTAAGGCAATTGTATTTTCCCTCGATCAACAATTACTGCAACTACTGGTATTACCCAGAAATATTAATAGCCAGTTACAGTGCCTTGAAAAAGTATTCACACCCCTTGAAATTTTCAACATTTTGTCACGTTACAACCAAAAACTTAAATTTATTTTATTGGGAATTGTATGTGATAGACCAACAAAAAGTAGCAGTTAATTGTGAAGTGGAAGAAAAATGATAAATGGTTTTCAATTTTTTTTACAAAGAAATATCTGAAAAGTGTGGCGTGCATTTGTATTCAGCCCCCCCCCCCCCCCCCCCGAATGAATATACTTTGATCGAAACTGTTCCATTGTAGCTTTAGCTGTATGTTTATGGTCGTTGTCCTGCTAAAAGGTGAACCTCCACCCCAGTCTCAAGTCTTTTGCAGACTAACAGGCTTTCTTCTAAAATTGCCCTGTATTTGGCTCCATCCATCTTCCCATCAACTCTGACCAGCTTCCCTGCTGAAGAAAAGCATCCCCACAGCATGATGTCGCCATCCCCATGCTTCGCAATGGGGATGGCATGTTCAGTGTGATGTGCAGTTAGTTCTCCACCACACAACATTTTGCTTTTAGGCCAAAACGTTCAATTTTGGTCTCATCTGGCCAGAGCACCTTCTTCCACGTTTTCTGTGTCCCCTTCATGGCTCCTCCAAAACTGCAAACAGAAGATCTTATGGCTTTCTTTCAACAATGACTTTCTTCTTGCCACTCTTCCATAAAGGCTAGATTTGGGGAATGCATGTCTAATAGTTGTCCTGTGACAGATTCTCCCACCTGAGCTGTGGATCTCTGCAGCTCCTCCAGAGTTACCATGGGCCTCTTAGTGGCTTCTCTTATTAATGCTCTCCTTGCCCGGCCTGTCAGTTTAGGTGGACGGCCATGTCTTGGTAGGTTTGCAGTTGTGCCATACTCTTTCCATTTTTTGATAATGGATTGAACTGTGCTCTGTGAGATGTTCAAAGCTTGGGATTTTTTTATAACCTAACCCTGCTTTAAAAACATAATAGAAGGTCTGGTGTCACTCCAACATCACCAATATCACCAATACAATGCATATATACATAGGATTCGCCCTGTGACTTTGAATGAGGTAAGTATGTTTTTTTTTTTTTTGTTTTTTTGTTTTTTTTTAAAGATTTTTATTGTGCACATGAGTAATATTCAAACAGTACATCAGACAAGGGTTACATCCAAATCAGTTAAGGAATCAACATTCATTAGGGATAACAAGCTTTGTAAATATAAATTTTCTCATTTCCGAGCCAGTCATAACTTCACCCCTATCATACACTGTGCTTTTTATTTTTTTTAAACAAACAACATTAAACTAAAACTGAAAGCCAGTTGGATAACCCCTTAAAAAAAAAAAAAAAAAAAAACTCCCTCCCCAAGGGATGTCTGCTTTTCAGTGTTATGCTCAGTAGGATACAGAAAACCCACCTCTGTCCACATTAAGGCTGCTTTCACACTGGGGCGGGAGCAGCGTCGGCGGTAAAGCGCCGCTATTTTTAGCTGCGCTTTACCGCCGTTTTAGCGGCGGTGTGCGGGCGCTAGCGGGGTGGTTTTAACCCCCGCTAGCGGCCGAAAAGGCGGCGCTTTGCCGGCGGTATTGCCGCGGTGTCCCATTGATTTCAATGGGTAGGAGCGGTATAGGAGCGGTGAATACACCGCTCCTTCACCGCTGCAAAGATGCGGCTAGCAGGACTTTTTTCACCGTCCTGCCAGCGCACCGCTCCAGTGTGAAAGCCCTCCGGCTTTCACACTGGAGTTAAAGGGGCCGGTTTTTTTCAGGCGTTACACAGGCGCTATTTTTAGCGCTGTAACGCCTGAATACCGCCCCAGTGTGAAAGCAGCCTAAAGGAAGTGCCCTCACTTTCATCCCTCAGAGTTCCAACAATTTTGGGTAGTCCTAGAAAATCTAACGGTCTATCATCCTCTTCTTCCAATGTATTCTCAGAGTTGACCCATCTAAACCATACCTTCCTAAACTTCTTGGGAGCCCCTCTAGCTTCATAGGTCATTTTATATATCAGCACATCAGCATTTACTATTTCTATCCACATTCCCAGTGTTAACTGTTCGTCATGTATCCAGCGTCTAGCAATGAGTTTCCTCACACCAAAAAATAGGATCCTGAAGAACAGTTTTGTTTATGCATTCATCTCTTCTTCCTTGAAGACCCCAAGTAGGCATTGTAGCGGAGAGCAAATTTTAGGCAAATCAAAATGATCCGAAATAATTTCAGTCACCTGTGACCATAATGGTCTCACTTTTTCGCATTCCCATACCATATGTAGGAAGGTACCTTCTGCCCCCTTGCATTTATGGCAGTTAGCCGATTCCCTCCTTTACATTCGGTAAAGTTTAAAGAGGAAGTAAACCCTGATGGGTTTACTTCCTCTTTCATTCCCTGCAAAGGCAAAGCATAATGGACTACTATGCATCGCATAGTAGCCCATTATGTGTCACTTACCTGACACAGGAGCCAGCGATGTCACCGCTGTCCCCTGTAGTCCGGCGCATCCATCTTTTCGGTGGGGTCTTGCAGCTCCGCCGCTGTCATTCGGCGGAGCCGCAATGACGTCACTCCCGCGCATGCGCACGGGAGCCGACACGCGTGGCAGCTCTATTGTTGGAAATGCAGCGCTCAGTGCGCCTGCACGCTGCTGTCTACAGCGCATGCGCCGTAGACAACGGCGCCTGTCTTCGGGCCAATATCTCCTAAACCGTATAGGTTTAGGAGATATTTCTTGGACCTACAGGTAAGCCTTAATCTAGGCTTACCTGTAGGTCAAAGTGGTTTGTAAGGGTTTACAACCACTTTAACTGGTGTATAATACTGTTGGTGAAGGTAACGGAACTGAATCATTTTGTCCGTGGAGGAGACAACAGACCACCAAATACGTGTCCAGTACCTCCTGCCACATTTCCTCTGACAACTCTGGGACAATTGCCACCCATCACGCCATGGGCCTAGAAGTTGTAGTCATCGCCCCCGGGCCCACTGCTCCATAATATCTAGATATTCGCTTAGCTGGATCTGAATTGATCAGAACCTGAGGTGAGTATGGTTAGCCAAAGAACATATCATGAGAATATAAAAAAATATAGATTTATTGCAAACTGTCGTGCATGTAAAACACAACAGCAGAAAAATGCAGGCTGATGAGGTATACAGTGTGAAAAGAGAACAATCCACATACATTGGTAAATAAATCGTATGTAAAAAACAGTATACGGGCATCAAAATGATATACAAGCATCAGTAGTACCCAGCGCGTTTCGTGAGACCACACACGCTTCTTCAGGGTTAGATGCTTTAATATATCTGCAATACAAGTAGTAAACCAAATAAATGTATGTTACAGAAATTGGCAGGGAGGTGAGTGGTCATAGGGGTCTGAGTGTGAGACACCATACTCACCAATGTACTGGGCCGGGCCATCAATCACTGACTCCACAGGCGGCGGCAGCAACAGACATCCAGCTCGGGAGCTGAGGAGGCAGAGCAAAAGGTAACCTCAACAGGGGAACAACCAGAGCACCGACATGGCTTTGGTATGTGTAAGTGTCCCTAGGAGTCTTACTTTGTCCATAATGAATGACTGCTAAAAAAAATTTAAAAAGTATATGTGTGTCATAAAGACCCTGCAAGTGCAGATAAACTCAATACAGTAGATTGGCATGCATATACATAAACCAGCACTGAGTAAACACTGGTATGGACTGGAGGACTGAATGGACAGTAGGAATAATTTGTTACAAAGTGTGAAAAGGTATTGGCAAGTTGTGTGTAAGGTGCACTATAGGTGACAAAATTTAAGGTTTGAAGAACAGATATACTGGAGTGTAAACTAAGCTGCTTTAAACGTCTCCACAACTTAATCCCTGACCTGTCTGGTGTGTTCCTTGGCCTTCATAATGCTGTTGGTTCACAAATGTTCTCTAACAAACCTCTGAGGGCTTAACAGAACAGCTGTATTTATACTGAGCTTAAATTACACACAGGTGGACTCTATTTACTAATTAGGTGACTTCTGAAGGAAATTGGTTCCACTAGATTTTAGTTAGAGGTATCAGAGTAAAGGGGGCTGAATACAAATGCACCCCGCACTTTTCAGATATCTGTAAAAAAAATTGAAAACCATTTATCATTTTCCTTCCACTTCACAATTATGTGCTACTTTGTAAAATCCCAATAAAATACATTTACATTTTTGGTTGTAACATGACAAAATGTGGAAAATATTAAGGGGTATGAATACTTTTTCAAGGCACTGTATATTAAAAATAATAGTTATAATATAGAACAGGAGTAGGCAATATTTGAGAGCTAGAGCTCTACCTCTCCCACTAACATCAAAAATGGGGGGCATTTCCCCAACTGTCACCAACATTGGGGCACTATTACGCCCCATAATACAAAGGATGGGGCATTGTTTACTCTCACCGATACCAGAAAATGTTCTATTGGCCACAGTCCAGCCCCCCTAAAGTATGAAGGACAGTAAACTGACTGTTTGTTTAGAAACTTTGGAGACCCCTAATGTAGAGCAATGTACAGCGATCAGTAGGGCAGTGGACTGGGGTCAGTGGGGTGAAGAACAGGGGGCTCAGCCAGGCCTGGTACTGGAGGTCAGGGCACTGCTGTGGCAAATCTACTTATTCTGGCACACTGTTGCCCACTGGCCCTACTCTGTCTTCCATCCCACATGAAGTCACCAACAAGTACCTGGGATGGACTAGAGATTTTATAGCAACCTTCAGTCTAACAATCTTCTCCCCAAATCCTGGAGACCATACTCAATCATCTGATTGGGCACTAGGAAAAAAAGCTGACATATACCCCTGTTCTCAGTTACCTTCCTAGCAACACCTTGGTGATGGGACAATGTAGCACACATTTTCAGCTTCGAGGAGGCCACACATTTGTGTCTGAATGTTAAATTTATTTTAGATTGACTAAAAACAATGTAGTAGGAAAGCCTAAAGGCTCTTTCAGACAGGCAGCTGGAGGTGTGGTAAATACAGGTGGATGAGCTGCAGTTTTACTGTCCCTCCCGACAATCAACCCTAACTGTAACAACACAACCAGGCAGGGCTGTACACATGCTGCAGCATTTTTTTTTTTTTTTTTTTAATTATTAATCTTTATTAAATTTTCACATTTATACTGACCACATTTTAAAATAACATTACCAGGGTTCAAATACCTCTTTCTTCCCTTCCGAGATCTGAGTTTTAGAGTTCTAGGAAGGGAAGGGGGACATGAAGATACATCCATACATCACATATAATTAGCAAAAAAAAAAAGCACATTATCTAAACAGTACCATATCCCCCCTTCTCCTACCATCACTATTTTTGCAATTCCTACGTTTTTCCTATTGTTATAACCCCACCCCTCCCTCCCATCCTTTCTATCAACCCCGCCCCCCCTCCCCTCCCCTCTTATATATATATTGGTGCTTTTATCCTACAGTATAGCATAATTGTGTTATAATGATTCCCGAACCTTTAATGTACCCTACCCTACTCCTTCCCATTACCCATCCCCCCTCCCCCTCCCCTCTTCCCTTTCCTATCATGGTTTAAACTGGGGTATGCATCACTTCTATCCACTCTCGCCAGTTCCTATTAAACTCCTTTAAGTTATTTCGTTTTGCATATACTGCCCTCTCCTTACATAGATAGTCATTTACCGCCCTTGTCCAATCCTCTACTGTAGGGGGTAGCTTTGATTGCCATCTCCTAGCTATCATCCTTCTAGCTTGAAATAAACATCTTAGGATTGCCGTTGTTGTTCCCTTCCTTTCTACTTCCGCCTCTCTGTAACCTAAAATGCACACTATGGGATTTAACTCTATTACTGTCCCAAAGACCCTACTTATTATCTTTACCACTCCTTCCCAGTATCTAAATAATTTGGGACATTTCCAAAGCATGTGCATTAAATTCCCTGACCCCCCACACCTGGGGCAAAAGTCATCTGTTCTCTTACCAAATTTAAATAATTTCTGGGGAGTATAGTATGCTCTATTAATTACCATTAAATGGGAAATCCTCTGAGGAGGAGAGACCGAGACCTTTGGGCATGCCGCTAGGATATTTTTCCACTGTACTCGTGTTATATTACCTAGGTCTTGCTCCCATTTCCCTTTCTCAACCCTCCCTTTCCTCTCACTATTAATCTGTTCACCCAGCTGGGCATAGAATTTAGATATTAATCCTTTAGTGGGTCCTGCTTGTGCTACTGGGTATAGCAAGGGCATTTCCTCCCATGTTAATAACAGGTTTCCAAACTGGGTCCTTAAAGCATGCCTCACTTGTATATAGGCATAGAATGAATTTTGTGATATCTTAAATTCTCTTTGCAGCTGGTCGAAGGATTTAATACCCCTGCCGCCATATAAATGGCTTAGCCTTACAATGCCACATTTTTCCCAATTTGCAATTTTTCCAACCCGCCATATTTCCTGTAGCTTCTTATTGTTCCATAGAGGCGTATACTTTGTTATTTCACTATATCCCATTTTTTTTTTAACTGTACCCCATAGCTTTAACATCATTTTTACTGTAGGGCATCTACACTGGAATGAGTCCGCTTCCAGGGTCTCAATCAGGGTACTATGTGGGGAGCCTGTTAATACTAATCTCCCATTTGGGGTTCCTCCGTTCTTCTCATCGATCCCCCCTAGCTGTTGTAATTGGGACGCCCAAAAATAGCACTCCGGGTAAGGGACCGCGAATCCTCCTTCCTCTCCCGGTAGCTGAAGCATCCGCAATCTCAATCTAGCCTGTCCTCCCCTCCATATTAGCTCCCTAAACAGCATCTCGATTTTATCAAACCAGCTTTTGTTAATCCATATTGGGGCATTGTGTAATATGTATAAAAGTTGGGGCATCCATATCATTTTTATCAGATTGCATCTGCCAGCGACCGAGAGAGGCATTCGTTTCCATATAGCAATTTTTTGTTTAAACTTAGCCAATAATGGGACTAAGTTATGACTTATATATTGCTTAGGATCCCTTGACAAGGTTACTCCCAGATATTTCAACTTATCCACTATTGGCATTTGGGGGGTTCCCAGGGCCGTTTGCTGACCAATTGGGTCCAAAGGGAGACATTCCGATTTTTCCCAATTTATCTCCAGCCCAGTGAAGCCTCCAAACCCTTGCACCAGTCCCATTGCCCTTGGTAGTGAGTATCTCATATCCCCTAAGAACAATAGGATATCGTCTGCATAAAGTGAGATTTTTTCCTCTCCAGTTTTTCTTACAAAACCGACAATATCCCGGTTTGCTCTAATTGCACATGCCAGGGGCTCTATGGCCAATGCAAAGAGCAGGGGTGATAATGGGCACCCCTGCCTCGTCCCTCTCCCCAACTCTATTTTCCCGGATAACTCATTATTAATTTTTAGTCTCGCACTAGGTTTGTCATATAGCATCCTAATCCATCCTATAAAGGAAGGACCCAGGCCAAATTTCTCCAAAACTTTCCATATATATCCCCATTCTACGCTATCAAATGCTTTCCTTACATCCAATGCCACCACTGCACCCGGAGTATCGTTATCCATTGGGACCTGCAAATTCAAAAAGGCTCTTCTAATATTTATACTCGTTGACCTGTTGGCTATAAACCCTGTTTGGTCCATATGGACCAATCTTGCTATGACTCGATTAAGCCTAGTCGCTAATACCTTAGCCAGTATCTTTGTATCGGTACACAGGAGAGAGATTGGCCTATAAGCTGCAACATCTAAGGCGTCCTTCCCTTCTTTGTACAACAGGGTTATAACCGCCTCCATCATTGATGGAGGCAATTTACCCTCCCCATATGCTCCTCTTAACATCTCCAGGAGTTCAGGAATCAGTATCTCGCCAAAGTTTTTATAGACTTCAATCGGTAGTCCATCCGGCCCAGGCGATTTCTGATTGGGCATACTCGCAACTGCTTCCTGAAGTTCTTTCAAAGTTATTGGGGCTTCCAGTTCCTCTCTTTCTTCTTGTTTCAAACATGGTACCTCTAATTGACCTAAAAATGCTTCCATTTGCTCATCCATCCCCACTTTTTGTGCAGTATATAGGTTTTTATAATATCCTTCAAATGCTTGGCAAATACTCCCCGTTTCTGTTATAACCTTTCCCTCAGATATCCTAATCGCCGAGATTGAGGAAGGACCCGAGTTATTCTTCACCAGTTGTGCCAACATTTTTCCCACGCTTTCCCCTTCCGCGAAGGAGGCTTGGCGTTGGAACATATGCTGAATCTCTGCTTTCTTTAGGGTTAATAACCTAAGTTCTTCTTGTTTATCTAACCAGATTTTTTCTTTGCCCTGCGTGGGGTCACTAATAAAATCTCTTTCAGCCTCTAACACTTCTCTCCCTATTTGTACCTCCTGTTCCCTAGATTTTCTGTTTATTTTTGCTATTGATTGGATCATAAGGCCCCTTAGGAAAGCTTTCAGAGTATCCCACAGGATCCCCGATGTTACTGTACCCCGGTTATTTTTTAGAAATTCTTTTAATTCCCACTGTATTCTCTCAGGGCGTTCTTCTGTCTCTTTTTTTATCAGTTCTAACCAGAGCGGGTTCACTTTCCACAACCTCTGTACCTTACGTTCTCTCATTTTTAATACTGCTGTCACTGGGGAATGATCTGAAATCCCCCTGGGCTGATATTCAACCTTTTCCACCATTTGTAAGGCCAGGTCATTCCCCAGTATCATATCAATCCTGGATAACGTAGTATGTGTGGACGAGTAGCAACTATACTGCCGAACTCCCGGGTTCCCAGTTCTCCATAAATCCCGTAATCCTACTTCTTCCAGGTACTGTCCCAACCTCCCCTGCCAAGCTGGTTCCGCCAGTGTTTTTTCTGGGAATCTATCAATTTTAATATCCAATACCGTGTTGAAATCCCCTACTATTATTATAGGGACACCATCTATCCCCACTAAAAATTCCTGTAATTTAAAAAGCACTTCCATTTTAAATGGTGGAGGGATGTAGATGTTTGCCAGCATACATTCTCTATTTTCAATTAGGCACTGTAAGAAAATGTATCTGCCTTTTTCATCCAGGCTAACCCGTTTGCATACAAAATTCACCCCCGTTTTTACCAAGACACTCACCCCTCTGCTATATGTCGAATAAACAGAGTGATATTGAAATTGATATTTTCTGCTCTGCAGCCGGTATATTGTATCTCTATTTAAATGGGTCTCCTGTATGCAGAGCAACTCTACTCCACATCCCTCCAACAAGGATAGCACAGCTTTTTGTTTCAGCCGCGTCCCCAGACCCCTCACATTCCAGGAGCCTATCTTAATTTTACCATCCTGCATAGCCATAAACAAATAAAGAGGAGAAAAAGAAAAACCTAAGGTAGTAAAGAAAGAGAGCGAAATAACCAGTCTACTGATGACACTATTAAGAACCATTTGTCTCCCAGTACCCACCAACTCCCCTCTAACTTCTTTTATTACCTTATACCACACTCCCCATATATTACTTCCTTGTATGATAACAAATTTATTAGGCGTCACCATTAACTCGTATGTTATGTGTCTTTGAATATACATTATACTATATGATTGTTTATTACCATTTTCCCCCTTGTGACCAATACATTTTCCTTGTTTTTTACCACCCCAAGTTTTACCACCCCACAGTTTGTGTCCTTTTTTGCTTTGAATTATTTCCTGTACTCCATTTATTAGTGCATACTTATATATTTTTTCCCCCTTCGACCTCCCCCCTATTTTCCCTACTACACCCACCCCCTCTCCCCCCTTTCTACCTCCCTCCCGCCCCTCCCCCACCTTCCTAGGTGTTACCCTAGGGGCTATTAGTGACCTTATACCACTCTCTTCACAACCTATTTACCACCCTCACCTAGTGCGCTCGCCGTGTATTACCTCCCTCCCACCCCCCTCCCATACAGACACAGACAGCACACACCCAGCAAAAAAAAAAAAAAAAAAAGAAACCCCAAAGACACACATACTTCATCCCCCCCTCTCCTTCCATCTTCCCATCCCACTCAGTACTAGAAACCCCAGCAACTACAACTTTTCTTTATTTTCTTCTATCCATTTTTCCACTTCTATCGGGGAACAAAAAACCTGAGTATGCCCTAGTGCATTAATCCGTAACTTTGCAGGATAAAGCAGAGCATACGGCACCCTGAGCTTCTGTAACCTGCGTTTCACCTGGAGGAACTCTACCCTTTTTCTCTGAAGTTCTGGGGAAAAATCAGAATATAATGAAATTCTAACACCCTTATACAATACATTCCCCATTTCCCTTGCCTTCCGTAATAATACCACTTTATCTTTATAGTTCAGTAATTTCATTAATAATGGCCTAGGACGGCCCCCCTCCAATGGTGCTCTAAAAGGTACCCTATGCGCCCTCTCTATTGAGAACGCTGTTGAAAAAACATCCCTCCCAAACAGTTCAACCAGAAGATGCTCCATAAATTCAGCAGGGTTTACACCCTCACTTTTTTCCGGAAGTCCCACTACTCGCACATTGTCCCTCCTGAGCCTATTTTCCATTTCGTCCATTCTTGTTCTATATCTGCCGAACTGCTCCTTCAGGCTTTCTATTTCTTTAATTAGGAATGTTGTATCGTCTTCCAATCTGCTAGTCCTTAACTCAAGTTCTGTCGTCCTTTCCACCACTTTCTGTAGGTCTTGCCTTACCAGCATTAGATCTTCCTTCACTCCCTTCATTTGATTACAGAGTTCTTTCAGTGAGATGTTACATGCGTTTACGGCCAATAACACGTCCTTAATTGTTGGCTCTTTTTCTAACGGAGGAGAGTCACCCGTTGTGATCTCCATATTCTGTTCCCCTGCACCCGCTTTTTTATTAACTGAGCATTTGGCCACTGCTCCGGCCTGCGTATTAATGTTAATATTCGATTGACCCATGCTTTTCCTTTCAGATATTTCTCCATGCTGCCCCTTTGTCTGCCCTTTTTTTGGAGGGGTCTGCGATGACTGTGCAGGGTTATGAGCATATTGTTCTAATTTAGCTGCTGTGGTAGACTGTTGCGAGCTTTTTTCCCCTCTTTCCTTTGCAGAGCGCAAGTGCTGCATCTTAATTTCCTTTTCTCGCCCCCTTCCACAGAACAGTCCTGGATATATCGTATTTTAATATATTTTTAACTTTTTAACCCAGCCGCCCCTCGCTCAGTTGATCGCTTAGTGCAATATTAGCCGTATCTTATAACCAGTTCTCCAGTATTCACTTCATGTATCACCAAAACTTCCTGTTTTAATGCTTCACAGCAGGCATTTATTTGCACGCACTTAGTTCAGATACCGTTCAACCAATTGATTTTTAGAGCAGCCACCATCCCTCAGTTAATCAATTAATGCGATACTGATCTTATCTTATAGTCAGTCAGTCCACAAGCACTCCATTCACATATCACAGACTTCCTGGTTCGCTGCTTACAGACGTTCGTTTTTACAGCAGGTACTTCTTTGCTTATACTGCCTGGGTTATCATTCGTTCGTCTTAGAGCACAAAACGAAGCAATGAGTTCCAGGGAACAAGAGCTATAGGTCCTTCTCACCCCCGGCCGGCGCCCTCTTGTTTACTTGTTACCAGTTCTCAGGCATCGCTATGTCCATAACTTGCTCTGCCAGACCTCCACCTGCTATGCCCCTCACACCTCCGACTTCTTCCCCCCCCCCGCAATCCTGCCGCTTACCTCCTTCCTCCTATCGTGGCTTACTGGAGAGCGGGAGGGCCTCTTGGTGTCCACAGTGTGCGGCGTCTCTTCGGCAGGGTTCAAAAGCGTTCGGCTTGGTCGGGGGTACTCGTGCTTCTTTGGCCGTGCTCGCTGGGGTTCAAGACCCGGAAGTAAGCGTGGATCTCCGAGGGCTCGGCACGATCGTACAGTAATGCGCTGTTACTCCTCCTCCCGTCCAGCTTCAATGTACAGCTCCAGCCCACCGCACGCTACGTCCGACCGTGGCACTAAGCGCTCCACGCTCTCATCGAGGGGGTCTGGGAGAGAGTCACACACGGCGTCTCACATCTCTCACTCACTCCATCTTGCACATCCGGTCACGCCCCCATGCTGCAGCATTTTTAACTCAGGGTGCAGTGTCTGAAAGTTGACAACGCCTGTCAAACTCGCCCACAGTGTTAAACTGGGCCACACCGTGAGGCGAATGGTTGACTCGCGGTTGCAGCACAGTTCTGCAATGTAAAATTTGACTTTCAGCGATTTAAAAATAAAAGTAAAAAAAACAAAAAAAACAGCAGCACCTCCTGAACGCCTGCCAGCCGCTGGTAAGCAGTACCACACCATGTTTCCAACTTGCAATACACCCACCATGCCTAATAACCCATACTACAAGGAAGGAGGTCAGCTCCCCCTGACTCTGGGGGTCACCATTCGGCCTTTGGAGGTCAGGGAGCCTTTAGTGGGGATGGAGGAATCCGTTAGTATAATCAGATTGCATAGTGTATGGCTGGTTTTACAAAGCCTTTAAATCGATCAGAGTAGCAGCCCTCCCTTTCCCAGTGTGAGTGCTGCTGTGTAAGGCTGGCCATACACCATATAATTATATTGTTCAATTTCCTTTAGCGTTACCAAAACTTTGTAATATGAAGACAAACCTAAACAATCCATTCAACCTATATACAATCATGTAGAGTATATATCCAATTAAATAGGCTCTTGCATTACATAGTTGTTGGTAGAGCTAAAGGATATTGTATAGTGTATGGTGAGTCTAATGTGGGGTACACACAGGGCCAGTGCTACCACTAGGCAAACTAGGCACCCGCCCAGGGCCCACTGGTGCCTAGGGCGCTCAGCCACTGATGTTCCTACTCTCCTACTCTCTGCAGCATCCAACAAAGTCTCAGCATCAGCAGGTAGCCGCCGCTCTGTTTGCACATAGTGTAAGAGGCGTAGTGGAGGACTGTAGTGGAGGAGTGGAGGACTGTGTCCCGACTCCCAAATGAATGGAAGCAAGCAAACATTCATTGATGGCCATTAGTAGGCTGCATTGATGGACCCTGGTAGGCTGCATTGATGGGCGTTGGTGAGGCCGCATTTGATGGGCGCTGGTGAGGCCGCATTTGATGGGCCCTTCATTAAAAAGGTGGGGTATACATGGACAGAGCAAAAGGTGTGAAGTCGGGGGTGGAGCCATGGGGGCGGCAAAATTAGGTTTTGCCTAGGGTGTCAAAAATCCTTCCACCAGCTCTGGGTACACACACTAAGAAAATTGGGCGAACGATTTTCCTCATTGTTTCACAGCAACATTTTTTTAGTTTTTTTATTGTTTCTGATCATGCACAATCTTTTTCTGAAAATTGTATGAAAACGGTACACAATAAACAAAAATCTTTTGTTCTGTCCCCGTACAAGAAACATTTTTGAGTTTGTCACAGTGCAGATGGACAATGACCCGAAGCATAATGCGAAAGCAACCAGAATTTTTTTTAAGGGAAAGAAGTGGAATGTTATCTAATACCCAAGTCAATCACCTGACCTGAATCCAATTGAGCATGCATTTCACTTGCTGAAGACAAAACTGAAGGGAAAATGCCCCAAGAACAAGCAGGAACTGAAGACAGTTGCAGTAGAGGCCTGGCAGAGCATCACCAGGGATCAAACCCAGCATCTGGTGATGTCTATGCATTCCAGACTTCAGGCTGTAATTAACTGCAAAGGATTTGCAACCAAGTATTAAAAAGTGAAAGTTTGATGGATGATTGTTAATCTGTCCCATTACTTTTGGTCCCTTAAAAACATCGTTCCCCTGATTTGGATGTAAATACCCTCAAATTAAAGCTGAAAGTCTGCAATTAAAGTTGTTTGTTTCATTTCAAATCCATTGTGGTGGTGTATAGTGCCAAAAAGATTAGAATTGTGTCGATGTCCACAAAACTTCTTCGAAGGAGGCATCTCTAAAGGCGCGTACACACGTCTGTCTGACGTAATTAGTCTGGCGGACTTCCCACCAGACTGTCCGTCGGACTTTCCGAACGGGCTACTTGCCCACACACGGCACTTTTTCAGCGGACTAATACGGCGTACTAAGTCCGCCGTACTATCCGCCCTACTTTTGAAATGAACAGACTCGCCCACACACGCGGAGGAAAGTCCGCTCATTTCGAGCACGTCTCCAGGTAGGCGGGGCCCACGAAGGAGACGTCGCAGGCCCCGCCGCCTGGTATAGACTTAAAGGGGAACCCCAACGCCGAAAAAAATCGGCGTGGGGGTCCCCCCAAGTCCACAACAGACCCTTGTCAGAGCATGCTACCCGGCCGGCCAGGAAAGGAGGGGCGAGCGCCCCTCCCCCTCCTGAGCCGTACCAGGCCGCGTGCCCTCAACATGGTGGGTGCCTTGGGGAAGGGGGGGCCGCACGGCCCCCCCACCCCAAAGCACCTTGTCCCCATGTTGATGAGGACAAGGGCCTCTTCCCGACAACCCTGGCCGTTGGTTGTCGGGGTCTGTGGGCGGGGGGTTTATCGGAATCCGGGAGCCCCCTTTAATAGGGGGCCCCCGGATACCGGCCCCCCACCCTATGTGAATGAGTATGGGGTACAATGTACCCCTACCCATTCACCTGTAAAATAAAGTACAAAAAAAAACACAACACACAAGATAAAATAATTTATTGCACAGCTCCGGGGGTCTTCCGGGGTCTTCTCGCCGGACTCCTCCGCTATCTTCTTGTAGGGGGACAAGACCCCCGAAGTCGGAAGAAGAGGCCGCGGCGACGAAGAAGAATGCCGGACTCCTCCGCTATTAAAAGAGCTACAAGAAGATAGCGGAGGAGTCCGGCGAGAAGACCCCGGAGGACCCCCGGAGCTGTGCAATAAATTATTTTATCTTGTGTGTTGTGTTTTTTTTGTACTTTATTTTACAGGTGAATGGGTAGGGGTACATTGTACCCCATACTCATTCATATAGGGTGGGGGGCCGGTATCCGGGGGCCCCCTTATTAAAGGGGGCTCCCGGAATCCGATAAGCCCCCCGCCCGCAGACCCCGACAACCAACGGCCAGGATTGTCGGGAAAAGGCCCTTGTCCTCATCAACATGGGGAGAAGGTGCTTTGGGGTGGGGGGGCCGCGCGGCCCCCCCTTCCCCAAGGCACCCCCCTTGTTCAGGGCACACGGCCTGGTATGGCTCAGGGGGGGGGGGGGCACTCGCTCGCCCCTCCTTTCCTGGCTGGCCGGGTAGCGTGCTCGGACAAGGGTCTGTTGTGAACTTGGGGGGACCCCACGCCGATTTTTTTGGCGTTGGGGTTCCCCTTTAAGTCCATACCAGGTGGCGGGGCCAGCGGTGTCTCCTTCGCGGGCCCCGCCTACCTGGAG
The DNA here is from genome assembly GCF_037356315.1 of Lithobates pipiens. NCBI lineage: Eukaryota > Metazoa > Chordata > Amphibia > Anura > Ranidae > Lithobates > Lithobates pipiens. The sequence continues at coordinate 51,032,166 of NW_027507903.1, read as the reverse complement.
ACCCGCTCGAAATGAGCGGACTTTTCTACGGGTGGGAAAAGTCCGCTCATTTCAAAAGTACGGCGGACTGGCACACACACGGCCGGATTGTCCGCCGAAATGCGAGTCCGGCGGGAAGATTGGAGTGTAAAACTACATTCTAAGTCCGTCGTACTTTCGGGTGAAAAAAGTATGCCGGAGGCTACACATGGGGGGATTGTCCGGCGGACTTGAGTTTGCCGGACTTTTCCACCCGCTTGTTTGATCGTGTGTACGCGGCATAAGACTGACAACCGAGATAGGGTAAATATCCCACAGTGCGTAAAAAAGTGGCTGATACGATACAGACCTTTTATCTGTCCACCATTTAAATGCTCTAATGTCCATACCCGGAGGGAAATCAGGATTATGAAATCTGTGCTAATGAGGTATATGCAGATGTCACACATCTTGTTAATTTCATATCCATTGTGGTGGTGTATAGAGCCAAAAAGAGTAGAATTGTGTCGATGTCCCAATATTTATGGACTGACTGTATCTCACTTTTTACACTTTATCTGGCCCTCTGGAGAAAACCCTTTAGCGACAGTTTAAGAACAATGGTGTACTAAAGACCAGTGTACGAGAGGTGGTATTTCTTTGGTGTACACACCGCTGCTCCCCCCGATTCAAAAACAATACATGTTGGCTTCGGAGAGGGACCTTAATGATGAGGTTGATCTGGACTCCTGGGCATATAGACTCCAGATTTCTTATAAGGGTGTCCTGAATGTTTCATTGATAGAGGCTAGCCTTAAAGTCATGACCAGGTGGTACTTGGTTCCTACTCGTCTGGGCAGGATGTATGCTATGATTCCTGAAGAGTATTTTTGAAATTGCAAACTGAGAGGCTCTATGATGCATGTGGGAATGCCCTAAACTTTTTCTGGAATAGGGCATTTTCCATGCTCCAGAAGCTGACCGACTTTTCTAATTAACAGCACCCCAGTTTAGCGTTAACGAGTTTCCACCTGGAGTAGCCTCGTCCATTAAAGCAGCTGGTTTATTATCATTATCCCAGCTGCTATGATCGTTATTGCAGGGGCATGGAAGTCACCCTCCTTGTCATTTAGAAGGTTGAAACATAACATTTTGTGGATTTTGTTACATAAAAAGATTGCAAGTATTGTCAATGACCGCAAGTCCCTCTTTGAACACACTTGGGAACCTTGGGCAAAATATCTCCATGTTACTCTCTCAGGTTGCCAGTGCAGTAGGGTCTCTGGGCTCCACCTTCACCTAGATCAGTGATGGCGAACCTTGGCACCCCAGATGTTTTGGAACTACATTTCCCATGATGCTCCACTACACCGCAGAGTGCATGAGCATCGTGGGAAATGTAGTTCCAAAACATCTGGAGTGCCAAGGTTCGCCATCACTGACCTAGATCTTCCTTCTTTTTCTGGCCTCTCCCCTTCTCTCTGACCTTCTTTTTGCCCTCTCCCTACCTCTTTTCTTTTTATTCTTAATATATTTTTTTGCTCTTTTCTTTTATATGCAATTTTGGCTCGCAAGGGCTTGTAGTTATATTTCAGTGCAAAATCTGGTATTTGGGATCACCTGCATGTAATAACATTCCTAGGATGTTATCTTATGTGATCAGTTTTTCTGCTACTTCAAGTCGTTTGCCCCATTTCTTAAGGGATTCATTTCAGGAAAGACAGTAAAAACTTACTTATTTTTTTTATTTTTTTTTCCTATTTATTCTATTTTTTCATCTGATTATTTTTTCATTCTTATCTAGACAGTCTCATCATGATCTTCTTCAATTTCAAATCTTAACTTAGATTGATTCATTGGGATCAAGTTTTTAGTTCTTGCTTTTTGATATTGGATACATGATTTTTATTAGACTTACTGTCAATTGAATTTTTGGCCAATTATTCGTCTTTGAAAAATCTTTTTTTGTAATTTCTTCAATACTTGCATAATTGTTGTAATTTCTATATATATATGTCTATATTTAGTAACATTGATAGCCATTGGGCGAATTTTCTTATGTAATTTATATACATTTTGACACATGTGGCCATCATAAATGTCTTCTCTTTCCCTGCCTCTAGATGGCGCCTCGACCTTTGTTGTCACTGTTTTAGAGGGCGAACTGCAGTGTGTGGCTTCCCGGCCAGACGAGGGGATGGGCCGGAGCGCGCGCGGGCCCCTCCCCTAGGCTCCCGGGATCTAGACGGGTAGGTACCGCCCGCTTTCCTGGGATTCATCGCCCGGCCGGCGGCATTCCGGAACAGCTCCGGACGCGGCACGCTAGCGCGATTTTCGCGGATGTGCGTGACGTGCTGACGTCACGCCTGTGCGACGGAACTGTAGTCATTCCGTCACTTCCGGAAAGCCGGGGAGACCACATGTGGTCAGCCATGTTTGGCAACCATGCGGGTTTATTTCGATGGAGGATGTACTGGGTGGGACCCATCTGCGATTGCGGAACAGGACACAGCTGGGGTAGGTTTGGCCATACACTATATTTATTCGACAATGAGGGAGGGCAATCTATCCGTCCCCATCGAGGAGACTATTACTTGCTGATACTTTACCGTACACTTGGGTAAGTCACTTTCTGGACTTCTTTAGGCACTCTAGTCTTTTTTATTTTTTGATCACTACGGTCACTATTGCCCTTATCATTTTCATTTACAGACCTGGGTCCTCTGTACCCTATTGAGCCATATAAGGGTGTGGGGTGAGCATACTCTGGACCCCTGAGGTTGGGACCAGATAGTCTCTCCTCTATTTGCACTGTGGTCATCCTGGTTCATTTCTCTAAGAATCTTCTATCAGATGACATATATTTAGGTAAACTTATATACGTCTCTCTCCTTGTGCACTTTACACTACATCCATATTTGGATGTTTCTTTTTGTTTATTACATTATATCATTTCCTTCACTCTATGGCACCACTATCGGCTTTTCACCTTTTCCTGATATTACTCACCAATAATAATGGTGGTCACACTGTTTATTGAGTGCACTTTTTACTCTCTATCTATGGTGTTACTTATCAGCTTTAGTCTCATTGGATACTGTTCCGGTATGCTACCTTATGTTCCCTTACTCATTACTAGCAGTGGGGGACCTTCTCCATTTCTTTTGGAGTTGATAACTGCCTAATCAGTTTGTTTTACGTCCTGTCCTGTTGCAGGTGCGTCCCATCCTGCCTCTGGCTATCGATACCTGTACTCCCCTCCGTGTGTTACACTGGAGGTGGATCTATACATGTGATCTTTCGCAAGCCACACCCCTGGACTCCCTTCTTCCCCCCCTTCTGGGGTGGACTCCAGCGACAAGGGTCTAGTGCAGTGATGGTGAACCTTGGCACCCCAGCTGTTTTGGAACTACATTTCCCATGATGCTCAAATACACTTCAGAGTGCATGAGCATCATGGGAAATGTAGTTCCAAAACATCTGGGGTGCCAAGGTTCGCCATCACTGGTCTAGTGTGTGATCTTCGGTGCATCTATGCAGGACAGGAGAGGAATGTTTGGGGCCACATGTGCTTTCTAATGAGGATCTCCACTGTGGACCATACTTTTTATGGCGTGTGATGCACATTAATTGGTAATTATACAACATTGTGATGATAGATGTATATATTGCTTACAGCAAATTGTTCTTAGTATATTATGATGAACAATTCCTTCTTTCATATATCTATTTACAGTTGTCTTTTTTCTTCCACGATAGACAAATTCTCTGAAGAAGACCCCTGCGAGGGTCGAAACGCGTCAGAGTCATTTCTGCATTGTATATATAGGTGTACAGTGTTTATGTGACATAATCTATGTTGACCATATATGTGCATCCATAATATATGTTTTTATTGCCAAGTGGAGTTCAATTCTTGACTATCATGTTAGTCATTTATATCCTCTTTTTTACTTAATAAATATTATGAAATAACAAGTTTGCCCGATTTTTTGCGTTTGTAGTAAATCTACTCGCATATACATGTTTTTTACCATATTATAGACATATTGTTGCCAAAAAAAACCCCACCATAGGGGAGATCTTTTTTCTTTGCAATCAGGGGTGAATGGCACTCTCCAAACCTTTGGTGCTGTGTTACTTCCTTTTGTTTTTTCCAAGTCACGGACCTATTATTTTATTTGTTGCCACTTTTGATTTCAGTGGTAAGTTTTTTCCTAATGGGATTTCTGGAATGAAATTAATCTCTAAAGGATTATCTTCTGGCGCTGCAAATTTGTATTTTGTACTATGGTGCCTGTCACTGCGATACGCACTTGTTATTATATTTTGCTTTGCTATTCATAAAAAACTTTTTTTGAAAGTTAAAAGTTTATCAAAATATTTCTTGCTTTTTTAAAACAGTTTGTATTGTGCGTTATCTAAAACAAATAAACAAGAGTTATCTTATCTCTAGAGCATAAGTACTAATACACAAAATATAATGGAAAGATAGTCATGTATTGATATTGGATGTCCATGTCCAGTGCATATGTAGAGGTGCAAGACTGAAGCAACAGCGCCACCTACGGGGCGAGACTGTATACTTAAATGTTTAGGAAATAGTTACAGTACATACTCAGGTTTGAAAAAAGTCCATCAAGTTCAACCAGCAGAAAAAAAAAAAATATATTAATATAAAAATTGAAAACCTGCATATACAGGACCCTATACCCACAAGCGATCCAAGGGAAGCAAAAAATAAATAAATACATAAATAAAATGTAAAAAAACACCCTATAAAGTTTAGTCTGCTTTGCCCCACTAGGTGGAAAAAAAATCCTTTCTGATCCCCTAAGCCTGGGGTCACCAACTTATGGCCCATGTACCACATACAGTTCAATACAAGAGTCTATCCAGTCCAAAGCTATGGTCAGTGGCATATCCTCAATGTGCACTACATTGTGGATTAAGGTCAGAAGGGACTGCCTATAGTCTGTTTGTGAGAAGGGCAGGGGGGGGGGGGGGGGGGAACTCTGGTGGAGACCCAGAGGCAAGGGGGGGGGACTCTGGTGGACCCTTGAGGCAAGGAAGGGGGGGGAGACTCTGATGGGGACCCTGAGGCAAGGTTCTTTTTTATTTTTGGACCACAGATATTTGTAAAATATTTGGAGTAGTCCCTAGAATGAAAAGTTTGGGATCCCTGCCCTAAGGCAATTGCATATTCCCTGGATCAACAAATTACTGGTATTATCCATAAATGTTAACAGCCAGTTATATTAAAAATAATAGTTATAATATAGACCAGGAGTAGGCAATATTTGAGAGGTGGAGATCTACTACACACCAAGACAACATGGAAGAAACCAAAGATCACCAGGGTGTGGTGCCCCCCCCCCCCCTTTTTTTTTATTAACTTAACTAGCAAGAACCCAATAAAAAGCAAGGACAGCATGAAGAATTCTTAGAAAAATCTAATAACACAAATGTCACTAATATAAACTTAGTTTGCCTTAAAGGTGCAGTGCAAGGGGTTCAGCAAGGCCTGGTACTGGTGGTCAGTAGGGCACTGCTATGGCAGATCTACTTATTCTGACATGCTGCTCCACACTGGGCCTACTCTGTTTTCTATGCCATATGAAGTGACCAACAAATGCCTGGGATGGACTGGAGAAGAGGGCCAGTTGGGATCAGCGCCCTACAATAAGGGATGTTCTGAATAGGGATGAGCCGAACACCCCCCGGTTCGGTTCGCACCAGAACTTTCGAACTGACCCCACGTTCGTTACGAACGTTAGAACCCCATTGAAGTCTATGGGACTCGAACGTTCGAAATGGAAAGTGCTAATTTTAACGGCTAATATGCAAGATACTGTCCTAAAAAGGGTTTGGGGACCTGGCTCCTGCCCCAGGGGACATGGGTCAATGCCTAAAATGTTTTTAAAAATGGCCGTTTTGGCGGGAGCACTGATTTTACTGACGATTAAAGTGAAAAAAAAGTGAAATATTCCTTTAAATATGGTGCTTGGGGGGTGTCTGTAGTATGCCTGTGAAGTGCCACGTGTTTAGAACAGTCCCTACACAAAATGACATTAAACGGAAATAACATCATTGAAAACTGCTTGCGGTTTTAATGTTATATCTGGTTCCTGCAATATGGTTGAAAATCATTCAGAAAAATGGCATGGGTAGCCCTCCCTGCCCATTACCAGCCTATTTGGGTCTTGTACGCATATTAAGGGGAACCCTGTACCCATATTAAAAGCAAGGAAATGCGTGTGGCCCCCAGGCCCTATATACTCAGAACAGCAGTATACAGGCGGTGCAAACAAGACAGGGACTGTGTAGGTTTGTTGTGTTAAGTTGAATCTGTTTGTAATTTTCAACTGGTACATTTTTAAAGTGTAGCTCCAGTCAAAAAAACTATTTTTAAGCTTTTTGGAAAACATAGGGAAGGGTTATCACCCCTGTATAATTTGTTTTGTCGTCCATCTTTTTTCATCTCACTTGCTGCTGTCTCCTTGCGTTTGCAAGTAGGAGATGTTTGTAAGTTGGATGTTTGAAAGTATTGGCCTGCCCTATATGCTCTGCAGAAATGGCAGAACAAGGTGTTGGTTTTGCCACAACATTGTAAGCCCTCAAAGTGACTCTTGGTGGGCGCTGGAGCGCCCTGCTGTGAACGATTATATCAAGAATTGTAATTACATGCCATTGTTGAACAGTGGTAGAAAAATTGACCTTTGGTGGTTGTGGTGCTGGTGCCACAACACTATAAGTCCTCACCGTTACTCTGGGTGGGCACAGGAAGGGGCCCTCCTATGAAATATTATATCAAGAATTGTAATTACATGTCCCTGTTAAACAGGGGCAGAAAAATTTGGCCTTAGGCACTGCTGCTGGTGCCACCACACTGCAACCTCTTCCATATACTCTAGTTTTATTGCAGGAATTAGCCCTGTTTTATTGCAGGAATTTGCAGGAAATAACCCCAATTGGGCTCAAATAGAGAACAGCTATGTAGGTGGATTATAGCGGTATGTACTGGGTACAGAGCACGCAGACAGCACGCACTATCTCCTAACACTACTGACTGCAAGCTCTATTATTAAAGATAGATCACTAGCTATATAGGTGACGTGAATATCGCGGTGTATACTGCGGTCATGGCACGCAGACAATAACCAGAAAACAGCAGAGATAAAGGGGTATAAACAGATGTATGCTGTGCTGGAGGCACACACAACTTCCAATAACTCCTGCAGATGGCAATTGGGCTCAAATAGAGAACAGCTATGTAGGTGGATTATAGCGGTATGTACTGGGTACAGAGCACGCAGACAGCACGCACTATCTCCTAACACTACTGACTGCAAGCTCTATTATTAAAGATAGATCACTAGCTATATAGGTGAGGTGAATATAGTGGTGTATACTGCGGTCAGGGCACAGACAATAACCACTACACAACAGCAAGATAGGAAATCAGCCAAAAACGATCGGTGTGTACTGTGTTGAAGGTACACAGAACACCCACTGCTTCAGATGCCAACATACTACACGAGGCCGCCTCAATGGCGGCCTTATATAGTGTGGGGCGTGCACTACACAGCCTGAGCTATGATTGGCCACAGGCATCCTGCCTGTGGCCAATCATGGCTCTCCTCGCTGCTGGCGCTGCGATTGGCCAAGCATGCAGGGTCACAGTGCATGCTTGGCCAATCATGAGCCAGCAATGCACTGCGCCATCGCAGTGCATTGTGGGCCGTGAGCGCCATGCGAATTTTGACGCGAACGGACCAAGTGTTCGGATTTCGCCGAACGGACGAACAGCCAATGTTCGAGTCGAACGTACGTTCGACTCGAACACGAAGCTCATCCCTAGTTCTGAACCCACCGGAGCTATGCCATCTGAAAACCGGCCAAGCCGACAACTAATCAAAGGCAGCACAGGAATTTCCTGCCCCGCAGCCGCACGTATGCAAGGGGCGTGCTGCATTGCACAAAATGCCTCTTCCACTTAGGATTGGCTGCCGGCTTTGATAGCTTCCCATGACTGAGCTCATTGCTTCCCTGGGCTGCTCTGTAGATGGGGGAGGACCAATCTAGTTTGAGGGTCAGCAAGGCTGGGAAGGGAACATGATCTACCCGTCACCTGACAACCCCCCCCCACCCTCCCCCCAGTATAGATGAAATATGCCTTATGCACACTGGTCGTTTAGCCCCAGTGCATGAGACCCTGGAATTTTGATCTGAGTAGAAGACCCAAGCATACTGCAAGCTAGAGCTGTACAGTTAATCGTTAAAAAAAAAATCAAGATCTCAATTCAACCACCCTTATGATCCTAATCGGCCATTTCCTCGATTCTATGTAAACAGTGCAGAGCCGAGCTGTCAAAAAACAAAAAACAAAAAAAAAAAAAAAGGAAACAGTAAAGTTAGCCAAATTCTTTTGTATAATGTTAAAGATGTTACACCGCAAGAATCGTGATCTTTATTCTAAGCAAAAAAATTGCGATTCTCCTTTTAGCCAGAATCGTGCAGCTCTACTGCAAGCGGTCTGTAAAATAATATGAGAGGCTGAAAGCTGCTGCGAATGGACAGTGCACTAACATTTAGAACAGTATTGCCTCAGGAACATATGTTCAGAATGCAGGCTGCTTGCATTTTGGGCATTCATCTCTGGGTGCATAGTCCCCTAAAGGTTGGTACCAATCTGTGCGCCATCCAGTCTCAGCTTCTCATAAAAGTCTTACAGGCTGCGGGACTGTACCGTGTGCCTTCCACCTGCACCAGAATGCCAGGGTCTCATGCACTGGGGCTAGACACTCACTGTGCAATGAGGCCTTATACTGCCCAGTCCAGTCATGGGATAAAGTTCTCAAGAAACAGTGATGGAAAGAATGTACAGTAAAACCTTGGTTTGAGAGCGTTTTGCAAGACAAGCAAAGTTTTTCATAAATTTTGACCCAGTAGCTTCATGTCACAACTGAGTATAAAAGAGAAGAGAGGCACCTCTTAGTGTAGCAATATGTTTACATTTAATGAAGGTACAACATTTAGAAACTCCCATCCTCCAAACACATCATCCTCTGCACCGCCATCAACGTCATTGCTTCCACTCTGTGCTCCACAAGCACTTCAAGCCTCGCTTTCAGATCGCTCTACTGCAGGGTAATCTTCACGGTCACGATTGCAGATTGACAGTGGTGAGAGCCGGCGGTGCAGAGGCCGGTCTATGTGGGCAGCTTTACCCCATACTTGCATGATGTGTCAGTTTTAATCATCAACCATTTGAGTTGCTAAATGTTGTACCGTCAGTTAAATATAACCATATTGCTACACTTAGAGGCGCCTCTCTTCTCTTTTATACTCTGTAGCTCCTGCTGGATTTTGCTTCTAAGCCCCTTGTGGAGGCTTCCATTTGTGGATGGACATTTTATAAACAACCTATCACATTGCTTTCATTTTTTTATATGGACAATAAACTGAAAGACCTATGAATAAATGATTGTGGAACAAATCATCTGAGTTTCCATTATTTCTTACATTCCCTTTGATATACAAGTGCTTTGGATTACAAGCATGTTTCCAGAACAAATTATGCTCGCAGTCCAAGGTTTCACTGTATTATCCCACAGGTTGGGCTCTCCTGTATTGTAAGTTATCGCTGTAAATGTTTTGCTATACAACTGTAGATACAGTATTTGTCATATCAATTATTATTATTACCACTATCATTTTCCTATTGACAGCACTGAGTCAGATTACAGAGTTAAAAAAGAAAATAAGATACAATGACCATGTGCTGTTGTTTTCTTCTTTTTAGTATTGGAAGCTTAGCAGAATAACTAGAAATAATTTTGTTTTAGTCATTTTCTTATTTCAGGTACCCTAACTACAGAAATGTATAGCAAGAATGGCTAAGAAGGAATAGGGACCCAAAGCTGAGCACCCATTGGGGAATAGACTGCATGGAAGAAAAGTAACAGAACCAATGTGTATATTTATTGATAACAGGCATTTATAAAAGCACAGGAAATATCTGCAACACTTTACATATTGTACATTCAGATCAGTCCTTGTGCTCGAGGAGCTTACAATCTAAAGCTGGCCATAAACGGGTAGCATTTTTTTTTTCATTTAGCCAGCGGGTGAGGACAGGATGTTGTATTCTAACAGTGGAACCCACTGCTGTTGAGATAGACACTGATCAGCAGCTGCTGAGCGACACGTTTTCTAGTATGTTCCTTCAACCTAAGCGGATCAAATCATTGACTTCTGTCGAGCAGACACGGCCACACACCAATTGATATTTGTCCGGTCCCTGCTGAACCAGCCAAATTTCAATCAGTCTATGACAAGCTTAGGGTCCTGATCTCAAATACAATTTAGACAGGAGCCAACTAACCTACCAAATTGTCATTGGATTCATTTTGAAAATGTATGGTTTACATTTTTATTGCATTACACCACATTAAACACTTTCTTCCTGGCAGACTACCTCAGTACTGGACCATTGTACCTTTATGAGCTTGCTAAATATCTCACTCCAAAACCATGAGTATAGACATTAACTACTTCAATACTGGGCACCTTCACCCACTTCCTGCCCAAGCGAATTTTCAGCGCTGTTGCAATTTAAATGACAATTGCACGGTCATGCAACACTATACCCATCTGAAATGTTTATCTTTTTTCTTTTTTTTTTTTTAGACAAATGGAGCTTTCTTTTGATGGTATTTAATCACCACTGGGCTTTTTCTTTTTTGCCAAACAGAAAGACAAAAAAACAAAACAAAAACAAAAAACAAAAAAACCCCACACGTTTTGGTTAGTTTAGGTACCAAAATTTACCAAATAACAGGATTTTTCTTCTTCACTCATGGGGCGTCCCGATTATCAGTGTAAAAAGGTGTGCCGACAGCCTTGCTGGTCATCGGCACTCCTTTCCTCACACAGACACAGCGTGTGAGGAAAGGACTGCCGATAACCAGCTGTGATTGGACACAGCTGTTCACATGGTAAGGGGCACCGCAACTGGCCATTTACCCTGATCTGTAATCGGCTGTGTCTGAAGATCATACAGTGCACCCAACATCTATGGACACCCTCCCAGGACTATAGTACTATGCTGTATCCCTCTTTTGGCAATAGTGCGGTACTAAAGTGGTACAATGTGAAGGCTTTTTCTATGATATGCATAGTAAGGGCTCATTCACACAGGTGTCCAAAAGGCTAAATTTAGATGCATACAGTTTATAGTTGGCATGCATCTAAACGCAGTACTATAGGAATCAATGCGGCATCTATGAATGAAATGGAATGTGTTTTTTTTTTTTTTTTTTTTTTTTTTTAGCAAGAGACTTTGCAGGTTTCTTCTGCAGAAACACTCTAGCGCTGTTTTTGTTTGGGTTGTAGGACTTTAGTTCTGCTTTAGGATATTTTAGGCCACTTCAGTTTGTTAACCCCTTCCCATCTGCTGCAGCATCCCTTTCAAAAGTTCTTAATGTTGAGGGGCAGTAAACATCGGCTGATCACATATGTCGCAGTGCTCACATGATCAAGCGTCCGTCCCACTCGCTATCACAACTCGGTCTCTGCTGGGAACACACTCAGCATAGAAACATTGACCGTCCAGCGACACTTAAGCAGGCATTAAAGTCCACTATTTTGCACGTGTTAGGCAGTTATAAAGGGGCTATAGCTTATGAATAGAGGTATTCATACAAATGAAGAGTATTTAAAATCAATTACAATTAACCACTTACAGACCTGAACATTTTCCCCCTTAATGACCAGGCCATTTTTTGCGATACGGCACTGCGTCACTTTAACTGACAATTGCGCAGTGATGCGACGCTGTACCCAAAACGAAATTGACATTTTTTTCCCCCACAAATAGAACTTTCTTTTGGTGGTATTTGATCACCTCTGCGTTATTTTTTTGCGCAAAAAAATAGCTGAAGATTAGTTAACCTAATCCTGGGTTGTTTACCTTTCCATATCAATGTGCTAAAAAGGGAAATTATCTTTATGGACCAATTCAGTGGTATCCAGACGGGTGAACTGTGTAAAACGTACAGCAGTTGGGGGGCCCAAATCATTTTAGCCAGGCTCGTGTAACCCACCACAGACAGCGGGAGCTTACACCAAGCCTTGCATTTAGTCTTGAATTTTTTCCAATAAAGGTTGTACATAAATATAATAAGTAGTCTTGTACACAAGGATGTACCCAAACACCTAGATATTTGAAAGCTGATACTTCTTTCATTTGATGGGGACATGGAGGTAGAGCAATTGATTGGCCATCTAGTGGGAAGAGCACAGATTTATCCCAATTAATCACAAATCCAGAAAAGTACCCAAAAAGACTGATAGTGGACATTAGGGAAGAGAGAGAGTCCCCAGCATCCCCCAAAAACAACAAAGCGTCGTCCACGTAAAGTTATATTTTATCTTGCACCTGCCTCCTCTTAAGTGATCAGCGATTGTTAGCGGGACTGCAACATTGTGGCGGACACTTTTTTGGGACCATTGACATTCATGCAGCGATCAGAGATAAAGATAGCCTCTGATTATTGTGTAAATGTCACTGGCAAGGAAGGGGTTAACACTAGGGGCCAGTCAAGGGGTTAAGTGTTCCCTAGGGCGGTATTTCGAACTGAGGGGACTGACTGGAGGAGGGAAGAGAGGAGATCACTGTTCCTAGGAACAGCAGATGTCTCTCTAACTCCCTGTCAGAACAGGGATCTGTCGGATTACATTGATAGATCCCCGTTCTGGCTCTCGTTCTCACAAACACGGTTGGCTGGCTGAGAGCATGGCCGCCGGGCATGCACATAGTGACTCCTACTGTACAGCGGGTGGCGTGCGCTTGCTACAGGGAAGCAGATTTATAATAATTTATATTTTTTAATTTATATAATTTTTATAAAAAATTAAAAAAAAATGCACCTTTGTTGAAATTATTGGAAAACGCATAACAATTGAGGCAAAAATAGGATTTTTGTACTCACCGTAAAATCCTTTTCTCTGAAGTTCAGTGACGGACACAGCTCCATTAATCTTGACCATAGGCACGTCCCCAAGCAATGTCATAACGAGGGGTGGGAACAGCAAACATAACTTCACCCACAACCAGAGGTGCTCTCCAACGGAAGAGTCACCACCTGGACCAACCGCATCAGAACTAGCAGTCAACATATGCAACAGAAAGCATTGACAATCAAAATGCAACTTTCTGTAACAAGAAGAAAGGCTGTAAATTGCAACATTACACAGCCGTCTGCAAAAATTTGCAGCCAAAGCAAGCATCAGAAGATACGCTTACAATCAACTTTGTGAAAGTGTGAACAGAGAGACTGATGCATGATGTCGGAAGGCCCAAGAGGTCCCAATTGCCCTGGTGGAATGGGCCGTGACAGGAAAGGGGGGCACCTGCCCCTTCAGGGCGTAAGCCTAGACCACGATCTGTCTGATCCACCTGGAAATGGTGGTTGACAAGACCACCAGTTCTTCTTTCGGACTAGCCACCGAAACGCAGGGCGAATCCGACTTCCAGTAGGGGGGGTTGGCAGACAGATATACCCTTAAAGCCTGGACCACGTCCAGGGAATGTAGGGCCACCTCCTTAGGCTGTGTCGACTTAGGACACAGAGATGGTAACAATGTATTCATTGAGATGGAAGGCCGAAACGACCTTCAGCAGGAAAGAAGGTTGCAGATGCAACACCACCTTATCCCTGTGGATAACCAGATGACCACTTTCTAGGAAACAGTCAACAAGGGAATTTCCCCAATGTTCTCAAACAGCGGTTTCTGAAGCGCCGATAGCACCAGCTTCAGATCCCACGGAGGTAGGGGTGGACCGGAGGGACTACATGCTGGACCCCTTGCACAAAAGGTGCTCAATGAGTGAGACACCAGGAGTCATTGGAAAAAAAACAGCCAAGGCTGATATCGGTCCCTTGATGGTGACCTAGGCCAACTTCTGGCTCACTCCACACTGTAAGAACAGCAGGATCATGGACACCGAATAGGTGCGTGGACGCTACCCCATCTCCTCACACATGTACGATGGTATATCTTCTGAGAAGAAGATTTTTGTGTCCTCAGCATAGTGGAAATTACCGAGTTCGACAGACCTGACGCGTCCACCCAAGGATCTCTTGTCCTGGACACAAACCTCCGCACCTTTCGATTGAGCCGAGAGGCCAGAAGATCCACATCTGGTGTGCCCCACCGCAAGCAAAGAAGCCTGAACACCTCCTGATGCAGTGACCATTCTCCTGGGTCCAGCATCTGGTGACTTAAGATAGTCCGCCTGCCAGTTTTCTACTCCCGGGATGTATATGGCCGTCAGGGCTGGTACGTGTCACTCCCAAAGGATGTGAGCGACATCTCGTGCTGCAACAGAGCTTCTTGGTCCTCCTTGATGGCTGACATATGCCACCGCTGTGGCGTTGTCTGACTGGATTCTGAACGGATGACCTCGTAGTCTCATCGACCATGTGGAGAGGCATAGCCTGATCGCTCGAAGCTCGAACACATTGATCAGCAGCTGGGATTCCTCCCTCAATCAGAGACCCTGGATCGATTGTACTCCTAGTACTCCACCCTAGCCGGTCAGGCTGGCGTCCATTGTGATCACCGTCCAACGAAGAGGCAGGAACGATTTCCTAGACCAAAGGGCCGGAGATCTCAGCCACCAGAGAAGAGAGTCCCTGACTAACTGGCTCACCCGAATCTGCCGATCCAGGGATAACGGCGATTTGTCCTATTTTGACAATATCTTCTTCTACACGACTCTGGTGTGAAATTGGGCAAACAGTACCGCCTCGAAGGAGTTCAAAAAAATAAATAAAAATTCCAAGTCTTAAAGAATAACTGAAGGCAAAGCTTTTCTTTTGTTTTGGATAGACTGCAGAGGGATTAAAATGCTGGGGTAACCTTTCAATGGGGACACTAGTTCTGGTGACTTGGGGGTCCCCAAGGATAACCCGTAATTTGAACGAATTTCCTCTCATTTCTGTTTGGTTATGGGACAGGAAGTGAAGGGAAATCTCCAAAATGGCACACAGATGGCAGAAAAAAAAAAAAAAAAAAAAAAAAAAAAAAAAAAAAAAAAATCAGACGGGGATCATAAACCTCGCTTACTTTATCCAAAAAAAAAAAAAAAAAAAAAAATATATATAATAAAAAGCCAAACCTATTCCTCCATCCACACAGTCGAGGTGGATTGGGGAATCCTCCCCGCTGCACTATTGCATTAGAACAGTGGGGACTCCTGCAGAACCAAACAAATTTCGATCCATCTCTGGCTAGTTTTAGAGAACTTTTACATCCATAACCAAGACATGAACAAAGTACTGAAGAGCTGTAAATCGGCCAAGTCCAGACTAGCCACAAAAAGTAAATCACCATGCAAAAAGGAGACTAGTTAGGGAGGCCACCCAATTGACTTGATGGAGGTGTATGCATATGCAATCAATTACTTTATGTTTATACATTGTAATTAGAGTCACTTTGCAAATAATGTTTTTAACTTTAAAGCGGTTGTAAACCCTCTTACACTACAGGTAAGCCTATAATAAGGCTTACCTGTAGGTACTATAAATATCTCCTAAATCTAAAAAGGTATTTACCATATACACTTGCGCCGATGTCATCGGCGCACGCGCTGTGACGAAACGGACCTCCGTGCCCTTTCTTCATTAGCAAGTGCCGTGACTGATGGCTCCCACGCATGCAACATCATGCGACTCCGTCCAGTCATGAAATCCGGGGCAATGGAAGGAAGAGGGGCAAAGATGAATGCGACCACCAGTAGGGACGTCGCAGGTTTCTTTTGCAGGCAAGTGCACATAATAGGCTAGTATGCAATGGGGGGGGGGGGGGGGGGGAAGTAAAACCCATTAGGGTTTACTTCCTCTTTAAAAAGAGAATATTTCTGTTGATCCACATCAACCCTGGAGTTACAACCCTATGTGGCAGAGACCATGCTTATATCTGTGGCCCAAGAGGAAAAAAAAAAAACTAACATTTACAGCCTTATGAGAGTAGGACACAAAAAAAAAAAAAAAAAAAAAAAAAAAAAATAGAAAGACACTTAACTAAAATGCATGACAAACTCACCTACAGTTGGCAAAAGGTATATGGGAAAGTCGTTTTTAAGAAGTTTCTATGTCCAATGAGCCCAAAATTGACCTTTTTGGCCATCAGACTAAAAGCAATGTTTGGCTTAAGCACATCATACCCACCATGAAGCATCCTGTAGAGATACTTCTCTGGACCAGACTCCAAAAGGTCTTATGAGGGGTTGAAGGTAGTCTCCATCTAGCATTATCCCACCAGATTAGTAAAGCCCGTTTTCTGTTTTGGCAGGACTTCGCCCCGGTGGGCAAACCAAGGCACAAATTGATGAGCCTAGTGTGGAAGAACTTGAATAGCCCGCTCAAAGTCCTGACCTCAGCCCTACTGAACACCTTTTAGATTAATTCCTGCAAGTCAAGTCTTTTCATCCGTCAACACCTGACCTCACAAATGCCCTTTATACTGAAAACACATACCCACAGACACGCTTCAAAAAAAATTGTGGAAAGCCTTCCCAGAAGAGCAAAAGGCTATTATACCGACAAAGGGGGTTGATGGCAACGCCATACTAATTCCTACGCAAGTGTGCTGGTCAGGCGTCTCCAATACAATCCCATGATACATGATGCCACTTTACATGTACTATGAACGTCTTAACACAGTGTGCAATTTACATGATGTGCAATTAACCAGAATAAAGTGCAAAGTAAGGCACTGGGCTTTTTAAGCATAATCATGATTGAGGTTTAATGGTTCTTGGTGGCCACAAACATAAAAAATAACTATAATAACTTCCAGATTAAAAGTCATTTAAAAATAATCTTGATTTGTTAAAGCTCACAACATAGCAAAATATATTTTATTTCCTTGCAAGTCCTTTAGTGCAGAGGTCGTCCTCTTTGGCTCTTTGCAAAACAGAGTAAAGCACCAACTGTGTTGGGGAGAAAACACTTTTCAGTCAAGTATTTAAAAAAAAAAAAATAATAATAATAATTTGATACATATGCATTTTCTGATTGATGTAAACAAGAGGGAGGTAGATAATTAAAAAAGGTACATTTAAAAAAAATTATTGTAAGGGTTTCAGTATCAGCCTAAAAACCTGAGCGCTGCCATAGCCGAGAACCCCAGCACTATGAATATGACTTTAGGTAGGCGCCATCTGCTAGAGTTTAGTTCATGTGGCAAAATCTCTAAAAAGGTTATATAGACAAATGTCCCAGCAGCCAAGCCTTCTAGAATACTTTGAACAAGACCACTTCCAGCTGCTTGATTCTGAATCACCCCAATTCCTATAGCAATACCAATTGGCGACATAAGTGCGAACATGACAATGGACAGCACAAACCATTGGGTCTTCACATTGCTTTGCATTAAAAGCAGGGATAGGCTGACTGCAATTATACTCTTATGAATGAGGATTGCAATGGCTATCTGTAGAAGCTCTGACTGGGCATTTTGTAGTCCAATGGCAATCCCTTCAAATATAGAATGCAGAGACAAGGACAAGATGAGGATAAAACACCGGAAGGAGGAGTGAGCATTGAAATCCACGTGGAAGTGATGTACTCTGTGTTCCCCATCGTGATTCTGACCACCATGGGAATGGCGATGCGAGTTTTCTCCTACAGCCCGAGAGTAAGAAGGGCTGGATAACAGTGGTGCGGCCTCTTCGGTCATACTATGACTACATTCCAGGACAATGCGTTCTATAATCAAGACAAGCAGGACTCCGGTACCCAAGATGAATTCTGGGAGAGGATAATCTGTCTAAAGAGAAACAGAACATAAATCAGATTTTTATAGCTAGCCCTCTAAATCTAAAAGCTTTCCTTTCTTTTGGTCTAAACTAGTGGTTTTCAAACTTTAGTCCTTTGCTTGCCTTTATCCAGCTCTTCTCACTAACACCAAATGATGGGGCCCCATTCCTTCCACTGACACCAATGACAGGGCACTATACCTCCCACTGACACAATGTGGCAATATCCCTCACACAGACATGGGGGACAATTCCTCAAATTGACACTCAAAGATGAAGCACCATTTCTCCCACTGAAATGAAAAAATGGGGCACCATTCCTCCCACAGGCACCAACCACGGGTCACCATTCCTCCCACGGGCACCAACATAAAATGGCATGCCCCTGTTGAAGACCTTTTGTTGTCGAAATGCGTAGGGCTTGCATTTCTTGTACCCCACATTGCTTTTATGATATATTTTATGTCCGTTTTTACCTTGTGATCACTTGCTGTTTTTTAGGTCATTTTTTTATGACTTTTTCAATAAACCTATTGGTTGCTCTCTGACCTGCACCATCTGGAGTCTTTTTTTCATTTTTATTATTTATCATATCCTGGATATCTTTTAAATGCGAGTGCTTGACCTCTTGGACTTGGGCGACGCACTTTCCATATCAGGAGTTGCAGCTGACCGCGGAGCCTTGGGATGATACAGTGATGACCCACCCCCAGGACCTAAATGTACAACAAAATCTGATTGAGACCAGTCAGGATTTTAAGCATTTATGACACACTGTCATATGACAGGCGTGTCCAACTTTTCTGGTAAGAGTATACAACCTTTTCAGAAACTGTTATAACTACAGACAAGCTGTTGCTCCTGGTTTGATTTGTGTGGTTGTCCATACTGTAGCTGGGAGGATCTTCATTGAAACTTCACCATCTAACATTTGTGGATTAAACATTGGGACATTTTTTTACGATTTCTCCAGTATATAATCAGGATTTATGTATCTTCTGCATTTAAAATACTTGGTGTGTTGTTGAGCTTTATTGCTATTCCTTTTACTTAGTCACAGATTTTTTACACTGATCTATTAACTAGCGCTACACTATTTTTTGTATATTTTCAATTGGCTTTGAGTGTCAGCAGCTGATTTTTTCCCTCTCCTTTTTGGCCTTAGCGCAGTGTTTTCCCCCCCCTTTTTCCTTATTCGTTATGATCGCAATATGTAAATTCATAAATTCGAAAATAAGAATGAAAATCCAAAAATTTTAAATAACTATTATAGGCATTGGAAGTTCCTTTCAAATTTGGATGTTAGCGAACGTAACAAATACAAAATTTATCCGAAGTTAAGAAAATTATCTGAAATACCGAATCTAAACAAATGGAACAAAAACATTAAATAAACATTTTTCGATTAATTTGTAACTTTGGATGAATTCATATTTTTTACTTTTACTAGCAGCCAAATGTTAAAGGAAATTCCAATAGCTATAATTTAATTGCTAGCAATAGTCAAGTTAGTTATTTTAGATTTTCTATTTTTTTTTCCCCATTTTTAAATTTTCAAACTTATGAATATTCAAATTTATGAACAGTCGGAAAAATATTTGTTAAATTGGGTTTTCGTTAATTCAGATATTTCTGAATTTGTCGAAAATGCTGTAAAAAAATTCGGAACACAGCCCCAAACACACACCGAGTTTTGGTACGCGCACCCACACGCATGTCAAATTGGGAGCAGCGGCTGTGTCCATGCAGCTGCGTCCCAGTTAACATCAATAGGTGTATGCATTGATATGCCCCGTGTGAACAAGTCCTAAGGAACCCATCAGGTCAGAACAGGGAACTTTCACTCCTGGCTTTTAAAGGATCGCATTCTGGGGGTGTTACGCTGATCCTTCGTTCACTACCTAGAAAGCCACTGACCTGGACCAAGCATGTCCAAATTACAAAAGATAGTATGTACATGTTTGTATCCAGGACAGAAACTCACTAAATAGCATAGATGAGGATAACTGCTCCAAGGCGTAACCCTTCCAAAGCAAATTGGAAAGGACAACTCCTATACTTGTCTTCTGACCGGCATCCTTTAAACACACAACATGCAATTTATTCCATAATACGTACTATTATTTGCTCTTTCACCATAGCCTCCTTCATGTCACTGAGAAAGTCAGGAACGATATCCAGCAAACAGGCGGCTAAGAACACTCCCCCAGCTATGCAGCTAATAAAGCTCAACCACATCTGATGGATCGCTGAAAAGAAACAAAAAAAGGTTTGGTTATTATACAAGGAAATTGGATACAGAGGGAAATGCCTACCATGATAATTCTTTAATTGTAGATAAATGACCGCACTATACTGCTCTGGTGAGGTCTCCTTGTCCAATCAGAGAAAGCTTGGCACCCATGTTGAATGGTCGACCTACTGTGTTCGCAACGCAGCAGGGAAGCCACAGCACAAGCCCCAGAAGCTGGTAGAGATCACTGGAGTAGCGATGTATATTACACCGATTTCAAGCTTCCGAAGGATCCCACAGGTATGGTCTATGCATAGTTACGCTGGGCCAATGCAATTATGTAAAAAAAAAAAAAAATCCATACCCAAAATGCTCCAAAATGGAATGCTAAACTTCCTGCTACCAGCCAGGGATTGGACAGTAAAGAAGCAGCAGATGACTAAAGAGGCCATTTGCTGCTCACTTATCAGTTTCCCTTCTGTCAGCACATGTATCATATTAACTGTTGCCCCTCCCTCTTACATGGGTACTGATGTGGGGGAATTATAAGAAGCCGATATCAAGCTAGAGTTGGACACTTACAAAAAGATACAGTTACCTTTTTTAAATAGAATACATTTTTATACTTGCTTGGTTTCAGCTTCGGATATTAGAGAGAAAAAATATTTCCACTAGCACATTTCAAGTCATCTTTGTGATAAAGCACTAAAAGCCCCTCATTCCAGACACATATGTAATGTTCATTTCACAGTCAGAGCTTACCTTATATACACCCGACCCAGAACAATAAAGACATTTAGAAAATATATATATATATATATATATATATATATATATATATATATATATACACACACACACACACACACACACATACACATATATATATATATATATATATATATATATATATATATATATATATATATATATATATATATATATATATATATATATATATATATATATATATATATATATATATATATATACATACATATATACTTACACTGGTTCAAGATTTATTAAAACTGGTGCAGCTGTGCATAGTAACCAGTCTCTAACCTCAGCTCGATCCATCAAAGTGTTACTAAACGCACAACAGTAAAATCAGTCTGTATATGCAGTAAAGAATGTGTGTTATACTCACTGTGGAACCTAAAGGGTTAATCCTCTGCATTGTGTAAAAACAGCAGTTTGATCCTGTCTTCTCTTATCCACCCCTTCTTCTACTGACTCCAGAACGTGTCCTGATAAGACTGAGCCTTTGGAGTCAGGCTGCACATGCTCAGTTTGGTGTGTATTGCTAGAGAGTTTTGTTGGGATAGTGAATGTGATTTGCACAGGGCCAATCAGCACTGTCCAGACAGAGGGTCGGGGGTCCTGGATCCTAAAGGACAGCTCAGTGCAGTATGAAAACTCCTCCTACAAGCTTTAACCAGACACAGACAGAAGTCATAAGACTGCTATATACTGCTGATGAAAAAAGGCATTTAGCAGTTTATATTTACTAAAATAATTGCATTTCCATGCTCTGTGTATTGTAGGATACCAGATATAGTGAATGCAGGGTCCTGGGTTTAGTAACACTTTAAGCTCTCACAATAAAACCTAGAAGCCGATTGGTTACTATGCATAGCTGCCCCAGATTACGTGTGCACCAGTTTTAGTAAATCTCCCCTTTTGAAATTTCACAGGGAATGCAAAGCATTCTCCGATTTGACGAGATGGCATGGTGAGGACGTAATGATCTCCGCCTAATCCAATTTTCAGAATGTTTTACATTCATTAAGAAAATACAAAGCGCCCGTACCAAGTGAGCAACCACCCGTGTTCACCAAGCAGCAGGGCAGCTGCTTGACACAGGACCTAGCAGTGATCACTGTAGTAGTGGTGACTACTACAGTGATATTCAGCTTCCATGGGGATCCCAGACATATGGCACATACTTACACTGGTTCAAGCTGCACCAGTGTAACTATATAAAAATATCTATTCCAAAACCGCTACTTTAAAAAGTAGAACTATAAGCAAAACGTCCCCCTCCCCCATTTTGGATAGAGCAAGGGAGGGTTACAACCGTTAGATTTCCCTTCACTTCCTGTCCCAAACAGGAAGCGAGAGGAAATACCTGCAAATGAAGGGAATTCCTTGGGGACCCCCCAGGTCACCAGAACTAGTGTCCTCATTGGAAGACTTCCCCAGTATTCCAGTTATGGGGGACAATCCAAAATTCATTATTTATTTAATTTTTAGATAACAGTGAACAGGACAAATGGGAGATGATGAATCTCCCTAATGGGACACAGAACACCTGGCAGGCTTTATTGCGGTCTATCCCTCTCCAATATAATAAATAAACTGATTGCCACCATTACTAGTAAAAAATTTATAAAAATGCTATAAATCTATCCCCTATTTTGTAGACACTAACTTTTTATTTTTTGGGGATATTATAGCAAAAAAAAATATTACTTTTTTTCCCCCAAAATTGACGCTCTTTTTTGTTTATAGCGCAAAAAATAAAAACCGTAGAGGTGATCAAATACCCCCAAAAGAAAGCTCTATTTGTGGGGGGGGGGGGGGGGGGGGGGGAATAAAATAATAAAAAAAAATGCCAATTTTGTTTAAGAGCCACATCACACGACCTCGCAGTTAAAGCGACACAGTGCTGAATCAAGCCTCCGGGGCTCAAGTGGTTAAGCAGACTATGGTTTGTTAAAACATTACGTAGTTTTTTTTTTTTGGGGGGCTTGGTACCCAAAAATACATACAAGAAAAAAAAAAAGTTGCTTTTATAAATACGTGTTTTTAAGTTTATTCTGATAAAGGGTTTCGTCACAAAAAAAAAAAAAAAAAAAAAAAAAAAAAAAAGAGAAAAAGACGACAAGGGAATTTTTTATATAGTAAATGATTAACTAGAATGACGGTAACAGGATTTGTAAACAATTGCCGTTCATGAGAAATCAACCAGGATACTATTTATCAGAAGAGAACCCCCCCCCCCCCCCCCCCCCATCATCACAGACAGTGCTGACAGGGGAATCAATTGTCTGCTCCTGGCAGGGGAAGCCGTCTGCGCCAGGAGAAGATAGCGATTTATTGCTAGCTATAGCAGCCACTAGCAATAATCGCAAGAAAACCCAGCAGGCTGGTTGGACCCAAATTGATGGATGAACTTGGTACATTCAGCCTGCCCATTAACGGTTCTCAGCTGGTTGCCCCTGAACCGGCAGAGATTTGAACCGTGTATGGCCAGCCTTGGGTATGGCTACAATTATACTTGATTTATATAGCCCCAACATTTTGATAATGGGGTTCAGGGCATTCCCAAATACATACATTTCTTACATAGGGAATGCCTTAAAGAAATTGTTTACTCAACACTTCATATTCCTCATATGTGCCCCCTGTACCATGTACTAGTATGAAAAAGTCTCCTGAACAAAAAATGTGTGTGTGTGTGTGTGTGTGTATATATTTTAATTCCTCAATTAATATTTTTTGATCGTCTAAAAGAGTTCAGTCAGAGATCCGGTGACAGCACAGACAGACATCAACGTCATTGGACTCCTCCACCGTAACATCGAAGTTCCAATTGAACGCAACGTGTTCGGGGAGGAGCTATGCGTGACATCACCCGCTGCTGCCCTACAGAACTAACTCGATTGTCGGCTTTACATGCTGTGTTTTTATCATCTTTATGTGAATAGTTTGTGTTTGAACACAAAAAGCTTATCTTATACTTAAGTGGTGAGCACTTCGATATTTTCTTTCTACCCATGACCTGGCGTCCTTGCTGAGATCTAAGGAGAAATGAGAGACGTTTATGGTCCGTGTTAACCCTATTGATACCCACTTGCATGACCACCCGTTTGCACAGGGGTCCATGCCATAAGGTGAGAGTGATTAGTTAGACCGGAGGTGGAGGGATTGTCACACTACTGTGGGGGAAAAAAAATAAAAAAAAAAAAAAAAAGCTGACTTACGTCAGTGCTACAGTTTGAATTTAAAATGTATTTGTGTGAACTGTGAAGTTAAAGAGGAAGTAAACCCTGATGGGTTTACTTCCTCTTTGTCTCCCTGCAAAGGTAAAGCATAATGGACTACTATGCATCGCATAACAGTCCATTATGTGTCACTTACCTGACACAGGAGCCAGCGATGTCACCTCTTCCACGAAGCGCCCATCTTCTTCCGGGTATCGCTGCTCCGGCCACTCACATCGCCAGAGCAGCGATGGACATTACTCCCACGCATGGGAGCCGCCACTAACGGCATATCGCTGTTAGCAGCAGCATGCCCAGTGTGCCGCATGTGCCGTAGACAGCGTTGCCTGTCTTTTTTGCAAATATCTCCTAAACCGTGTAGGACCTACAGGTAAGCCTTAATCTAGGCTTACCTGTAGGTCAAAGTGGTTTGTAAGGGTTTACAACCACTTTAACTGACAATTGCGTGGGCATGAGACGCTGTACCCAAATACAATTTATGTGCTTCAATGTTCAGTGTCCTCATCCCTATCCCCCTGCTTCAATGTTCAGTGTCCTCATCCCTATCCCCCTGCTTCAATTTCCCCGGGCTTCAATGTTCAGTGTCCTCATCCCTATCCCCAAGCTTCAATGTTCAGTGTCCTCATCCCTATCCCCCTGCTTCAATGTTCAGTGTCCTCATCCCTATCCCCCTGCTTCAATTTCCCCGGGCTTCAATGTTCAGTGTCCTCATCCCTATCCCCGAGCTTCAATGTTCAGTGTCCTCATCGAAGCAGGGGGATAAGGATGAGGACACTGAACATTGAAGCCTGGGGATAGGGATGAGGACACTGAACATTGAAGCAGGGGGATAGGGATGAGGACACTGAACATTGAAGCAGGGGGATAGGGATGAGGACACTGAACATTGAAGCAGATAGCTCAGGATAGGCACTACAAGTCCCAGCAATGCAGAACCTAACACGGCACGTAGCTCAGCATGGTTGGTAAATAATGATACTAGGTAACAAGGGAAGTAACAGGTAGTAAAAGCGCTCTACTCTGATGTTTTATAACCCCAGGAAATGTAAAATATACAAAAATTAAAATGAAATTAGTGGGTGTGTTTTTGTAAAATCTGTGCAAAGTGCAAATCTTGTTAATTAGAGGACTAATATTTGCATTATTGTATCTGCACAATTTAAATTCAATTGTGACAAGCGTTCATATATATATATATATATATATATATATATATATATATATATATATATATATATATATTTTTTAATAGTATTGGCTTTTTTTATTTAGTCATTGTGCACTCTGAGATATATAACATTTGATAATTGATTTATTTTTACATTGTGCGTTTATTTTTCATATTGTGCGTTTTTGTTTTTTTTAATATGATTTTATCCGATTAATCGAAAAAATAATCGGCCGATTAATCGATTATGGAAATAATCGTTAGTTGCAGCCCTAGATCAAAATAAGTATGATCTTTATTTTAAAAGGTCCCTTTACAGGGGTGTGTAAAAGGAGTCACAATATTAGGCGGGAGCTATACACCGCTGTAAGGTTGTATTCACATCTGCACATGACACCCCAAACATGGCCAGCAGATGCCCATTTCTGAGCCTGGCAAGCGTTGGAAAGCCTGTGGTAAGAAAAAACGCAAACTTTATACCTGAAAAGCTTCAGGAGCTTCTTTGGCACATTTGTCACACATAGGACAGCTCATTCAAGAGACTGCTGCCCTATGTGTAACGTGAAAAAAAATAAAAAATAAAACCCAGCATGTTCCTGCTATGCTAGGTGTGAATCGGAGGGGCCTTTCAACTTTAGTTCTAGAAGGTTTTATCTCCTTCATGACCATTTTTTGCTATGTAGCACTGCACTGCTTGGTAACTACACGATCATGCAGTGCTGTACCCAAAATGTAATTTATAAAAAAAAAAAAAAAAAAAAAAAAAAATAGAGCTTTCATTTGGTGGCATTTTATCACCATTGGGCTTTTTATTTTATTTTTTTTATTTCTTGCAATATAAAATGGAAAAAGAAAGAAAAATTTTGAAAATGAAGTGCATTTACTTTCTGCTATAAAATATATCCAATAAAAAAAAATAAAAAGATAAACACAAAATCCTGTTTCCTTATATATAGCAGGTTAACCACTTTTTTTCCAAACTTGTTGTTTACAAGTTACTATAAAGAGGAGATAGAGTTTTTAAATAAAAAAATAAAAATAAAAAAAATAAAAAAAACAAAAAAAAAGAAAATAGTAAAGTTAGCCCTTTTTTTTTTTATATTGTAAAAGATAATGTTAGTAAATTGATACCCAACGTGACATGCTTCAAAATTTCACCCGCTCATAGAATGGAGGCAAACTGACCCTTAAAAATCTCGATAGGCGACGTTTAAATATTTCTACAGGTTACCTGTTTTGAGTTTACAGGAGGTATTTTGCTAGAATTATTGCTATCGCTCTAACGATTGTGTGAGCACGAAGGGACAGGTCACTTTAAAAAGTTATTTTTTTCTTATTTAACTTTGTATTTTTACACTGTCCCAAACAATAAATAAATAATCCAAAACCAATTTGGATCACATTTATTCCTATTACAAGGAATATAAACATTCCTTGTAATAGAAAAGTAGCATGACAGGACCTCTGTAATGTGAGATCTGGGGCCAAAAAGACAGCAGATCTCACATTAAGGCTGGGTTCACACTGCTGCGGGGGGAGAACCGGATGTGATTCGCACAGCAAATCACATCCGATCTCCGTAGCGCTGCGAGTTCAGCCATACAGATAGTATGGCTGAACTCGCAGCGGTCCTGCAGCAAACTCGCACGGGACCCTTTTTTGGGTCCGCAACGGAATCGGATCGCATGGGGGTTCACACCATGCGATCCGATTCCTGTGCGAGTCGGCAGATCGCACTGCGATATGCCGACGGATCTGGGGGTGTCATTAACATAACATTGACACCCCCAGCCGTCCGCATAGGGCAGTGTGAACTGCCGGCGGGAGGTATGCGATGCGGGAAAACGCCGCGGATTTGCGGCGTTCCCGCATCGCAGCAATGTGAACCTAGCCTTACACTTAACTGCAAAAAAAAATTCCCTTAAGGCTAGGTTCACATTGCTGCGATGCGGGAACGCCGCGAATCCGCGGCGTTTTCCCGCATCGCATACCTCCCGCCGGCAGTTCACACTGCCCTATGCGGACGGCTGGGGGTGTCAATGTTATGTTAATGACACCCCCAGATCCGTCGGCATATCGCAGTGCGATCTGCCGACTCGCACAGGAATCGGATCGCATGGTGTGAACCCCCATGCGATCCGATTCCGTTGCGGACCCAAAAAAGGGTCCCGTGCGAGTTTGCTGCGGGACCGCTGCGAGTTCAGCCATACTATCTGTATGGCTGAACTCGCAGCGCTACGGAGATCGGATGTGATTTGCTGTGCGAATCACATCCGGTTCTCCCCCCGCAGCGGTGTGAACCCAGCCTTAGGGCTGTTGGAAGTGACGTTTGACGTTGAACTGGATGGACTGGTGTCTTTATTCAACCTTACTAAGTAACTATGAGTTGAGTAGGAGCCATCATTCCCTCACTCGACACAGATCACATCTGCCTCAGATCAGAAAGGATTGGATCGTCTCTGCTGCTACCGATGGCTCTAAGTGGCGGAGATGACTGAAACGCAGCGGGATTGGGGTGGGCACCTCTCCCGCCGCCGATAAAAGTGATCTTGCGGCAAATCCACCACAGAGACCACTTTTATCTGAAAGCAATACCACCTGTAACCACCAACCAGTGCCACCTGCCACCACCCAGTGCCAATCAGTGCCACCTGCCAGTGCCGAGTGCCACCAATCAGTGCCCCCGCCAACCAGTGCCATCTGCCACCGCCAATCAGTGCCACCGACAACCAGTGCCACCGACAACCAGTGCCACTGCCAATACCAATCAATACCACCTGCCACCACCAACCAGTGCCACCGCCAATCAGTGCCAACCAGTAGCACCTGCCAGTGCCACTACCAATCATTGCCACCTGCCAGCGGCAATCAGTGCCATCTGCCACCGCCAATCAGTGCCACTGCAAATCAGTGCCACCTGCCACCACAAATCAGTGCCACCTGTTAGTGCCAACCAGTGCCACCGCCAATACCACCTGCAACCACCACCCAGTGCCAATCAGTGCCACCTGCCAGTGCCACCGTCAGTGCCGAGTGCCACCGCCAATCAGTGCCACCACCAATCAGTGCCACCGCCAACCAGTGCCACCTACCACCTACCAGTGCCACCTACCAATGCCACCTGCCACCACCCAGTGCCACCTGCCAGTGCCACCGTCAGTCAGTGCCACCAATCAGTGCCACCTGCCACCACCTACCAGTGCCAGAACCACCTGCCAGTGCCACCTGCCAACACCAACCAGTGCCACCTGCCACCGCCTACCAATGCC
The DNA here is from genome assembly GCF_037356315.1 of Lithobates pipiens. Classification (NCBI taxonomy): domain Eukaryota; kingdom Metazoa; phylum Chordata; class Amphibia; order Anura; family Ranidae; genus Lithobates; species Lithobates pipiens. Next base: position 51,003,698 of record NW_027507903.1, on the reverse strand, counting down.
ACCGCCTACCAGTGCCACGCCAGTGCCACCGCCAACCAGTGCCATCTGCCAGTGACAACTAGTGCCATCGCCAAACCAGGGCCACCTGCCATCGCCAAACCAGGGCCACCTGCCAGTGCCATCTGGCAGTTCCACATGCCTTCCAGTGTCGCCAGCCAGTTCCATCTGTTGCCAGCCTTACTCTTTCTGGTCAGCCCATACCCCTGATGTAACAGCGTTTCAATGGAGTTATTGACTGGGTGCTCCATTGTGAGTTAGGGATAGGGGGTGAAAAAGAGTGGCCTTACCCCGGGAGCTGGAAAAAAAAAAAAGGCTCCTAAATTCAAAGCAAAATTTGTCAACCCGTGTGTGTATATGTGTGTATGTATGTATGTATGTATGTATGTATGTATGTATGTATGTATGTATGTATGTATGTGATATATATATATAGATGTGTATAGATATAGATATGAGCAATGGCCGCTCATCTTAGAGCATGTGACCTCGCAATTAAGTTCAGTCAAACACGCATGTGAATCACCTCAGGGATTCTAAGTTGTCTGCATGGATCCAGACTGCTCACTGATGCTGTATCTTCATATACAAGACAGTAGAAAGAGACTCCGTGATACTAGAGCTGCACGATTAATCGTTAAGAATTGTTATCGGTTGGTGTACTTAATGCACCTAACCCATGCGAGTACCCTGTACTGGGGCTTTTTTGTTTGTACAATAAAAGTGTGGTAAATGGTATCATGCTATGGAGTCTTTCTACTGCTTGTATGAGGATTTAGAATAGGTTCACACTGAGGCAGCGCGACTTGCAGCGCAACTGCCTCAGGCGACCTGCACACGACAGCAGCAGCAACTTGTAAAACGACTTCTATATAGAAGTCAATGCAAGTCGCCTCAAGTTGCCCCCAAAGTAGTACAGGAACCTTTTTTCTAAGTTGGAGCAACTTGAGTCGCTCCTACTGGAACGGTTTCATTGGGAATGGGAGGCGACAGTCGCTTGACAAGTCATCCCAGTGTGAACCGGTGTCTTATCATATAAGGTCCCCCATCCGATAGTGTCCGCTGTGTACTGCGCATGCGCAGTACACAGCAACAGATTCCGAAAATTGCCTAGGATGAACGGCGCCTGTGCCGTGAGTCCAGGTTCTATCCCCACCATCCAAGTGGACATAGAGTAGGAATAAAAAAAGAGCCGAGCGCAGCGAGGCCGAGTCCGAAGCGTGGCGAGCGAAGCTCGCCCGCGAGGGGCCCTCTAATATTCACAACCTTGTGTCCGCTTGGATGGTGGGGCTACCACCTCCATTCACGGCGCAGGCACTGTTCAGCTTCGGAGATTTTCTGAAGCTTCGTCTGCTCCGTACTGCGCATGCAGACGCTATATGATGGCCGGACACTATATGGCACAACACCGGCTCTAAGTGGTTAAACTTTCCTCACTTACACAAAGTCTATTCCACTGACAAATTGTTACAATGTTTATACTTAAGTTCAACTGATAATGTTTTGATTTTTCCTTCCTTTCTTTTGATGGCTGAGGATTCAGAAGAGCAGAGAGAAATCTCTGCATAGAAAGAATTGGGAAACACTTTAGTCAAGATTGCGATAACAATTCTTGATGATTAATCGTGCAGCTCTAGTATCACGCTATGGGAGTCTCTTTCTATGGTTTGTATATAAGGATACAGCATCAGTGAGCAGTCTGGATCCATACAGCCAACGTAGAATCCCTTAGGTCAGTGGTCATCAACCCTGTCCTCAGGGCCCACTAACAGGCCAGGTTTTATGTATTACCTTGAGGAGATGCAGACTAGAATAGTGCAATCACTGAACAGCAAATGATATCACCTGTGATGTATTTCAGTTATCCTGCAAACCTGGCCTGTTAGTGGGCCCTGAGGACAGGGTTGATGACCACTGCCTTAGGTGATTCACATGCGTTTGACCGAACTTAATTGCGAGGTCACACGCTCTAAGGTGATCGTTCATTGCCTGAGGGTGAGGAGCACCTGAGCGTGGACACCACAACATGTTATTGTCACCATTATACCTTTAAGGGGTTGTATAGGTTTGATTTTTTTAAAATAACAAACATGTTATACTTTCCTCCACTGTGCAGTTAGTTTTGCACAGAGTGGCCCTGATCCTCCTCTTCTGGGGTCCCATGACGGCTGTCTCGTCTCCTCCCCGCTAAAGCTAACCCTCTCTGGGAAGCTCTTTCCCCGAGGGGGTTAGCTTGCGGGCATGCTCCCATGTCATACACTTGGGCGTCCATAGACGCCAAGTCTATGACTTGGTCCCGCACCGCCCCCCCCCCCCCCCCCCCCCCGGGCGGCCGTGTCATTGGATGTGATTGACAGCAATGCAAGCCAATGGCTGTGCTGCTATCAATCTATCCAAACAGCCAGACTCAGTGGAGAAGAGGACGCTGGGGATGCGCACAGCAGGTGAACAAGCTCAGGTAAGTAAAATTGGGGGGGCTCATGACAGCCAAGTGTTTTTTTCACCTTATTGCATAGGATGCATTAAGGTGAAAAGACATAAATCTTTACAACCCCTTTAAAAAGGGACTTTATACCGATTATGTTGGACTGAACTGCGTTTGATTAGAACGTCAGTTATATGCACTATAACACTTTATGATTCACGTTTGTGGCATTAATTGATAGAGATTATATATATCTCAGAAGTTACATTTTTGGGTGGAACTCCGCCTTAAGCTCAGTGTGCTTGGAGCCCCAACTATAATCACTCTGAATTCCCAAAGAAAACATCGACCTTCCTAATCTAATCTGCATGGTGTGAATTTTGGCTGGTGGGAGGAGGGGGGATGGGAAATCATCCGAGTGGTTAACATGGATGCAAGAACCTTTCATGATGGCCATACATGTAATGATCCGAAGAAGCAATCCTTAACAGAATCAGAAAATACAATTGAATCTTTGAAACGGACACATACAGACTGTAATCAATCGATGCATCAAAGTGATTCTGAGTGGTCTGCAGAGAATTCAATGTGATTGCTCAGCATATGCAACATTGAATGATCTTCGTGTACCAGGTTTACAACTGCCAATACAACCTCATCGTACAGTGGCTACTTGTAAGGTAATGGATGGGTTGTCTTCATATTACATGGTCTTGGCAAAGCTAAAAGAGATTGTGCAATCTGACTGTACAGTGGAGGGTCAGACGGTCACCATACACATTACAATCTGCCCAAACAATCCACTTTAGAATTACCAACACTTTGTAATATGAAGATCTACCTAATCCAACCAATTACCGTTTCCAATCAAGCAGTTCCTTACACTCCATAGCTGATGTTAGATCTCAAGGAGATCGTACAATTAGATTGTATAGTCAGCCTTAGGCTCACCATACAATCTGATTGTACAATTTCGTTTGGGTCTACCCTTATGGCCCCTTTCACACAATAAGCCCGCTCGGATCCGCCTGTCAGTTTTTCAGGTGGATCCTTAACGTGAATGGGGCAGAGGACACTGAGTGAAATGCGCGCTCCCGGTCCCTGCACCCCCGAGCGTAACACACTCCCGGTCCCTGCACCCCCGAGCGTAACACACTCCCGGTCCCTGCACCCCCGAGCGTAACACACTCCCGATCCCTGCACCCCCGAGCGTAACACACTCCCGATCCCTGCACCCCCGAGCGTAACACACTCCCGATCCCTGCACCCCCGAGCGTAACACACTCCCGATCCCTGCACCCCCGAGCGTAGCACACTCCCGATCCCTGCACCCCCGAGCGTAGCACACTCCCGATCCCTGCACCCCCGAGCGTAACACACTCCCGATCCCTGCACCCCCGAGCGTAACACACTCCCGATCCCTGCACCCCCGAGCGTAACACACTCCCGGTCCCTGCACCCCCGAGCGTAACACACTCCCGATCCCTGCACCCACGAGGGCAAATCACCCCCAAACCCTGCATTTGTGATGCTAAAAAATAAAAGGGGGGGGGGGGGTAAGAGAAGTCTTTTTTTGGGGGGTTGGAATTGTGTGCCCGGTGATCTTTGACCTCTCCTGTAGATCTCCACCTCTGGAAGGTCCCCCACCCCATGTATACAGAGGGACCCACATGTGACATCCCCAGTCCATGCGGATCCTCCATGCATGGAAACATGGTACAGGTAATCCCAATCCCAGCTGTCACATGACCAGATCCCATCACATGACCGCAGAGTTCCAGAAGTAGAGAACTCACCCGTCCCAGAGGCGGCCCGGAAACATCGGATCCTGGACGGAACCAGCCCAAAGAACAGGGTGAGGAGGAGCAGACCGAACAGACAGCCCAGCTTCACCTGGAGCAAGTACTCCATGCCGAGCACCGGGGAGGACACCGCACCGATCACACCGGCTCCCTCCGATACTCCAATACTCATCCCCCATGTGACTGTCCGCCACACAACCCCGCCCCTTCGCTCTCTAATCCCCGTCCCTCTGCTTTCTACTCAGCCTATCCCCGGGCTGGGGGGCGGAGAAAGGACCCGGCAAACATCCAGGCTACGCCCCTTCACTCTGGTCTAATTCAATCCTGAGGTGGGGGCGGAGATAAAGTGTGCAGAACGTGTCCCGGGGCTGGGGGCGGAGACATACTCAGCAAACATTCCATTCTCTAACTACGGTATTACAATCCCGGATTGGAGGGAAAAAATACACCTGGCAAGCATGGCAGCCCCGCCCATCCATTCTATACTGATCTAAAGCCTAGGCTGGGGGCGGAGACACACCTCTAGACCCCGCCCCTCCACTCTATACCGAGCTAACCATCCATACATTATCATGACTCCCAACTGTCCCTGATTTGGAGCAATGTCCCTCAGTCCCTCTTTCCTCCTCACTTGTCCCTCATTTTGGTCTGATCTCTATAGCGGTATATGAAAATGCACTTTTTATCTTTCAAAAAGTGTTTCTCAGTGCTAAACCTTCCACCTGATTTCTAAATTGTTGTATTTGTAAATCCCAAAAGCCAATATAAAGGAAATAGTTACACAGCAGGGGTGCCGATCAGTGTTGCCAAAATTTACTGGCACAGCCACGTTTTTATTGGCATATCCAAAAGTTACAAAATGACAGTTTTAGCGTAAATTTCAGCATTTAGGCTACAAACAAGTTACAACATGCAATTGGCAAAGTGATTTAACCACTTGCCGACCGGCACACGCCGATGTACGTCGGCAGAATAGCACAGACAGGCAAATGGGCGTACAGGTACGTCCCTTTAAATTTGAGCACGCTGGTCGGATCCTCCATGAGTCCGATCACGGGTCCCGCGGGGATACCCACGATCGCTTCACGGGGAGGAAGAAAGGGGAGATGCTAATGTAAACAAGCATCTCCCTGTTCTGCCTAGTGACAGTGTCACTGATCTTTGCTCCTTGTGATTGGAGCAGAGATCAGTGACATGTCATACACAGCCACACCCCACACAGTTAGAAACACTCCCCAGGGCACACTTAGACCCTACACTGCCACCTAGTGGTTAACCCCTTCACTGCCAGTGTCATTTACACAGGAATCAGTGCATTTGTATAGCACTGATTGCTGTATAAATGACAATGGTCCCAAAAATGTGTCAAAATTGTCTGATGTGTCTGCCATAATGTCGCAGTCACGATAAAAATCGCTGATCATTGCCATTATTAGTAAAAAAAAAAAAAAAAGAATAAAAATGCCATAAAACTATCCCCTACTTGGTAATGTACACCTTACCAGCTGCCCTCTGGATCCTGTTCCCTCACAAATGCTACATTCACCCTCTGGCTCTATGCTACACTCTCTAACTCACATCTTCAATGTCTCCCTCTCTTCTGGCATCTTCCCCAACTCTCTAAAACACGCACTTGTCAAACCCATACTTACAAAGCCCTCACTGGACCCATCCAATCCTAACAACCTATGCCCCATCTCCTTGCTCCCCTTCTTATCCAAACTCCTCGGACGTCTGGTCTAAAATCGACTGAGCGTCCACCTCACTGATAATAGCCTTGATCCTCTTCAGTCTGTATTTTGTCCTCAACACTCCACAATAACTGCTCTCCTAAAACTAACAAACGATCTACTAACAGCCAAAATGAATCGACATTATTCTGTACTCCTCCTCCTGGACCTCTCTGCTGCCTTTGATATGGTTGACCACCCCCTCCTCCTCAAAAAACTCCACACCTTTGGTCTCAGTGACTGTACTCCTCGCTGGTTCTCTTAATACTTATCCAACCGCACCTTTAGCGTTTCTTACAACTCTACTTCCTCCTCTCCTCTTTCTTTCTCTGTTGGGGTGCCCCAAGGTTCTGTTCTTGGACCTCTCCTATTTTCAATCTACATCTCTTCCCTGGGTCAGCTTATAGCAGGGGTCTCAAACTGGCGGCCCTCCAGCTGTTGCAATGCCTCATGGGACTTGTAGTTTAGCAACAGCTGGAGGGCCGTCAGTTTGAGACCCCTGGCTTATAGCCTCCCATGGCTTCCAATACAACCTCTACGCTGACGACACCCAAATCTATTTCTCTACCTTTCAGCTCACTCCCTCTGTCTCCTCGCATATCACTAATTTACTATCAGATATATCAGTCTGGATGTCACTCCACTTCCTCACACTCAATCTATTCAAAACCGAACTTATAATTTTTCCTCCCCCATATGCCCCTTCCCCTGATCTCACTGTCAAAATTGATGGCACAACCATAAGCCCACCCCCACATGCCAAGGTTCTAGGAGTAGTCCTGGACTCTGAACTCTCCTTCAAGCAACACATCCAATCACTGTCCAAATCCTACCGCCTCAACCTCCGCAACATCCCCAAAATAAGCCCCTTTCTAACCAATGACACAACAAAGCTCTTAATTCACTCGTTGGTCATCTCCCGCCAAGACTACTGCAACTCCCTTCTCATTGGCTTACCTCTACATAGTCTATCACCTCTTCAACCCATCATGAATGCCGCTGCCAGACTCATCCACCTTACCAATCGCTCTGTGTCTGCTACTCAATCCCTCCACTGGCTTCTGCTCGGCCAAAGAATTAAATTCAAAATACTAACAACTGCGTACAAAGCCATCCACAATTTCGCCCCCAGCTACATCACTAACCTAGTCTCTAAATACCAACCTACTCATTCTCTTCGTTCCTCTCAAGACCTCCTGCTCTCTAGCTCCCTCATCACCTCCTCCCATACTCGCCTCCAGGACTTTTCCAAAGCCTCCCCAATCCTATGGAATGCCCTACCCCAATCTATCTGCTTATCTCCTACTTTATTAGCTTTTAGACGATCCCTGAAAACCATTCTCTTCAGAGAAGCCTTCCCTACCCACACCTAACTGTATTTTCATTTTCTCTATCACCTCCCACCGCCGCAGTTATTACGTTTTGTTTCAACTTGACCCTCCCTTCTAGATTGTAAGCTCTAACGAGCAGGGCCCTCTGATCCCTCCTGTATTGATTTGTATTGTAAGTGTACTGTCTGCCTTCATATTGTAAAGCGCTGTGCAAATTGTTGGTGCTATATAAATCCTGTATAATAATAATAAAAAAGGACATTTTTTTTGGGTGCAACGTCGCACGACCGCACAATTGTCAGTTAAAGTGACACAGTGCCAAATCGCAAAAAATGACCTGGTCACTCAGCAGCCAAATCTTCCGGGGCTGAAGTGGTTAACTCATTATTTTTATTGTATAATTCAACTTTAAGGGGGCGTGGCAGGGGGTGTGTGTCCTATGCTCACATACTTTTGCTAATAGGTGTCCCTCATTTCCATCTCAGAAAGTTGGGAGGTATGCATTATACAATTTTCTGGTTGTTACCTTCAACTATGTAGTGCAAGGGCCGGCCTGATTGTGTACACATTAAAAGTGCTTAGGACTGACCTCCTGTTATATGATTTTGGTAAATCGAAAGGAAAATTGTACAAGAAAATTATATAATGTACTGTATGGCCAGACAAACTCCCAGGGCAACGCCCTCCACTCTGTGCTGATATCACTACAGGGTAGGGGTGGAGATAAACAGCCAGGCCACACCCTCCACTCCACTGATCATTCCAACTGCTTGGTTGGGGGCAGAGACAATCATCATGGCCCCGCCCCTTCATCCTGTACTGATCTAACTCCTGGGGTGAGGGGCAGAGACAATCATCATGGCCCCACCCCTCTATTCTGTACTAATCTTATCCCGAGGCTGGGGGACGTGGCCTTTGGAAAGGGGAGGGGCCTAATTATGCTTATGGGGACTACTAAGGTGGCCCCAGAAATGGGTGGGTGGAGTCTGGGGTTGTGATTTAGTTGGTAACGTTGTCCCTGGTAAATGTGCCATAGAAGCGCATACATTGCACTTGTACTGATAATAAAGTAACTTGATAATATACACTCACCGGCCACTTTATTAGGTACACCTTGATAGTACCGGGTTGGACCCCCTTTTACCTTCAGGACTGCCTTCATTCTTCATGGCATAGATTCAACAGGGTGTTGGAAACATTCTTCAGAGATTTATGTCCATATTGACATAATAGCATCACACAGCTGCTGCAGATTTGTCGGCTGCACATCCATGATTCTCCCATCCCACCACATCCCAAGTGTGCTCTAGTGGATGAGATCTGGTGAGTGTGGAGGCCAATGGAGTACAGAGACCTCATTGTCATGTTCAAGAAACCAGTAGTGAGATGATTTGATCTTTGTGACGTGGTCTGCTTCAAGGTTCCATGTGTTATGTGTTCAGAGATGGTATTCTGCATACCTTGGATATAACGAGTGGTGATTTGAGTTACTGTTGCCTTTCTATCGTCTGGAACCAGTCTGCCCATTCTCCTCTGACCTCAACAAGGCATTTTCCTCCACACAACTGCTGCCGCTCACTGGATATTTTAAATTTTTCAGACCATTCTCTGTAAACCCTAGAGATGGTTATGCGAGAAAATCCTGGTAGAGCAGCAGTTTTTGAAATACTCAGACCAGCCCGTCTGGCACCAACAACCATGCCACATTGAAAATCACTTAAATCCCCTCTCTTCCCCATTCTGATGTTCGGTTTGAACTTCAGCAAGTCGTCTTCACCACGTCTAGATGCCTAAATGCATTGAGTTGCTGCCATGTGATTGGCTGATTAGCAATTTGTGTTACCAAGCAATTGAACAGGTGTACCGAATAAAGTGGCCGGTGTGTGTATGTACTGTGGAAGTGCTGTGTATCAGAAACTAGGCTTGCACCGATACTGCTATTTTGCCATGTGTAGGCGATTCTGGCAGTGGCAGCCCATCCATTAAGGGTGCCCAGGCGCCACCCCCTATATATGCTTAATGGATAGATTCATGCATAGCATGAATCTGTCTATGGCCGCAGCTGTCACCCCTATTCAGGCATCTGGCCCCTTTTAGTACACCAGGCACCTGAAATACAGCGGCGGGGGTGTTTTTTTAAGCACCTGATTGGAGCCCTAGGCTCTAAAAGGCTTCAAAATAGGGTGGACTCGGAGTACAGAACATTGTGCTCAGGGCCCACCCAGATGCGTTAGTAAAGCAAATGAATATTCACTTTTCTAACGCTGAACAGCCCCTCTGCCAATCAGGAAGCACTCCTATTGGACACCTAGCAGGAGGAAAAGCTTGAAGGACACAGGAGCCACCGCCTGACCCACTGCCCATCCCCCACCTCACCACCGTTACCACTGCCCATCCCCCACATCACCACCGTTACCCGCTGCCTGACCCACCACCAAGATGCATAGTTGCCAATGGTCCCGAATTTCCCGGGACATTCCTGGGATTAGGACATTTGTCCCAAATTATGTTTGTCCCGGGAAATTCAAATTCCCCGTTTTTCGCCGCTGGCCGCTAGAGGTCCGCGGCCGCCATTTTAAAGAAGACCAGAAGCTGGTCTTCAATAGAGATGCTGCGGCGCCGCCGCAGTTCAAAGTCTCCACGCGGCAACGATGGCGTGCCACGTCTCGGGGCCAGTCTGGATGTCGGGGGCCAGTCTGTGTATGTCGGGGCCAGTCTGGATGTCGGGGGCCAGTCTGTGTATGTTGGGGCCAGTCTGTGGATATTGGGGGCCAGTCTGTGGATATCGGGGGTCAGTGAGTCTGGATGTTGGGGGCCAGTCTGTGTATGTTGGGGGCCAGTGAGTCTGGATGTTGGGGGCCAGTGAGTTTGGATGTCGGCGGCCAGTGAGTCTGAATGTCGGGAGCCAGTGAGTCTGGATGTCAGAGGAGCCAGTCAAAGTCTGGATGTCAGAGGGGCCAGTTAGAGCCTGGATGTCAGAGGGTGCAGTCTGGATGTCAGAGGGGCCAGTCAGAGTCTGGATGTCAGAGGGGGCCAGTCTGGATGTCAGAGGGGCACCAGATGTTAGGAGGACTGATGGGGACACCAGATGTAAGGAGGGGCTCCGCTGATGGACACAGATGTGAGGAAGGTACCTCTGATGGGGCACTTGATGTAAGGAGGGACTCTGCTGGGGGCACCTGATGGCATCTGGTGGCAGGCAACGTGGCTAGTGACGCGCTCATGGCTCCCACTGATTCTGCATTATGGTGAGTTGAATGATTTCATTTTATATAACAATGTAATAATAGAAATAATGCGCTTCAATCATCCTGACACCATAACAATCATGGGGCCGGGATGATTGAAGAGCTAACACCAGGTATTTGGAGTATCTTTATCTGCTGATTGTCAAACTCTGGAAAACATATATTGCTATTGTGGTGTAGGATCGGAGGGCTGCTGTCCCTCCATCCCTCCACCCTCCCCCCCTTTCCCTTTCCCTCTCCATCCCGCATTCATCTCAGACACTAACCACACCCCTTTGAGCCACGCCCCATGTAAGCCACGCCCATGTAAGCCACGCCCACTATTTTACGTAAACCACGCCCATATTTTGCCGCGCCGTGCGCAGCACACCGCATTTCACTTTTTCCTATGCAGCACCTATAACTGCATTCCCCGCCCCCTAATTATAACACAACTCCGCCTACTGCCAAAAAAGTGTCCCAATTTTTTTTTACAATGTTGGCAACTATGAGATGGGGTAAGTGACTGTCAGACAGCGAGAGGGGGGGCGGGGGTCACAGTGGCTGCACTTGATGGGCACAGTTGCCGCATTTGCTGGGCACAGTTGCCGCATTTGCTGGGCACAGTGAGGCTGCATTGATGGGGGGTTTTTTTTATCAGTATTTATCAGGATTTTTGAATTTGTTCAATTTTGAGCACCAGCCACCACTGGATTCTGGGAGCCTTGACTGTGGTCATAGCTGCACAATACACACACCATTCCCACTATTATGTAATCTGGGTGATAGAGAAATAATATTCATGAAACTAATGACAGCAATAGTGCATACAGTACAAGATGAGACTCATGTAGATAAATGAGAAGTACTTATACAGGGTTCCACTATATGATCAATACATATAGAATATAATTTGACATGGGAATGAAGTAATGTCTAGAAGCATCGGTTATATGATTTAATGATATGTAGCAAGATTGGGGGAATTCACAATATAGTCGTACAGTATATTATATACTCTGTGTGTGGGTGTATACATATATATATATATATATATATATATATATATATATATTTACAGTATATTTTATTATAAATAATGGCAAAAAAATGTGCCGCAAGCACATTACAAATGCATGAATAAGCCATGCTTTTTCCGCCCCCTAGTTACTCCCACTTCAGCTGCAGAGATAGCGGTCTTTGCAGCCGCAGCAGAAATTCTACCCCCCGTCGGTTCTGCTGAGTGTGGCCCATTCAAGTAAATAGGACCAGCAACTTTGTGCAATGTAAGTCATTGCGGCACTCTAACGCAGGGTTGAATCATGAGATGAGGAGGCGACGCAATGTCACCTCACCGCCTGTCATATGCTCGATAATCCGAAGGGATCGCCCTGCAGAGACCAAAGCTCATGCCTAAAGGCACATTTTAGGGTTGTGTTCTTGCTATCACATGGTGATCATCAGTAGAGGGTCAGCACTGAGCTATGTATAAAAGACACATTGTTTCTATAAAGAGCACAACGCATCTTCTTCTAGTCCAGCATAGTAAACCATATACAGTTGTGCTCATAAGTTTACATACCCTTTCAGAATTTATGATTTCTTGACCATTTTTCAGAGAATACTTTTCTTTCAATAACACAAAAACTTTTCTTTCACTCATGGTTAGTGTTTGGCTGAAGCCATTTATTTGGGGGCGGAATACAAATGCACGCCACACTTTTCACATATTTATTTAATAGTTATTTATTTGCAGCTTACCAGTGCCTATCAGTGCCGTGTCTATCAGTGACCATCAGTGCTGCCCATCAGTGCCACCTATCAGTGACCATCAGGGCAGCATCATCAGTGCACATCAGTGCAGCCTTATGAGTAGAGCCTTACCAGTGCCCATCAGTGCCTATTAGTGCAGCCTCATCAGTGCCCATCAGTGCCTATTAGGGCAGCCTCATCAGTGCCTATTAGTGCAGCCTCATCGGTGCCTATTAGTGCAGCCTTATCAGCGCATATAAGTGAGAAAGAAAAATGACTTATTTGCAAAATTTTCTAACAGAAACGAAGGAAAAGTTTTTTTTTTAGTTTTTCTAAATTTTCATATTTTTTTCTTGTTTAGCAGAAGATAAAAAAACCCAGTGGTGATTAACCACTTGACCACTGGGCACTTAAACACCCTTAATAACCAGACCAATTTTCAGCTTTCGGTGCTCTCACATTTTGAATGACAATTACTCAGTCATGCAACACTGTACCCATATAAAACTTTTGTCCTTTTTTTCACACAAATAGAGCTTTCTTTTGTTGGTATAGCGATACCCTCACTTAAGAGAGCCGCAAGTTTGGTTTGGGTCCTGAGCACAGCTCCGCCAACCCCCTGGCAATCTGCACTACCCACTCTGGCACAGTTAGTATCTAGCAATACACATTAAATCACTTATACTCTAAATATGTGTGTGTGCGTGCGTGGGTAACTCAAGCTCATAGACAATCTTTGAAAGTATATAACTGACTTTACTTATTGTTTTTATAAAAGGAATAACATGAATCAAGCATTTGGATTGCAACACATAATCAGGTCCCTGCAGTAACCAGTAATAAAGATAAACAGAGTAATCAGCATAATAAAGTATTGCAATGCAACTCTAGCGCTGCCCTTTTTCAGCTACTTCCCCACATGGGTAAACACCCAGCACTGTCTACCTATGCAGTCAGGCCTGACTGATCTAAATGGAAGTCCAGTAAAACAATATTCGCTAGCAATCTTTCGGTGGTGCACTTGAAGAACAACTTTGTAATCCAAACGTATAATAAAGATAAAGCATCTGTCTTTAAACAGCTCTCACCACCCGGACAAGTCCAAGTCCGGTTTCTCTGCCTTTTCGTCTAGGAACAGGAATCCACCGACCTCCGAGTCTTCAATCCTTCTGGTGTACAGCAGCAAGGAATGAGAAAATGTCTCTCAGGTGCAACTAGGCTGGCAGAGAGCTCTTTGGAAAAGAGCACAAGGCCCAGGCTTCAGGCCTTGTGCCTCAGCAGTTCAGCACAGATCTCCTCTTCCTTGAAGAGAGGGGGGTGTCCAAAGAGAGCGAACTAGGCCTCTCCCCCTCCTTATATTTCCTCCCCCATAAGTCTCTGGGGCATAACTCAAAGCATCCTGGGAACCAGCGGGGTTCTGGGAACAGTAGTTTTATAGTTCTTAAAGAGACCCCGCTACACACTCCCCCCACTTAAACTCTTTGGTCCCCAAAGATAAACTTTTAACACATATCCTGTACCAATTTTGAAAGTGCTGAGTATGATGTTGGTACAGGGAATTTCCACCAGAACTCAGAGGTGGGATTCCCTGTCCCACAGGTCACACTGACATGAGTGGCCTGCCTAACTGTGCCAGAGAGTGAGCTGGGGTTGCCCTCCACCAAATGGTCAGTGGAAGGATTAGAGCGTTCAGCACTTCTTCTAGCAGTCACAACAGAGTCCTCAGAGCTCTCTCCCATTTGAGAGTAGGTTAGCTTCTTGGGGGGTCTCACAACTCGGGGAGCTCTCTGTTCTCTTGGGACTTCAGGCTCTGGTGCCACAGGCTCTACTTCAGGAACACATTCTGACAGCATCACTGGTTCTGGAATATCGGTTCCTTCCTCTTCTGAGTAAATGCTAGGGATATCTTCCCAGCCTTCAGGCACACCACTAGATGGAATAAACTCTGTAGCTTCTGGGTTCAGTGTCCCATCCTGTGTATCCTCAGTAGGTGGGAGATCTATGGCAGAATTTCCTGGAGTTGATGAAGGCCACAGCCACTCAAGCTCTCCTCTTCCACCTTCACCTTGTTGGGAATCTTGTCCATCTCTAACCCGGGAGGTCTGAGACCGAGTGCTAGGTCCCGGGGTATCCAGAATGGAAACAGATTCAGGTGGATTTCTCACTGGAGGTATTCTGACTGCTTCAGTAAGCGGGAGCAAATGATTCCTGTGCCAAGTTTTCAAGGGCCCCACTTTCCCCTCTGGTTTTAGCTTATACACAGGCAATCCAGGTAGCTTTCTGCAAATGACATAGGGCTCCGATCTCCATCTATCAGCAAGCTTGTGCTTCCCAGGGATCCCCAGATTGCGTAGCAGTACACGGTCCCCAGGCTGCAGGTCTTGCACTCGAACCTTCAGATCGAAGTTCCTCTTGTTGCGGGCTCCCCTTTGGTCCGAGGCCGCCTGAGCTCGTTCATGGGCCACTTTCAAATTGTGTCTAAGTCGGTCCACATATCCCTTGTGGGAGGTAGCAGAGGCATGGTCTAGGGAAATGCCAAAGGCCAGATCCACCGGCAATCTTGCTTCTCTCCCAAACATGAGCCGGTAGGGGGAGTAACCCGTCACATCACTTGTGGTGCAGTTGTAAGCGTGCACCAGAGCTGATATGTGTTGGCTCCAGTGTTGCTTCTTCTCTGTCTCTAGAGTTCCAAGCATGTTTAGTAAGGTCCGATTAAACCTCTCAGGTTGGGCATCTCCTTGTGGATGATAAGGTGTAGTCCTAGTCTTTTCTACTCCCAATGAGTCCAGTAGGTTCCGGATCAGATGACTCTCAAAGTCCCTTCCTTGGTCTGAGTGGATTCTCTGTGGTAATCCATAGTGGACAAAGTATTTTTCCATGAGCACCTTGGCCACAGTGGAGGCCTTTTGGTCTTTGGTGGGGAAAGCCTGGGCATAACGGGTGAAATGATCGGTTACCACCAGAACATTTCCCAATCCACTCAAATCGGGTTCGAGGCAGAGAAAGTCAATGCACACCAGATCCATTGGACCCTGACTCTGTAGGTGGCCCATTGGGGCAGCTTGATGGGGTAGAGTCTTCCTCTGGATGCATCGTGCACAAGAACGGCAATATTCCTCCACTTCTGCCCTCATACAGGGCCAATAGAACCGGCTTCTGACAAGCTGAAAAGTTCTCTCCGCCCCTAGATGGCCATGCTGGTCATGTAAGGCAATTAGTACCGTCTCTCGGTGCTTCTCTGGGAGAAACAACTGCCACTTATCTTCTGAGTTATCAGAGGGGCCCCTTCGGTAGACCACTCCCTGATGTACTTGTAGCTTATCCAACTCTTTCCTCAGCAGGCGAGCCTCCTTGGAAGGGTGATGTCGAAGTCCCTCTGGATTCTCATTCTCCAAAGCTTCAAGGACCAATCTCCCCATGGGGTCTTCCAATTGGTCATAGCTCAGCTCCTTTCTGGACAGCTTTGGCAGGAGTTCCTCTGCTAGTTGAATTACCCCACAGTAGGGTTGAGGGACTCCCACTGCGGTGACTCCTATCTCCTCTGCTCTGGAGCCCCCTCTTGCTTGAAACTCAGCACCCTGACAGAGTGCTCGCACTCCTTCCGGTGCTACCTGAGTCCAGTCTTCCCAGTCATCGACCATGACATGAGATCTTCGGGACAGGGCATCTGCATCCCTATTTCCAGCCCCTGGTCTGTATTTTAGACTGAAGTTGAATCCGGATAATGCAGCCAACCATCTGTGTCCGGTTGCATCTAACTTTGCAGTAGTGAAGAGGTAGGTCAGAGGATTGTTATCTGTCTTTACGGTAAACTCCGCCCCATAGAGATAGTCCTTCAGTTTGTCTACTACTGCCCATTTCAGGGCCAAGAACTCCAATTTATGAGTGGGGTAGTTCTTCTCCGAGGGAGTCAGGCTCCGGCTCACATAGGCCACTGGTCGCAGCTGCTCTTCATACTCTTGATAGAGCACTCCGCCTAGGCCCTCATGACTGGCATCGACATGTAGCTCATATGGTCTGGTGGGGTCGGCATAGGCCAGGATTGGGGCCGTGGTAAGGCTCCTCTTCAAGGTTCGGAAAGCCTCTTCACACCTGGGGTTCCACTGATCTTGAACCGACTCACCGGCCCTCCTAGGTCCCAAGCCATCCTCTTCTCCTTCAGTCTTGAGCAATTCGTTCAGTGGCTTGGCAATCCGGGCAAACCCATTCACAAATCTTCTATAATAGGAGCAGAACCCCAGGAAAGATCTGAGCTCTGTGACTGTTGTCGGTCTTGGCCAAGAGGTAACTGCCTCCAACTTCTCAGGGTCTGTAGCCACTCCCTTTTCAGACACTATGTGTCCCAGATAGTTCACAGAGGATTGGTAAAACCGGCACTTCTCGGGAGAAAGCTTGAGTCCCTCTTCGCTGAGTCTTCTCAACACCTTCTCCAACCTGGCCTCATGTTCTTCCAAAGTCTTCCCGAAGACAATGACATCGTCCAAGTACACAAGGACTTCTATGAGGTTCATGTCTCCAACGGTCTTCTCCATGAGGCGTTGAAAGGTAGCAGGGGCTCCAGACAGGCCCTGAGGCATTCTGTTGAATTCAAAGAATCCCACTGGGGTTATGAAAGCTGTCTTCTCTCGGTCTTCCTGGTGCATGGGGATTTGGTAGTACCCACTCTTGAGGTCCATTACACTGAACCACTTGGCACCAGCCAAACTCTGTAGGGCATCCTCTATTCTCGGTGTGGTATACTGGTCAGGGATGGTCCTCCTGTTGAGAGTCCTGTAGTCAATACAAAGCCTCAACGACCCATTCTTTTTCCTGACCACCACTATGGGGGAGGCATAGGGACTTCTAGACTCCCGAATCACACCAGTCTTCTTCAACTCCGCAAGCTGCTCCCTCAGATCCTCCAGGTCAGCTAGAGGGACCCGCCTAACCCTTTCCCTGAAGGGTTTGTCTTCTTGGAGGCGGATTCGGTGGGTGGCACTCCTGGCACATCCCACATCAAACTCATCCTTTGAGAAAATCCTCTCCCATCTAGTCAGCTGGGCCTTAGCTCTCTCCTTCCACGCTCCAGGTAGGTCCGGGTTCTCCATGGAAAGTTTTTCCCAAACATCTCCTCCTGCACCCGTTCCTTTTACTTCTGACCAGCTGACTGGGGCCGCAGGACTCACCTGCCCCAACAGCATTCTGGCAGGGATCTCTATGGGTCTCTCCGTAGGGTTTCTCACACTCACTGGGACTCTTCCTCGAGCCTTCTTCAGGGCCTTGATTGAAATCACTTCCGGTATCACTTCCAGGCCGGAGTGATCCTCCCTTGGATTGGATTCCAGCATGACAAAGGGGCCAGGCTGCTCCCAGGAAAGCTTCACCGTGGCCCTGAGGCAGGCTACCTCTCCGGGCTGCAGCACCACTCCCTCTCTCCCAAGTCTCCACACCTTCCCTATCCCCTCTCCTGGGGTCTTCTGCTCTAGGACCAACCGTTGGTAGGCTGTCTTCAGCATGGGATGGATATTGGGATCTTGATGGTTACTCGTCTCCACTAGAGGGGTCAGAAGTCTTCGCACCAGATCCGTATTGGTCCCTATGATGAGGGACATCTTGCTGGCCCCGGGCGGTCTAGGACACACAACTGCCAGGGTGTCAAACACCTCTGTTTTCCCCGCCACAGATGGATCGAAGGTCAGCTTTATGGGCAGGTAACCATCGTAGGGGAAACTCTGAGTTCCCAGGCCCCATATCTCCAGCTCTTCTATCTTCTGTATAGGCAAATGGCTCAAGTGCCTATCATAGAAGTCTCTGTACAACAAAGTCACTTGAGCTCCAGTGTCCAGGAGGGCCTTCGTGTAGACTCCTTCCACCTGGATGGAGACAGTGGGGGACGGGCCGACCAATTCTTCTGGGTAGGGCCGGGTTGAGGCCACCCTCTTCTGGGGACCCGTCTTCATCCAGTTGGTTTTAGACTTTATTCTTTTTCGAACCTGGTATGCATTGACCCTCCCCACAGTAATGGGAGTACAAACCCGCTGAGGGATGTTATTGTCTCTTATTTGTAGGCATTCCTTCTGAGGGGTCTGGTTTTCTCTCTCTCTCTTCCTTCTATTCAGTTTGGAGTTCACTGAAAGACATGGGCACCCGGTTGACTCCCTCACCGGGGCCCTCTGAAGTTTCCCGCCGGCTGGCGGTTATCTATCTTCTTCTTCTTGGGACTGGAACATCTACTGGCGAAGTGGCCACTGCCCCCGCAGTTGTAGCATAGCATCTCTTCTCGGTCTCGAGTGGGGCTTGGTGTTGGTGTATCTGGAAACAACTCCTTTCTAGGACTTGGTTTCTCGGCTCCCCCTTGCCCTTTCGCCATCATAGCAGTCAACATCTCCATCACCTGGGACATCTGTAACTTCAAAGTGTCCAGCTCCTTATCTCTAGCGGGAGTCATGGCCGGTGTAACTATTGCTACCGGTTGGTTGACGGGCTCGGTGAGATCTTCTTCCCTTTTCTCTTCCAGTAGGGCCTCTTCCTCTCTGATCATTCGGATGAGGTCAGTGTACTCCAGACTCTTCCCATCCTGTCGGACACACAGTGTCCATGCAATAGGATCCATGGGTTGAGCTCCCCTCAGTACCTGTTGAGTACGGGCCTCATCTACTTTTCCTGGGCTGATCCCCTTCTTTAGGATCATCTTATGCAAGATTTTATCTAAACGTCCCATGTAGTCTGATAGTTTTTCACCTTTCTTCTGGTAGCAATGCTCTAACTCATAAGCAAGCTCAGAGATTTTCTCTGTCCCACCAAACACAGTCTGTAGTACATCTAGGTACTCCTGCGCATTACAGTCTGTCCTGCTCATCTTCAGGTTGCGTATGGCCTCTAGAGCAGGCCCCTTTAGACTTTCCACAATCCTCTGCTTCTTTCTGCGCTCTGGAAATTCCCATTCCTCTAGTGCCTGAGTTGCGCTATCTAACCAATCTTCAAATCCCTCTTCTTCCCAAGGTACAGGTTTCCTCCCTGAAAACATCTGGAGTTTCCTGTACCCCGACATCGGGTAATCTGTGGGATCCTTCTTGCACTGGGCCACAATCTCCCCCAGGACAGCACACAGTTCTGCGCTAAGGGTGGCCGGTGCTGATCTGGGACTCTCGGGTGAGGTACGGGCCGCAGCCTGCGGTGATCCCGTTGGCGATGGCTCCTCCCCTGGGAGGCTAATGACCACTGACTGACTTGGGTCGGCCTTAGCCGCTTCACACCACGCTCTGACTCCCTGTGGGTCCATGCCGGTACCTCTGGAGTGTTCACCGCTGTCTCAGAAATCCCGGATTTACGAGCCCCCACGTATAGCGATACCCTCACTTAAGAGGGCCGCAAGTTTGGTTTGGGTCCTGAGCACAGCTCCGCCAACCCCCCGGCAATCTGCACTACCCACTCTGGCACAGTTAGTATCTAGCAATACACATTAAATCACTTATACTCTAAATATGTGTGTGTGCGTGCGTGGGTAACTCAAGCTCATAGACAATCTTTGAAAGTATATAACTGACTTTACTTATTGTTTTTATAAAAGGAATAACATGAATCAAGCATTTGGATTGCAACACATAATCAGGTCCCTGCAGTAACCAGTAATAAAGATAAACAGAGTAATCAGCATAATAAAGTATTGCTATGCAACTCTAGCGCTGCCCTTTTTCAGCTACTTCCCCACATGGGTAAACACCCAGCACTGTCTACCTATGCAGTCAGGCCTGACTGATCTAAATGGAAGTCCAGTAAAACAATATTCGCTAGCAATCTTTCGGTGGTGCACTTGAAGAACAACTTTGTAATCCAAACGTATAATAAAGATAAAGCATCTGTCTTTAAACAGCTCTCACCACCTGGACAAGTCCAAGTCCGGTTTCTCTGCCTTTTCGTCTAGGAACAGGAATCCACCGACCTCCGAGTCTTCAATCCTTCTGGTGTACAGCAGCAAGGAATGAGAAAATGTCTCTCAGGTGCAACTAGGCTGGCAGAGAGCTCTTTGGAAAAGAGCACAAGGCCCAGGCTTCAGGCCTTGTGCCTCAGCAGTTCAGCACAGATCTCCTCTTGCTTGAAGAGAGGGGGGTGTCCAAAGAGAGCGAACTAGGCCTCTCCCCCTCCTTATATTTCCTCCTCCATAAGTCTCTGGGGCATAACTCAAAGCATCCTGGGAACCAGCGGGGTTCTGGGAACAGTAGTTTTATAGTTCTTAAAGAGACCCCGCTACATTGGTATTTAATCACCGCTGGGTTTTTTATTTTTTGTGCTATAAAAGAAAAAAGACAGAAAATTCTGTAAAAAAAATGAATTTTTCTTCGGTTCTGTTATAAAATTTAGCAGATTAATCATTTTCCTTCATAAATTTTGGCCAAAATTTATACTACTACATATCTTTGGTAAAAATAAGTACAAATTGGTGGATATTATTTGGTTTTTGTGAAAGTTATAGAGTCCACAAGCTATGGTGCCAATATCTGAAAATGTATTACACCCGAAGGACTGACGGCCTATCTCATTTCTTGAGACCCTAACATGCCAAAAAAGTAAAAATACCCCCCAAATTACCCCTTTTTGGAAAGAAGACATTCCAAGGTATTTAGTAAGAAGCATGGGGAGGTTTTTAAGGTTGTAATTTCTTCCTACAATTCTTTGCAAAAATCAAGATTTTTTTTTCACAAAATTGTCATATTATCAGGTTATTTCTCACACAGAGCATATGCATACCACAAATTACACCCCAAAACAGATTCTGCTATTACTCCCGAGTATGGCGATACCACATGTGTGAGACTTTTACACAGCGTGGCCACATACAGAGGCCCAACATGCAGGGAGCGCCATCAGGCGTTCTGGAGCACCCAGGACAATTCTGACATTTCTCTCCTACATGTAAAAATCATCATTTATTTGCTAGAAAATTACAGAGAACCCCAAAACATTATATATGTTTTTTTAGCAAAGACCCTAAAGAATACAATGGTGCAACTTTTTATCACGCACGGTATTTGCACAGCAATTTTTCGAACGCGTTATAAAAAAAAAAAGTTTTGTGCTTAAAAAAAAACAAAATAGTAAAGTTAGCCCAATGTTTTTGCATAACTTGAAATATGAAGTTACGCCGAGTAAATAGATACCTAACATGTCACTCTTCAAAATTGCACACGCTCGTGGAATGGCGTCAAATGTCGCTACTTAAAAATCCCCATAGGCAACGCTTTCAATTTTTTTACTGGTTACATGTTTTGAGTTACAGAGGAGGTCTAAGGCTAGAATTATTGCTCTCACTCTAACGTTCTCAGCGATACCTCACATGTGTGGTTTGAACATCGTTTTCATATGTGGGCGGGACTTACGTATGCGTTCGCTTCTGCATGCGAGCACATGGGGACAGGGGCACTTTAAATTTTTTGTTTTCTTTTTTATTGTTCATTTTACTTTATTTATTTTAGTATAGGCATGACAGGTCCTCTTTACACTGAGATATGGGGTCAATAAGACCCCGCATCTCACCTATAGGCTGGGAAGCCTGAAATAAAAAAAAAATGGCAGGGTATTGGCAGGGTATTGCAGAGTATTGGCAGGGTATTGGGTATTGCAGAGTATTGGCAGGGTATTGGCAGGGTATGGCAGAGTATTGGCAGGGTATGGCAGAGTATTGGCAGGGTATTGGGTATTGCAGAGTATTGGCAGGGTATTGGCAGGGTATGGCAGAGTATTGGTAGGGTATTGCAGAGTATTGGCAGGGTATTGGGTATGGCAGAGTATTGGCAGGGTATTGCAGAGTATTGGCAGGGTATTGCAGAGTATTGGCAGGGTATGGCAGAGAATTGCAGAGTATTGGCAGGGTATGGCAGGGTATTGCAGAGTATTGGAAGGGTATTGCAGAGTCTTGGCGGGTATTGCAGAGTATTGGCAGGGTATTGGGTATTTCAGAGTATTGGCGGGTATTGCAAAGTATTGACGGGTATTGCAGAGTATTGGTGGCTATTGCAGAGTATTGGCAGGGTATTGGGTATTGCAGAGTATTGGCAGGGTATTGGGTATTGCAGAGTATTGGCGTGTATTGCAGAGTATTGGCAGGGTATTGCAGAGTATTGGCAGGGTATGGCAGAGTATTGGCAGGGTATTGCAGAGTATTGGTAGGGTATGGCAGAGTATTGCAGAGTATTGGCAGGGTATTGCAGAGTATTGGCAGGGAATTAAGGGGTTACATTTCGGTGAGCAGCGATGTGGGCACTGCAGATGCAGCCCACAGCGCTGCTGACACCGATCTCTTCCCCCTCCGCTGTACCGATCGGTACAGAAAGGGGGAGGGAGGAACCGGCGTCATAACACGACACCGTTTTTTTTACAAGTGATCGCTCCATCATTTGACGGAGCGATTACGTGGTAAACGGCCACAATGAGCGGCCGTTTACCGTGATCCGTGATGCGCCGGGTCCTGTGGACCCGGCGGTCACAGATGCTCTCGAGTGCGCGCCCCAGAGGGCGCGAAAGAGCTGAATTCTGGGAGGCCGTTAATTAATGGCCTCTCAGAGTTAGACAACCGCCCTGTAGCCGTTAATCGGCTATGGGCCGGTTGTTAAGTGGTTAAATACCTTTAAAACAAAGCTCTATCTGTTTAAAAAAGTTTCATTTTGGTACAGTGTTGCATGACTGCACAATTGTCATTCAAATTGTGACAGCGCTAAAAGCTGAAAATTGGCCTGGGCGGGAAGGGGGTGAAAGTTATTGGCTATCACAGTGGTCACATGATTGGGAGCTAGTCCCGCTGGCTGACGATTATTAGTCTGGACCAACAGCTGTCTCTGACAGCTTGGTCTCTGTGCTGGGGGGCGTGCAGCGAGTGTGTTCTCAGCACAGAAACATCGGCTTCCCAGCGAAGCATATGTGCCAAAAACATGGCTAAACCGCACATTTTTACCGCCCTCCCCAACTGTAAGTGTGAACAAGCTCTTTATACAGTATAATATACTTATTAAATAAAAATAACATACAGACAGTGCGCTATGACACTATCAAGGACTACCATATATTCGATACAAATGAATACATAGCTTTGAACAGTGGCGGCTTGGTGCTCCATCAGCCGGGGGGTGGCACACGGACCTGACTCCCCCCCCCCGTCCCTCAATCCAGGCTCCATTGGTTGGGCTTCCCATGCGTCTCCTTGGCCATACGTCTCCTCCCCCCTCCTCCTTCCTCCTCATAGGCCAATAGGTTGGCTTCTCCTTTCGGCCACTCATGACCCGCTTCCTGATTGGCCAGGAAGAGGATCAGTGTGACAATGGTGAATATTCATTTGCCATTGTCACACAATTGGATGGGCTCAGAATGCAGTGCTCTACATCCCGAGCCCACCCTTTTTGAAACCTATTAGAGCCACTCTAATCACGTGCTTTATAAAATACCACCCCCCATTGGCATCCATGCATCCGGCGCCCTGTATGTAGATTGGGGAACCAAACGCATGGATGGGGGGCCCTAATGGACAGGCTGCCGCTGGATTTGAAGGGAGGAAGACAATCTTTTAATGAATGTACAACATTAATGTATTTATGTGACACAGGATTTGCTTTTATTTACAGCAAATCAAGCAATGTGGAAAAAAATTATTTTCCTTGTTATTCATTCTCTCCATTTCCCCTTTCCCTAAAGAATATACTGCTGTCTACAATGGAAAATTTTTGGTGGTATTTTTACTTGCTGATGCTCAGTTGGGACTAGTGTGAGAGGAACAATGTATGGGAATGTTGTGAGTCAGTTGTCCATTAAACTGATGTCATTACTGCTATTTATACCAGCTGGTGCCATAGCCAAGTTGAAAAAAAGACAAGCTTTTAGTACAGATTAGGCATGAGCCGAATAAGCCCCCCCCCCCCCCCGGTTCGGTTTGCGGCAGAACATGCGAACAGACCAAAAATTTGTGCAAACGCGTAAACCCCGTTAAAGTCTATGGGACTCGAATGTGAAAAATCAAAGGTGCTAATTTTAAAGGCTAATATGTAAGATATTGTCATAAAAAGTGTTTGGGGACCCGGC
Source organism: Lithobates pipiens (assembly GCF_037356315.1). NCBI lineage: Eukaryota > Metazoa > Chordata > Amphibia > Anura > Ranidae > Lithobates > Lithobates pipiens. The sequence continues at coordinate 50,979,389 of NW_027507903.1, read as the reverse complement.
TCCTGCCCCAGGGGACATGCATCAATGCAAAAAAAAGTTTTAAAAATTGATGTTTTTTCGGGAGCACTGATTTTAATAATGCTTAAAGTGAAACAATAAAAGTGAAATATTCCTTTAAATATTGTGCCTGGGGGGTGTCTATAGTATGCCTGTAAATTGGTGCATTTTTCCCGTGTTTAGAACAGTCCCTGCACAAAATGTCATTTCTAAAGGAAAAAAGTAATTTAAAACTGCTTGTGGCTGTAATGTAATGTTGCTCCCCCCCGCCCATTACCGGGCCCTTTGGGTCTGATATGGATATTAAGGGGAACCCCGCACCCACATAAAAAAAAAGGCGTGGGGCCCCCAGGCACTATATACTCTGAACAGCAGTATACAGGCGGTCCCCGGGTTACAAACAAGATAGGGACTGTATGTTGGTAAGTTGACTCTGTTTGTAATTTGGAACAGGTGTAGCTCCAGCCCAAAAATCTATTAGTAAGCTTTTTGGATAATATAGGGCAGGGTTATCACCCCTGTAACATTTTGTTTTTGCTGTCTGTGCCCTTATTCAGAAGATTTCACCTCACTTTCTGTCCCAATGACAATTGGATTTTGAAAATTTGGGGTTATTAGGGAAACGAGGATTGCTGTTAAAGCATCAGTGGAGACAACTTTTTCCCATATTAACTCTATGCCCCATACACACGGTCGGACATTCCGACCACAAAATCCGTCAGATTTTTTCAGACGGATTTTGGCCCAAACTTGTCTTGCATACACACGCTCGCACAAAGTTGTCTGAATGTCCGATTGTTCTGAACGAGGTCAAACATGTATGTCGGGACTATAAACGGGCCAGTAGCCAATAGCTTTCGTCTCCTCGTTTATTCTGAGCATGCATGGCACTTTGTCCGTCGGAATTGTCTACACACAATCGGAATTTATGCAATCGGATTTTAGATCCTGCATAATGCCCCATACACATGGTCGGATTTTCCGACGGAAAATGTGCGATCTGATCATGTTGTCCGAATGTGTGCGGGCTCCATCTGACTTTTTCCGTCGGATGTTCCGACGCACAAAGTTTGAGAGCAGGATCTAAAATTTTCCGACAACAAAATCCGATCGCATAAATTCCGATCGTGTGTAGACAATTCCGACGGTCAAAGTGCCACACATGCTCAGAATAAACTAAGAGATGGAAACTATTGGCTACTGGCCTGTTTATTGTCCCGACGTACGTGTTTGAAATCACCTCATTCAGAATGATTGGAAATTCCGACAACTTTGTGCAACCATGTGTATACAAGACAATTTTGGCCCAAAATCTGTTGGAAAAAATCAGAAGGAATTTGTGATCGGAATGTCCGACCATGTATTTGGGGCATTATAGGAGAGAATTTCCCTTCCTATGGGTAGATTTCCTCTCACTTCCTGTTGTCTCCCTCCGTTTGTAAGTAGGAGTCGTTTGTAAGTCGGATGTTTGAAAATAGGGAACCCCCTATATATACTATAAGGCATGCCCTATACACTCGGTGTAACATTGGGCCTTAGGTGTTGGTGGTACCAGAACACTGTAAGCCTTCACAGTTACTCTTGGTGGGCGCTGGAATGGACCCTACTGTGAAATATTATATCAAGAATTGTAATTAATCGTCCCTGTTAAACAGGGGCATAAAAATTGGGCCTTAGGCGATAGTGGTGGTGGCACAACACTGTAAACCTCACAGATACTTTTGTTGAGCGCAGGAACGGGCCCTGCTGTAAAATATTAGATCAAAAAATGTAATTACGTGCCCCTGTTAAAAGGGGGACGAAAAATTGGGCCTTAGGCGGTGGTGGTGGTGGTGGTGGTGGCACAACACTGTAAAGCCTCACAGATACTTTTGTTGAGCACAGGAACAGGTCCTGCTGTGAAAAATTTGATCAAAAATTTTAATTACGCGCCCCTGTTAAACAGGGGCATACATTTTGGGCCTTAGGCAATGGTGGTGGTGGTGGCACAACACTGTAAAGCCTCACAGATACTTTTTTTGAGCGCAGGAACAGGCCCTGCTGTGAAATATTAGATCAAAAATTGTAATTACGCTCCCCTGTTAAACTGGGGCAGAAAAATTGGGCCTTAGGTAGTGGTGGTGGTGACCTGAACCGAAATTATTCCTAGAAGCTATCAACATTAAGATTGAGGAGGAATAGGATAGTCACTCAGCATAATATGACAGTCACTCAGCATATGCAGTCTTCAAGGGATCCCACATCCATAGAAAAAATAAATCAGTTAAATCAGCATCAGGTGCTTGGTAGCTGGTGATCCAAGACTGATTAATTTTTATGAATGTGAGCCGATCAACAGAGTCTGTGGACAGGCGCACTCTGTGATCGGTTACAAAGCCTCCAGCAGCATTGAATGTGCATTCAGAAAGAACGCTGGATGCAGAACAGGCCAGTAGCTCAATTGCATATTGAGCAAGATCTGGCCAGAGGTCCATCCTCAAGACCCAGTAACCCAGTGGATGCTCTGTTGGAAAGGTCTCCAAGTCTGATCTTGCCCCTATATATTCCTGCACCATGTAATTCAAATGCTGGCGATGGTTGCTGGAACCGATCAGACCTGGGCGCTAAGGACTGAAGAATTGTCTGAAGGCATCGGTCAGCCGGCCACCTTCTCCACCGCTCTTTCTATGACTGCACAAAGCCTCAGCAGCACGTTGTCCAGCACCAGGAAGTTGTAACTAGTGATGGCCGAACGGTTCGCCCGGCGGTCGTTTCGCGGCGAATTTCCGACTTTCGCCGTCCGCGGGTTCGAACGCCTTTTTCCGTCGTTCGCCCCGGCGGACTTACGTGTTTAATGTATACAAGAACTTTAACCTTTCGTGACACGTTTATCATGTGTTACAGGACAACCAATTGAGACATGACAGCTCATGGACACTTGGACATTCCCCCTAACCTATAAATACACCCGATCCGGTGGCCATTTTACATTCTTTCTTCTGTCACTGTAGGGAAAGGATCCTGTGTGGAGTAGGGACAGAGAAAACGCTAGCTATTTGGTACACAAAAGTTCTTTTCAGGACTGGTATAGGTGTTAGGTCAGCAGCCTGAGTTTCTTTTGTCAGTTTAGATAAAGGGACAGAGCGCTGTATGCTGCTATTTTAGGGACAGCTCAGCCAGATTAGTCTTTCTTCATCATCATCATCATCATCATCATTAGCTGTTACTATCAGGTCCACAAAAGAGCTGTTCCAGCTAATCGTTCCAGCCTACTCTTTTTTGCCAATTTGTATAGGGACAGGCAGGAAGCAGTGTGTCAGGCAGTGAGGATAATTTTAAAGACTTGCTGTTACTATTAGTTCCACAAAGGTTCTTTTCAGGACTGGTATCAGTGGTACGGTAATAGGCTTGTACACGTATAATATTCTTTCTTCCAAATATAGAAAGAATATTATACTTGACTGCTGCCCTTCTGCTGCAGTCTGCTAATCATTCACAACTCACTTGTTCCACAAACGTTCTTATAAGGACTGGTAACTTGGTCTGTCTAGGGTGCTACGGTACATAGGCTTGGGTGCGGTACAGTCTGCTGTTCTGTAAGGACCGCTATCGGTCCACAATAGATAGGGTTGCCGTGCACTACTGCTGACCGCTGCCCTATACTGCAGCAGTCCTTCAGCGGTATAGGGACTGACGCACAGTCTGCTAAACACTAATACACAACCTGCTTGGTCCACAAAAGTTCTTATAAGGACTGGTAACTTGGTATAGGGTGCTACGGTACATAGGCCTGAGTGCGTTACAGTCTGCTGTTCTGTAAGGACCGCTATCGGTCCACAATACATAGGGTTGACGTGCACTACTGCTGACCGCTGCCCTATACTGCAGCAGTCCTTCAGCGGTATAGGGACTGACGCACAGTCTGCTAAACACTAACACACAACCTGCTTGGTCCACAAAAGTTCTTATAAGGACTGGTAACTTGGTATAGGGTGCTACGGTACATAGGCCTGAGTGCGTTACAGTCTGCTGTTCTGTAAGGACCGCTATCGGTCCACAATACATAGGGTTGCCGTGCACTACTGCTGACCGCTGCCCTATACTGCAGCAGTCCTTCATTGGTATAGGGACTGACGTACAGTCTGCTAATCACTAACACACAACCTGCTTGGTCCACAAAAGTTCTTATAAGGACTGGTAACTTGGTATAGGGTGCTACGGTACATAGGCCTGAGTGCGTTACAGTCTGCTGTTCTGTAAGGACCGCTATCGGTCCACAATACATAGGGTTGCCGTGCACTACTGCTGACCGCTGCCCTATACTGCAGCAGTCCTTCAGCGGTATAGGGACTGACGCACAGTCTGCTAAACACTAACACACAACCTGCTTGGTCCACAAAAGTTCTTATAAGGACTGGTAACTTGGTATAGGGTGCTACGGTACATAGGCCTGAGTGCAGTACAGTCTGCTGTTCTGTAAGGACCGCTATCGGTCCACAATACATAGGGTTGCCGTGCACTACTGCTGACCGCTGCCCTATACTGCAGCAGTCCTTCATTGGTATAGGGACTGACGTACAGTCTGCTAATCACTAACACACAACCTGCTTGGTCCACAAAAGTTCTTATAAGGACTGGTAACTTGGTATAGGGTGCTACGGTACATAGGCCTGAGTGCGTTACAGTCTGCTGTTCTGTAAGGACCGCTATCGGTCCACAATACATAGGGTTGCCGTGCACTACTGCTGACCGCTGCCCTATACTGCAGCAGTCCTTCATTGGTATAGGGACTGACGTACAGTCTGCTAATCACTAACACACAACCTGCTTGGTCCACAAAAGTTCTTATAAGGACTGGTAACTTGGTATAGGGTGCTACGGTACATAGGCCTGAGTGCGTTACAGTCTGCTGTTCTGTAAGGACCGCTATCGGTCCACAATACATAGGGTTGCCGTGCACTACTGCTGACCGCTGCCCTATACTGCAGCAGTCCTTCAGCGGTATAGGGACTGACGCACAGTCTGCTAAACACTAACACACAACCTGCTTGGTCCACAAAAGTTCTTATAAGGACTGGTAACTTGGTATAGGGTGCTACGGTACATAGGCCTGAGTGCAGTACAGTCTGCTGTTCTGTAAGGACCGCTATCGGTCCACAATACATAGGGTTGCCGTGCACTACTGCTGACCGCTGCCCTATACTGCAGCAGTCCTTCAGCGGTATAGGGACTGACGCACAGTCTGCTAAACACTAACACACAACCTGCTTGGTCCACAAAAGTTCTTATAAGGACTGGTAACTTGGTATAGGGTGCTACGGTACATAGGCCTGAGTGCAGTACAGTCTGCTGTTCTGTAAGGACCGCTATCGGTCCACAATACATAGGGTTGCCGTGCACTACTGCTGACCGCTGCCCTATACTGCAGCAGTCCTTCAGCGGTATAGGGACTGACGCACAGTCTGCTAAACACTAACACACAACCTGCTTGGTCCACAAAAGTTCTTATAAGGACTGGTAACTTGGTATAGGGTGCTACGGTACATAGGCCTGAGTGCGTTACAGTCTGCTGTTCTGTAAGGACCGCTATCGGTCCACAATACATAGGGTTGCCGTGCACTACTGCTGACCGCTGCCCTATACTGCAGCAGTCCTTCATTGGTATAGGGACTGACGTACAGTCTGCTAATCACTAACACACAACCTGCTTGGTCCACAAAAGTTCTTATAAGGACTGGTAACTTGGTATAGGGTGCTACGGTACATAGGCCTGAGTGCGTTACAGTCTGCTGTTCTGTAAGGACCGCTATCGGTCCACAATACATAGGGTTGCCGTGCACTACTGCTGACCGCTGCCCTATACTGCAGCAGTCCTTCATTGGTATAGGGACTGACGTACAGTCTGCTAATCACTAACACACAACCTGCTTGGTCCACAAAAGTTCTTATAAGGACTGGTAACTTGGTATAGGGTGCTACGGTACATAGGCCTGAGTGCGTTACAGTCTGCTGTTCTGTAAGGACCGCTATCGGTCCACAATACATAGGGTTGCCGTGCACTACTGCTGACCGCTGCCCTATACTGCAGCAGTCCTTCAGCGGTATAGGGACTGACGCACAGTCTGCTAAACACTAACACACAACCTGCTTGGTCCACAAAAGTTCTTATAAGGACTGGTAACTTGGTATAGGGTGCTACGGTACATAGGCCTGAGTGCAGTACAGTCTGCTGTTCTGTAAGGACCGCTATCGGTCCACAATACATAGGGTTGACGTGCACTACTGCTGACCGCTGCCCTATACTGCAGCAGTCCTTCATTGGTATAGGGACTGACGTACAGTCTGCTAATCACTAACACACAACCTGCTTGGTCCACAAAAGTTCTTATAAGGACTGGTAACTTGGTATAGGGTGCTACGGTACATAGGCCTGAGTGCAGTACAGTCTGCTGTTCTGTAAGGACCGCTATCGGTCCACAATACATAGGGTTGACGTGCACTACTGCTGACCGCTGCCCTATACTGCAGCAGTCCTTCAGCGGTATAGGGACTGACGCACAGTCTGCTAAACACTAACACACAACCTGCTTGGTCCACAAAAGTTCTTATAAGGACTGGTAACTTGGTATAGGGTGCTACGGTACATAGGCCTGAGTGCAGTACAGTCTGCTGTTCTGTAAGGACCGCTATCGGTCCACAATACATAGGGTTGCCGTGCACTACTGCTGACCGCTGCCCTATACTGCAGCAGTCCTTCAGCGGTATAGGGACTGACGCACAGTCTGCTAAACACTAACACACAACCTGCTTGGTCCACAAAAGTTCTTATAAGGACTGGTAACTTGGTATAGGGTGCTACGGTACATAGGCCTGAGTGCGTTACAGTCTGCTGTTCTGTAAGGACCGCTATCGGTCCACAATACATAGGGTTGCCGTGCACTACTGCTGACCGCTGCCCTATACTGCAGCAGTCCTTCATTGGTATAGGGACTGACGTACAGTCTGCTAATCACTAACACACAACCTGCTTGGTCCACAAAAGTTCTTATAAGGACTGGTAACTTGGTATAGGGTGCTACGGTACATAGGCCTGAGTGCGTTACAGTCTGCTGTTCTGTAAGGACCGCTATCGGTCCACAATACATAGGGTTGCCGTGCACTACTGCTGACCGCTGCCCTATACTGCAGCAGTCCTTCATTGGTATAGGGACTGACGTACAGTCTGCTAATCACTAACACACAACCTGCTTGGTCCACAAAAGTTCTTATAAGGACTGGTAACTTGGTATAGGGTGCTACGGTACATAGGCCTGAGTGCGTTACAGTCTGCTGTTCTGTAAGGACCGCTATCGGTCCACAATACATAGGGTTGCCGTGCACTACTGCTGACCGCTGCCCTATACTGCAGCAGTCCTTCAGCGGTATAGGGACTGACGCACAGTCTGCTAAACACTAACACACAACCTGCTTGGTCCACAAAAGTTCTTATAAGGACTGGTAACTTGGTATAGGGTGCTACGGTACATAGGCCTGAGTGCAGTACAGTCTGCTGTTCTGTAAGGACCGCTATCGGTCCACAATACATAGGGTTGACGTGCACTACTGCTGACCGCTGCCCTATACTGCAGCAGTCCTTCATTGGTATAGGGACTGACGTACAGTCTGCTAATCACTAACACACAACCTGCTTGGTCCACAAAAGTTCTTATAAGGACTGGTAACTTGGTATAGGGTGCTACGGTACATAGGCCTGAGTGCAGTACAGTCTGCTGTTCTGTAAGGACCGCTATCGGTCCACAATACATAGGGTTGACGTGCACTACTGCTGACCGCTGCCCTATACTGCAGCAGTCCTTCAGCGGTATAGGGACTGACGCACAGTCTGCTAAACACTAACACACAACCTGCTTGGTCCACAAAAGTTCTTATAAGGACTGGTAACTTGGTATAGGGTGCTACGGTACATAGGCCTGAGTGCAGTACAGTCTGCTGTTCTGTAAGGACCGCTATCGGTCCACAATACATAGGGTTGCCGTGCACTACTGCTGACCGCTGCCCTATACTGCAGCAGTCCTTCAGCGGTATAGGGACTGACGCACAGTCTGCTAAACACTAACACACAACCTGCTTGGTCCACAAAAGTTCTTATAAGGACTGGTAACTTGGTATAGGGTGCTACGGTACATAGGCCTGAGTGCAGTACAGTCTGCTGTTCTGTAAGGACCGCTATCGGTCCACAATACATAGGGTTGCCGTGCACTACTGCTGACCGCTGCCCTATACTGCAGCAGTCCTTCAGCGGTATAGGGACTGACGCACAGTCTGCTAAACACTAACACACAACCTGCTTGGTCCACAAAAGTTCTTATAAGGACTGGTAACTTGGTATAGGGTGCTACGGTACATAGGCCTGAGTGCGTTACAGTCTGCTGTTCTGTAAGGACCGCTATCGGTCCACAATACATAGGGTTGCCGTGCACTACTGCTGACCGCTGCCCTATACTGCAGCAGTCCTTCATTGGTATAGGGACTGACGTACAGTCTGCTAATCACTAACACACAACCTGCTTGGTCCACAAAAGTTCTTATAAGGACTGGTAACTTGGTATAGGGTGCTACGGTACATAGGCCTGAGTGCGTTACAGTCTGCTGTTCTGTAAGGACCGCTATCGGTCCACAATACATAGGGTTGCCGTGCACTACTGCTGACCGCTGCCCTATACTGCAGCAGTCCTTCATTGGTATAGGGACTGACGTACAGTCTGCTAATCACTAACACACAACCTGCTTGGTCCACAAAAGTTCTTATAAGGACTGGTAACTTGGTATAGGGTGCTACGGTACATAGGCCTGAGTGCGTTACAGTCTGCTGTTCTGTAAGGACCGCTATCGGTCCACAATACATAGGGTTGCCGTGCACTACTGCTGACCGCTGCCCTATACTGCAGCAGTCCTTCAGCGGTATAGGGACTGACGCACAGTCTGCTAAACACTAACACACAACCTGCTTGGTCCACAAAAGTTCTTATAAGGACTGGTAACTTGGTATAGGGTGCTACGGTACATAGGCCTGAGTGCAGTACAGTCTGCTGTTCTGTAAGGACCGCTATCGGTCCACAATACATAGGGTTGACGTGCACTACTGCTGACCGCTGCCCTATACTGCAGCAGTCCTTCATTGGTATAGGGACTGACGTACAGTCTGCTAATCACTAACACACAACCTGCTTGGTCCACAAAAGTTCTTATAAGGACTGGTAACTTGGTATAGGGTGCTACGGTACATAGGCCTGAGTGCAGTACAGTCTGCTGTTCTGTAAGGACCGCTATCGGTCCACAATACATAGGGTTGACGTGCACTACTGCTGACCGCTGCCCTATACTGCAGCAGTCCTTCATTGGTATAGGGACTGACGTACAGTCTGCTAATCACTAACACACAACCTGCTTGGTCCACAAAAGTTCTTATAAGGACTGGTAACTTGGTATAGGGTGCTACGGTACATAGGCCTGAGTGCAGTACAGTCTGCTGTTCTGTAAGGACCGCTATCGGTCCACAATACATAGGGTTGCCGTGCACTACTGCTGACCGCTGCCCTATACTGCAGCAGTCCTTCATTGGTATAGGGACTGACGTACAGTCTGCTAATCACTAACACACAACCTGCTTGGTCCACAAAAGTTCTTATAAGGACTGGTAACTTGGTATAGGGTGCTACGGTACATAGGCCTGAGTGCAGTACAGTCTGCTGTTCTGTAAGGACCGCTATCGGTCCACAATACATAGGGTTGACGTGCACTACTGCTGACCGCTGCCCTATACTGCAGCAGTCCTTCAGCGGTATAGGGACTAAGAGTTTTGTCACAGGGTGATTTAAAAAATGACAGGCAGAGGAAGAGGCAGGCCCTTCCGCAGGGGTGGTAGGGGTAGGGCAGGAGCAACAGCCTTGAGCCAAAGTGGGAAGTTGCAGAAGGTGCGTTCAATTACTTTAAAGGACGCACCAGACTTGGTTGAGTGGCTCACTCAGCCTTATTCTTCTGCACCCTCCTCATCCTCTCGATCTGCACCCTCTTCTTCACTCTCTGCTATGTGCACCCCCAAAGACACTACCACCAACAACACCACCACCACCACATACCTTCCGCTTGAGTGCAAATGGGGGCCTTCATGCTCCAGTGTTTTAATAGGGACCCCCGTATAAAAAGCATGAGGGTCAAGGACCAGTACTGGGTGGCAACGTACTTAGATCCCCGGTACAAACACAAAATGGCGGAAATGTTACCGCCGTCGCAGAGGGCTGTCAGAATGCAGCACTTCCAGGCCTTGCTTCGAGAAATGCTGCATTCTGCTTTTGCGTGCGCTGGCAGAGGAGCAATTCCCACTCCCAGAGAAGGATTTGCGGGTACCAATCCAACAGCGCCTGCAAGAAGAGGCCGGTTTGAAGATGTGTTGGTGACTTCGGATATGAGGTCATTCTTTCAGCCGACCCATCGACAGGTGTCATCCGGATCCAGCATCAGGGAACGCCTAGACCGTCAGGTGTCCGACTACATTGGGTTAACGGCCGATGTGGACGCTCTGAGGAGTGATGAACCCCTAGACTACTGGGTGGGCAGGCTTGACCTCTGGCCAGAGCTTGCCCAATTTGCAATCGAACTGTTGGCTTGCCCCTCATCCAGTGTCCTGTCCGAAAGGACGTTCAGCGCAGCAGGGGGGATTGTGACCGATAAGCGTACTCGCCTAGCTCACGACAGTGTTAACTACCTCACATTTCTAAAAATGAATGAGGCATGGATCTCGGAGGAATTCAACACATGTGATCAGTAGACCATGTATATGTCTATAAACAATTTTTGGAATCAAGCACACAGACCTTCTTAATTCATTTGGCTCACTTCCCTGACCCAAAAAAGCACACCGTACTATATGCCCCTACCCTCCTCTTTGAAGAGGTTGAGCGGTGTCATATTTCTACTGGGGCTGCTTATTATGAGGGGTTCCCACCATCCCTGTGCTGTGCTGACTTCCTCCTGGGTGTTCTTATTATGAGGGGCTCCCACCATCCCTGTGCTGTGCTGACTTCCTCCTGGGGGTTCTTATTATGAGGGGCTCCCACCATCCCTGTGCTGTGCTGACTTCCTCCTGGGGGTTCTTATTATGAGGGGATCACACCATCCCTGTGCTGTGCTGACTTCCTCCTGGGGCTGCTTACGGTGCTGCTGTCAGCGCTGTATGTCACGGAGCTGCTGTCAGCGCTGTATGTCACGGAGCTGCTGTCAGCGCTGTATGTCACGGAGCTGCTGTCAGCGCTGTATGTCACGGAGCTGCTGTCAGCGCTGTATGTCACGGAGCTGCTGTCAGCGCTGTATGTCACGGAGCTGCTGTCAGCGCTGTATGTCACGGAGCTGCTGTCAGCGCTGTATGTCACGGTGCTGCTGTCAGCGCTGTATGTCACGGAGCTGCTGTCAGCGCTGTATGTCACGGAGCTGCTGTCAGTGCTGTATGTCACGGAGCTGCTGTCAGCGCTGTATGTCACGGAGCTGCTGTCAGCGCTGTATGTCACGGAGCTGCTGTCAGCGCTGTATGTCACGGTGCTGCTGTCAGCGCTGTATGTCACGGAGCTGCTGTCAGCGCTGTATGTCACGGAGCTGCTGTCAGTGCTGTATGTCACGGAGCTGCTGTCAGCGCTGTATGTCACGGAGCTGCTGTCAGCGCTGTATGTCACGGAGCTGCTGTCAGCGCTGTATGTCACGGTGCTGCTGTCAGCGCTGTATGTCACGGAGCTGCTGTCAGCGCTGTATGTCACGGAGCTGCTGTCAGCGCTGTATGTCACGGAGCTGCTGTCAGCGCTGTATGTCACGGAGCTGCTGTCAGCGCTGTATGTCACGGAGCTGCTGTCAGCGCTGTATGTCACGGTGCTGATGTCAGTGCTCTGTATTACGGTGCTGCTGTCAGTGCTCTGTATCTCCTGCACCCTCTTGTTTGCCTACCCTGGTCCCTGACCTTCCCTCTCCTCCATTGCCTTCATTAGCTCCATAGTCCTGAATTGTCAGAACAATTTCCCAAATAAAAAAAAAATGCTTGTAGTTATCGATCCCAAATTCACCTCATACATGTATTATGCTATTGTCCAGGTGGTGGGACTACGTGCTACCCCCTAATAATTACCCCGTGGCCGCAAATTCGACCTAAAGGTTTGCGAAATTCGCCTCCCATTGAAGTCAATGGAGCCCGCGGCGAACGGTCGTTTTCGCGAACGTTTGTGCCCGTTCGCGTTTCGCGTTCGCGAAACGTCCCGTCGGAAGTTCGTCCATCACTAGTTGTAACCTCCCAGGCTCTGGAAACGCATCGCACAAACCTTTCTGCAAGGCTTCCCGAAGATGTTTCATCCTCTGCGAAGGCTGGATAAGTTCTGCAACCTTACCCTTGTAACGTGGATCAAGAAGGGTTGCCAGCCAGTAATGATCCCTCTCCTTGATACCATGAATCCTAGGGTCCTTTTGTAGGCTTTGCAGGATCAGGAAGGCCATGCAGCATAGGTTTGCAGAGGCATTCGATCCTGAGTCCTCTGGGTCACTAAGGATCACATGATCCTCAACCACCTCCTCCCTGCCACATACAACTCCATGGGTTTCTGGGAAGTAAAAACGATCCCTTGAAGACTGCGGCTAATGCTGAGTGTTATCCTCCACCTCCATGCTGACACAATCGTCCTCCTCCTCTTATTCTTCCTGTGTGATCGGATAAAGGGGGCCTTGAGAGGTAAGGAAGTCCTCCTCTTCCTCCTGCTGTTCTGCATCAAATGCCCTGTCCATTATTCCACGAAGCGTGTGCTCCAACAGGAAGACAAGAGGGACAGTATCACTGATGCATGCACTGTCACTGCTCACCATCCTCGTGGCCTCCTCAAATGGTGACAGGATAGTACATGCATCCTTGATCAGTAGCCACTGCCATGGCGAAAAAAAAAACAAGCTCCCCTGACCCTGTCCTGGTGCCATACTCATGCAGGTACTCATTGATGGCCTCTGCTGCGTGTGCAGCCGCTGCAGCATTGGCAACGTTGAGTTCCACCTGGTGGGCATGTCACAAATGAGGCGGTTCTTGGGCAGGTTGCATTCTGTTTGAATGTCAGCCAGCCGAGCACTGGCATTATACGACCGGCGCAAATGACCACAGACTTTTTGGGCCTGCCTAAGGAGATCCTGTAAGCCCGGGTACCTGCTCAGGAACCACTGCATCACCAAATTCAAGATGTGAGCAAAACAGGGAACATGGGTCAAATGTCCCTGTCGGAGGGTGGAGAGGAGGTTGGTGCCATTGTCGCATACAACCATTCCTGGCTGAAGCTGGCATGGCATCAACCACCTCTGATCCTGCCCCTGCAGAGCTATCAGAATTTCTGCCCCAGTGTGGTTCCTGTCCCCCAAGCAGACCAACTCAAGCACCGCATGGCATCTTTTTGCCAGAGTGCTTGCGTAGCCCCTTGAATGCCTACGGAGCACCACTGGTTCAGAGGAGAAATCTGCAGAGGAAGAGGCCATAGACAAATAAGAAGAGGAGCATTTTGGTGGCGTGGTGGCGGTACAAGCTCTAAAAAATACTGAACCCTGTCCTGCATCCTTCCCAGCTGCCAGCAGAATTACCAGGAAAGAAAGGTAACGTTCCTGTCCATGCCTGCTGAATCATAAGTCAGCAGTAATATGCACCTTACTGCTGACCATCCTGTCCAATGGGGCCAAGACATTGCCTTCCACATGCTGGTAGAGAGCTGGAATGGCCTTCCGTGAAAAGAAATGGCATTTGAGATCCTGCCACTGAAGTACCGCACATTCCACAAATTCACAAAAGGGGCAGAGTCTATCAGCTGAAAAGGCATTAGTTGCAGTGCTAGCAATTTGGCCAAGCTAGCTGTTAGGACCTGGGCTTGAACCTGGGACCTCTGGTGTGTCTGGCAGTGACTCTGCTTACTGAGCCACCTGGAATGCTGGACAGCTCCTTGGACAGCTCCTTGGACAGCTCCTTGGACAATTCCTTTAGTGATCTTGTTTGCCTTGAACCTTGAACCCTTTGCTCCTCCCATGAACTTCCTATATAAGCCATGTCTCTGCACTTCCTCCTTGCCAGAATATTGTGCCATCTCCAGCCTGTATCTCATTCCCGTCTTCGCTGCTGCCGCTTATATTTACTACTGCTTGTTATCGACCCTTGGCTTGTTCCACGACTACGCTTCTGCCTGATCCCAATCTGCAACAACTCGTTACCGACCTTTTTGGCTTGCTTACTGACCACGCTCTAGTTTGATCCTTACCTGTTCATCCGCTACTGAACCCCGGCTTGCTCACCTCCTGGTGGGGCTATCCTGAGGACCGCGACCTGGCACTAACACGCAGCCAAGCCCATCTCCACCTTTGGGAGCTCTGGTGAATACCGGTTAGTGCTTAGACCCCGCACCTCAGGTGAACCCGTGCCATCAGCCAGGGTGACCTGTGTGAATATCTGCTCTGCTGCTATAGCTATTGGTCTCTGAGCCTGACTCCAGATCGTGACACTAGCATTCAGACGTTGAGCATGTGGATGGCGGGGACCTCATTTCTTTTGACAGTTTAGCAACTGGGGTAGGGAACTTTGCCTGCTAAAATCCGATGTTGGTGTACCACTAGCAGATTGACCGCAAGTACTTGGGACACCTATTTCTATACCTTCATTCCTCTCAGTGCAGGTTTCTGAGAGGACTGGAGGTATAGTGCGGTTGGAGTTCCTAGCTGATGAGGAGCAAGGAGAGGTCTGCCTTGTTCTTTATGTGGGTTTTTTAGGTGCTGTTGCCAATGGATTGCATGGGAGGTCGTCATATGTCTGGTCAAGCATGTGGTGCCCAAGCAGCTGCTGTTTTGGCCACGCTTGATATGCTTCAGACATATGTTGCAAATAGCAATGGTGCGATCTGCTGCACACGTGTCAAAAAAGGCCCACACCAAAGAACTTTTCAAAATATGTGGGGAGTCGGCAGCGCCCTGCACCTGCTTAGCTCTGTGGTGTGATGCAATAGGGTGGCTGCCCTTAAGCTGTCCCCCTGGAGGGCATACTGCCTCGTTCAAGATGTGCCTCCTCCTCCTCCTCTCTTCTATGAGGCACCCAAGTAGAATCAGTGACCTCATCATCCCCTCATCCCCCTCATCACTGGAGCAAACTTGACATTATGCTGCAGCTTGGGGAACATGACTGCCAGTTTCTTGACCTTCCTAGCACCCCCTCTCTCTAGGCTCACGTTACTCCCTTCCTCAACCTGGGCGCCATCATCAGAGCCTTCAAATCACTGCGCATCCTCCTGCAACATGTACCCGACACTGTGGTTGAATAGTTTAGGGGACTCCTCCGTGCATGATGGTGGGGCTAGGGAAGGAATGACTGTTGACATGGAGCCAATGGAATAGGCCGCTTTGGCAGCTGCATTGGCAGACAAACTACGCTTAGCCTGAGTGACGGAGGATGAGGAGGGCTTTGTTATCCACTACACCAACTCTTCTGCATGTTGTGGCTCAATAACATGGTCAGCTGCAGAAAAAAAGGACAAGCATGCCCCACAGCCATGTGCTGTCGACTGTAGACACAGAGCCTGCTTGCCCTCTTTTAGTGGCCTGTGAGCGTCTGCCTCTCCTTGGCCTTTAGCAACTGCACTAGGGGTGCAAGGTACTGTGTACACCAACAGAAGTGTAATAACAGCTACGGGTAAACTGTATGTATTGTGTACACCACCAGGAAAGTACTAGTAATTGCACTAGGGATGCAAAGTACTGTATACACCAACAGAATTTTAATAACAACTATGGGTGCACTGTATGTATTGTGTACACCACCAGGAAAGCAGTAGCAACTGTACTAAAACCTGTTGTCTTGAGTTATCCTGAGTTTGTGGCCTCCATTAAAAGGGTATTTGACATTCTGGGATTTTAGCGATGTCTTTGACAAAGGTCAAGCCGGTAGTTTGCCTCTACACCGGCTGTAATGATTGCGCAATTGACCTTTAACCTGGTGCCATACCCCCTCATGGCCAGGTTTACCCTTCGTCGGTCTTGAAGGATTAGGCCATGGAGGAGTATGTTGCAGAGGCACTTTCTCAAGGCTTCATCTGCAAATCCTCATCTCCTGCTGGTGCTGGTTTCTTATTCGTGAAGAAGAAGAGTGGTGAACTGAGACCTTGTATTGATTATAGGGGTCTCAATCGTTTCATGATTAAGAATGCCTATCCAAATTCCGTTGATTACGGAGTTATTTGACCGCCTCATGGGAGCAACGGTTTTCACAAAGCTTGATTTGAGAGGGGCATACAGTCTCGTGAGGAATAAGGAGGGCAACGAGTGGAAAACTGCATTTTTTAATACCAGAACAGGCCATTATGAGTACCTCATAATGCCTTTTGGCCTTTGTAACGCCCCAGCCGTTTTCCAGGAATTTATTAACGATGTCCTCTGATATTTGTTGCAGTTATGTGTGGTGGTTTATTTTGATGATATCCTCATATTTTCCACACAGATATCTGTCGTGTTCTTCAGAAACTAAAGCCGCGTACACACAGGCGGACTGTATGGCCTACTTAGTCCGTCATACAATCCGACGGACAGTCCGTCATACTTTCGAATGAACGGACTTGACCACACACGGATGCACAAATAGTCCGTCGAAAGCTTGCGCGATGACGTGTACAGCGCATACGACGGGACTAGAAATAGGAAGTCCAATACACAGCAATGCACCCTTTCGCCGTGTAAATCCTTTCTGAGCATGCACCATTCTTAGTCCGTCGAACTAGCCTACTGACGAGCGGATTGTCCGCTGAAACCAAAGTATGATGGACAGTATTTCGAAAATTCCGAAACACTTAGTACGCCAGACTGCACGCTGAAAAAGTCCGCTGAAGCCCACACACGAGCGGACTGTCCGCTGAAATGTGTTTAGACGGACTAAGTAGGCCATACAGTCCGCCCGTGTGTACGCGGCTTAAGACAGAACAATCTCTATTGTAAATTGGAGAAGTGCGAGTTCCATCGTGAACAGGTTAAATTCCTGAGTTATGTAATTTCCACTGCTGGTTTTTCGATGGACCCAGAGAAACTTTCAGCAGTCCTACAGTGGCCCTGACCCGTGGGTTTGTTTCCTCTGCAGCCTTTCCTGGGCTTTGCCAACTATTATCAGAAGTTTATTCGTAACTTCTTATCTCTGGTCAAGCCCCTGACTGATATGACCAGAAAGGATGGTAACCTGCAGAGTTGGTCCTTTAAGGACTTTGAGAGTCTCAAGGCTGCCTTTGTATCTGCTCCTGTGTTGGCACATCCTGATCCTACGTTACCTTTTACCCTTGAGGTTGATGCTTGTGAGACTGATGTTGGCGCCCTTCTGTCTCAACGTCCTATCTCTGAGAGTGCTTTGCGTCCTTGGGACTACTTTTCCAAGAAATTGTCACCTGTGGAGTGCAATTACGAGACTGGTGAAAGAGAGCTATTGGCGATCATTTTAGCCATGAAAGAATGGAGACATCTCCTCAAAGGTACCACTGTGCAGGTTCTCATTCTTACTGACCATAAGGCCGCGTACACACGGGCGGACTGTCTGCCCAACTTAGTCCGCCGAAACACATTTCAGCGGACAGTCCGCTCGTGTGTGGGCTTCAGCGGACTTTTTCAGCGGACTGTCTGACGAACAAAGTCTTACGGAATTTCCGTAAGATTGTCTGTCCAAACTTGGTTTGAGCGGACAGTCCGCTCGTGTGTGTGCCAGTCCGCTGTACTTTCGAAATGAGCGGACTTTTCCCACCCGGAGAAAAGTCCGCTCATTTCGAGCGGGTCTCCAGGTAGGCGGGGCCCGCGACGGAGACGTCGCGGGCCCCGCCGCCAGGTATGGACTTAAAGGGGAACCCCAACGCCGGAAAAAATCGGCGTGGGGGTGCCCCCCAAGTCCACAACAGACCCTTGTCCGAGCACGCTACCCGGCCGGCCAGGAAAGGGGGGCGAGCGAGCGCCCCTCCCCCCCTCCTGAGCCGTACCAGGCCGTGTGCCCTCAACATGGGGGGTGCCTTGGGGAAGGGGGGGCCGCGCGGCCCCCCCACCCTAAAGCACCTTGTCCCCATGTTGATGAGGACAAGGGCCTCTTCCCGACAACCCTGGCCGTTGGTTGTCGGGGGCTGCGGGCGGGGGGCTTATCGGAATCCGGGAGCCCCCTTTGTGAATGAGTATGGGGTACAATGTACCCCTACCCATTCACCTGTGAAAAAAAGAACACAACACAGGGTTAAAATATTTTATTGCACAGCTCCGGGGGCTTCCGTCTTCGGGGGTCTTCTCGCCGGACTCCTCCGCTATCTTCTTGTAGCTCTTTTACTAGCGGAGGAGTCCGGCTTTCTTCCTCCCCGCCGCCGGCCTCTTCTCCCAACTTCGGGGGTCTTGTCCCCCTCTTCGGTTCTTCTGCCGGTCTTCTGTCGCCGCCGTCGCTGTCGCCGCCGCCTTCCGTTCTTCTTCTTCTTCTTCCCCAGGAGATGTTGCCTCGATGATCTCTCCGGCCGGAATGCCAGAGCCGCGCTGCGCGGCCACTTATATAGTGACAATGGGGCGATGTCACATGGTAGTCGGGAGAAGAGGCTGGCGGCGGGGAGGAAGAAAGCCAGACTCCTCCGCTAATAAAAGAGCTACAAGAAGATAGCGGAGGAGTCCGGCGAGAAGACCCCCGAAGACGGAAGACCCCCGGAGCTGTGCAATAAAATATTTTAACCCTGTGTTGTATTTTTTTTTGTACTTTTTTTCACAGGTGAATGGGTAGGGGTACATTGTACCCCATACTCATTCACATAGGGTGGGGGGCCGGTATCCGGGGGCCCCCTTATTAAAGGGGGCTCCCGGATTCCGATAAGCCCCCCGCCCGCAGACCCCGACAACCAACGGCCAGGGTTGTCGGGAAGAGGCCCTTGTCCTCATCAACATGGGGACAAGGTGCTTTGGGGTGGGGGGCCGCGCGGCCCCCCCTTCCCCAAGGCACCCCCCATGTTGAGGGCACGCGGCCTGGTACGGCTCAGGAGGGGGGGCGCTCGCTCGCCCCCCTTTCCTGGCCGGCCGGGTAGCGTGCTCGGACAATGGTCTGTTGTGGACTTGGGGGGGGACCCCCACGCCAATTTTTTTCGGCGTTGGGGTTCCCCTTTAAGTCCATACCAGGTGGCGGGGCCAGCGACGTCTCCTTCGCGGGCCCGCCTACCTGGAGACGCGCTCGAAATGAGCGGACTTTCCTTCGCGTGTGTGGGCGAGTCCGTTCATTTCAAAAGTTGAGCGGATTGTATGGCGGACTTAGTCCGCTGTATTAGTCCGCTCAAAAAGTGCCGTGTGTGGGCAAGTCCGTTCATTCAAAAGTTTGGACGGACTGTCTGTCGGATTGTCTGACGAACTTAGTTGGGCAGACAATCCGCCCGTGTGTACGCGGCCTAAGAATCTCACATTCTTGTCTGAGGCTAAACGCCTCTCTCCCAGAAGTCCGCGATGGGCTCTTTTCTTGTCAAGTTTCAATTACATTGTCTCATTCTTACCTAATCTAAGAATGTCACAATTTTCCTCCACTTCCAAGATGGAGTCGGTTCCGGTGATTCCTTCTGATCGTATTCTGGCTACGGTTCGCACCAGTCTCATTTCTACTTTGTGTGCCAAAATTCTTGCTGCTCAGGTCCATGCTCCTCCTGAGAAACCTTGTGACCACTGCTTTGTCCCAGAGAGTCTCTGTACTGCCATGCTCCAGATTTACCACCCTGGGAAGAATCAACACTTTTGGGCCATTTTCCAACAATTCTGGCGGCCTAGTCTACATGCTGATGTAACTGCCTTCGTAGCTGCCTGTTCCGTGTGTGCTCACGACTCAATGACACCTTCCAGTGGGCCTCCTACAATCCATACCCAATGGAGAGGGGCCCTGGATCCACTTGTCTATGGATTTCATTGTGGAGTTACCCAACTCCCAGGGCAACACAGTTATCCTTATGGTGGCTGACTGGTTCTCAAAGATGTGTCATTGTATTCCACTTAAGAAGTTGCCCACTTGTAAGGAACTGGCTTCCATTTTTGCTCGGGAGATCTTTCGCTTACATGGGCTACCCAAGGTGATTGTCTCGGACAGGAGTAGTCAGTTTGTGTCCCGGTTCTGCACAGTTGGGAATTCAGCTTGCATTCTCCTCTCAGTATTACCCGCAGTCTAATGGGACCACAGAACGAGCCAATTAGTCCTTGGAGAAATTCCTACGTTGCTATATTTCTGACCATCATAACTTATCAGACTTATTACTGTGGGCAGAGTTTGCTCACAAGAGTGCCTTGAATTTTGCTTCCCGATTGTCCCCGTTTATGGCGAATTATGGTTTTCAATCTTCCCCCTGACTCGTTTGTTCCGCAGAGCATTCCTGTGTTAGAGGAGCATCTCCATGGTCTTCTTGACTTGCTAATAATAGGTACAGACTCCATTGTGACTGCAGATGCCTGGCTGCGGCTTCCTACCAGGTTGAGGACAGGGTATGGCTGTCATTTCGCAACCTCCGACTTTGTGTTCCCTCACTGAAGTTTGTACCTTGGTTTATTGAGCCTTTCCATATTCTTCGCAGGAATAACCCAGTGGCTTACGCATTAGACCTTCCTTCTAATATGCATATTTCAAATATATTTCATGTCTCCTTATTAAAACCTTTGGTCTGCAACCACTTTACCACCTCGGTGCCAAGTCCTCACCCTGTACAGGTTGAGAACCATGAGGAGTATGAAGTACAGTCCATTGTTGACTCGCGTAGGTTCCGTGGGTGCATACAGTACCTGGTGCATTGGAAAGAGTACGGTCCAGAGGAACACTCTTTGGTTTCATCCTCGAGCGTACATGCCCCTGTCCTCCTCCGTGATTTCCATAGTCGGCGCTTGCTGTTTTACTGCGCTCATCTCTGGCTCTCTGGCGTTTGGCTTGTCTGACTATCCGTTCCGGTTCCTGAACTCTGGCTATGTTTTGACTATGTTTGTTCTATTTACTTTTATTATTAAACAAGTGTGATTTAACTGTACTTCTGTCTCGGTCTGATTTCATGGTTTCTGACAGCCGCCTCATCAGGGCCCATCAATGCAGCCTCATCAGTGCCCATCAGTGTAGCCACATGAGTGCCAATCAATGCAGCCTCATCAGTGCAGCCTCACCAGTGCTCATCAGTGCAGCCTCACCAGTGCCCATCAGCAAAGCCTCATCAGTGCCTATCTATGCAGCCTCAGCAGTGCCCATCAGCGTAGCCTCAGCAGTGTCCATCAGCTTAGCCTCACCAGTGCCCATCAGTGCAGCCTCACCAGTGCCCATCAGCGCAGCCTCAACAGTGCCTATCAATTCAACCTCAGCAGTGCCCATCAGCTCAGCCTCACCAGTGCACGGGGATCAGAGAGAGGAGAGGAGAGGCGGCTGGAAAATCACACAGTGCAGGGCTCTCCTACTGTGACACAGCTTTGAATTGCCAGGTAGCTGCAGTCAAACAAAGTCCCGCTTCCTGGACCGGCTCCTATGATGGACATCACATGTCCAGGCATTGGACCAGTGCGCTGTCTATCAAAAGAGCTGGTCCAGGAGGCAGGACTTTGTTTGACAGCGGCCACCGGGCAATTCAAATCAAAGCTGTGTTACAGCGGGAGATCCCCCCTCTGTGTGATGATCCGGCCGGCTCTCCTCCCGCTTCCCCAGGTTCCTTAGCGATCACTGGGAGAAAGGCTCCCCTTCAACCCTGCCTGAAAGCAGCGCTCCCCCCCCCCCTGAGGCAGCCCCACTAAATGCGAGCAGGTGAGTGGAAATTTTGAGGGCTGCCCTTTACTAATACTCCACACTCCACACTACCACACTCCAGAAGTTCTTGAGGCAGATACCAGATTGACTAGGACAGAAGGGACAGAAAATATGGGTCTTATTCTGTGTCTGCTACAGACACAACATCTTCTTTGAGTAGACCTTTGGTTTGGGGTACTAAAGAGGACATCATGCTCTCATGCAGCCGGCACTGCATCTGGATTGGAGGTTTGGCCCACAGCACCTTCTGTATAAAACAGGGCTGCGATGATCACTTCCTGAAATTTTAGTAAGGATCCACTTTGTCCAGTTTCTTTGGAAATTACAAAAGCCTTAATACAGTGTCACCACTTGGTTGTTGAAGCCCACCCCTCTCATTTTAAGGTTGTAGTCTTGGACACAGAGGGGCTTCTCAACTGATGCTGTGTTAATTTGGACCATCGTGTCTATGCTAATGGAAGAGTGGACGAAAACATTCCGTTTGTCCTTCCACTTCACTGCGAACGATTCATTATTTTTCTTAGCCAGGTATTTACAAGCCATTGGGTGAAGCCAGTGCCAAGATTGTATACGTGTCTATAAAGTGGCACGCTTCTATAGAAGTTGTCCACGTAGAAGTGGTACCCCTACAGCAGTGGCGGAACTACCGCCATAGTGACACACGCGGCCGCTATGGGGCCCGCAGCTGAGAGGGGCCCGTGGGAAGGATGAGGAATGCATATTGCGGGGGCGAGCACCTCCCGCACGGTCCCCCAGACAGCGGAAGTGAGGAGAGGAAGAGGCAAGCTGTCTGTACGAGCAGAGAGCTGTAATAGCTTTCATTTGAATGTCCTGTGTTCCCGGGGCTCACCGTCACATAGCCCCACCTCTTGGCCCGGTGCCTTTGATAGACAGAACACCGGTCCAATGAGGGACATGTGACGTCATCAAAGGCTCCGGGCCAAGAGGTGGGGCTATGTGACGGTGAGCCCCGGGAACACAGGACATTCAAATGAAAGCTAATACAGCTCTCTGCTCGTACAGACAGCTTGCCTCTTCTTCTCCTCACTTCCCCTGGCTGGGGGACCGTGCGGGCGGTGCTCGCCCCTAGACATGTGCATTTGTTTTCGTCCGAATGCATTTTCGTCCGAATTTCAGCTATTTTCGTTTTGACAAACGATAACGAAAGCACAAAATCCGAAAAACGAAAGATCCGACATAAATAAATGCTTTATTTTCGTTTTCATTGTTACAACAGTTCGATATAGAATAGGAGATTCGACATGACTCTGACAACAATGTGTCTATAGAACCTGTGGTCGAATGTGCCTAACCTTACCTCTATTAGTCTAAGATTATATAGAGAAAATATTCGACAGAGAAAAAAGATTTGACAGAGAGAAAAGATTCTGCAAGTTACTTTCCTAAAAAGTGTTTGGGGACCCGGGTCCTGCCCCAGGGGACATGGATCAATGCAAAAAAAGTTGTAAAAACGGCTGTTTTTTCGGGAGCAGTGATTTTAATAATGATTAAAGTGAAACAATAAAAGTGTAATATTCCTTTAAATTTCGTAGGGGGGGGGGGGGGGTTGTCTATAGTATGCCTGTGAAGGGGCGCATGTTTCCCGTGCTTAGAACTGTCCCTGCACAAAGTGTCATTTATGCAGGAAAAAAAGTCCTTTAAAATCACTCGCAGCTATTATGAATTGTCGGCTCCGTAATACAGAGAACACTCATTGAAAGTCATTGATAAAAAAATAAATAAATAAATTAAAAAAAAAGCGTGGGGGTCCCCCAAATTCAATTACCAGGCCCTTCAGGTCTGGTATGGATATTAAGGGGAACCCTGCCTCAAATTTAAGAAAAAATTTGACGTGGGGTTCCCCCTAAATATCCATAACCAGACCCTTCAGGTCTGGTATGGATATTAAGGGGAACCCCGCGTCAAATTTAAAAAAAAATTGACGTGGGGTTCCCCCTAAAAATCCATACCAGACCCTTTATCCGAGCACGCAACCTGGCAGGCCGCAGGAAAAGAGGGGGGGACGAGAGAGTGGCCCCCCTCCCTCCTGAACCGTACCAGGCCACATGCCCTCAACATTGGGAGGATGCTTTGGGGGTCTGTGACCCCTCAAAGCACCTTGTCCCCATGTTGATGAGGACAAGGGCCTCATCCCCACAACCCTAGCCGGTGGTTGTGGAGGTCTGCGGGCGGGGGGCTTATCAGAATCTGGAAGCCCCCTTTAACAAGGGGACCCCCAGATCCCGCCCCACCCTGTTTGAAATGGTAAGGGGGTACAAAAGTACCCCTACCATTTCACAAAGAAAGTGTAAAAAATGGTTAAATAAAACAAACACACTTTTGAAAAATTCCTTTATTAAAAATAAAAAAATAAAAAAAAGATTCCAGTGGCGGTAATCCATTCTTGCTATCCAGCGACAGACGGTCATCTCTCCAGCGATGGCTCATCTCATCCAGCGCAGCGAATCCTCCATCCTTCTTCTGTCTCCGTGGAGGAGACACTGCAAGGATTCCGGCGGCCTGACGTTTCTTATATACGGAGGGCGGGGCCACCTGTCACCTGACCCCACCCCCCTCTGACGCAAGGGGAAACCCGGGGTTCCCTGTGACGTATGGGTGACCCCGCACCCCTCTGATGTAACACAGGCAGGTTTCCGTTACATCAGAGGGGGGCGGGGTCACCCATACGTCACGGGGATTTTAAAGGACTTTTTTTCCTGCATAAATGACACTTTGTGCAGGGACAGTTCTAAGCCCCAGAAACATGAGCCCCTTCACAGGCATACTATAGACAACCCCCCCCCCCCTACGAAATTTAAAGGAATATTACACTTTTATTGTTTCACTTTAATCATTATTAAAATAACTGCTCCCGAAAAAACGGCAGTTTTTAAAACTTTTTTTTGCATTGATACATGTCCCCTGGGGCAGGACCCGGGTCTCCAAACACTTTTTAGGACAGTAACTTGCAAATTAGCCTTTAAAATTAGCACTTTCAATTTTGAATGTTGGAGTCCCATAGACTTTAATAGGGTTCTAAAGTATGCTATATACTAGCTCCGTCGAATCTTCTTTATACATTCGACAGACACCATAAGCCTTCAAAGACAGATTCGACCGTAATTCATGTGGATTTTCGGACGAATGCAATTTTTGAACGAAAAACAAAATAAATAAAAACGAATTTCGGGAGTAACTAAATAAATTAAGTTTTCGGACGAAAACGAAATTCCGAAACGAAATATTTTACTCTGCACATGTCTACTCGCCCCCCCACTCTGAGGCAGCCCCACGCTTGCCAGCAGCCATTTGAGGGCTTCAGTATGCATTCCTCATCCTCCCCGGTAGTTCAGCCACTGGCTCGCCTCTTCCTCTGCACAGGTGAGGCTGCATTGTGACTGCACATTCATTCAGCATTTCTCTAGTTGTTAAATTCTAACATTAGTCATTGGTTACATAAAGGAAAATTACCAGATCATTTAGATCTTTACAAATGCTGATCTTTTAATTTGTGCTATATGGTCATTTTTTGAATTGGCAAAGAAACCAATGTTTGAAAAAAATGTTATGTCTAAAGAACATGTAATGTATAGTGCATTTTTGCATGTAGGAAATATCTTCACTACATATTTCTGATTTTTTTTTTTACAGCTATAAAGGTAGCAGTATTAGTGTTTGCGTTTTTAAACGATAACTTAAAGCGGGAGTCCGCCATTTTTTTTTTTTTTTTAAAGTCAGCAGCTACAAATCCTGCAGCTGCTGGCTTTTAAAATAATGACACTTACCCACCCAGCGCGCCTGCGATGTCGGCACCCGAAGCCGATCTCTCGATCATCTCTCGGGTGCTGCCGCCGCCATCTTGGGTATGGGAATCAGGAAGTGGAGCCTTGCGGCTTCATTTCCCGGTTCCCTACTGCGCATGCGCGAGTCGCGCTGCGCAATAAGGATGGTCCCCGCTGTCTCTGGGATCCGTGTGTTTCCCAGAAGACAGCGGGGGACCTTCGAAAAGGGGCGTAGATTCTGCGGAAAGGGGCGTAGCTTCTGCAGATATCTATGCCGGAAGTGGGTGCAGATACCTGTACTGTACAGGTACCTGCACCCCCTCCCCCCTGAAAGGTGCCAATTGTGGCGCCGGAGGGGGGAAGGGTTCCAATGAGCAGAAGCTCCACTTAGAATGAAAATGAGGGAAAGAAAAAAAATCGCTAGGTTGATTGGTTGAAAAGGGACAGTTGGTAGATTCAACCCTATAATGAAAATTCTCACTTTTATTCTATCCAAGTAAAGGTATAAACCTCTGCCAAATACAATGGGGCTAATTTACTAAATGAGTAGAGAATGTTTACTCTCAAAAGTGGTTATGCTAAGCCAGCCTTTCTCAGCCTTTTCAACACAAAGGAACCCCTCAAATAACTTTTCAGTTTCAGAGAACCCCTGCTAAAAAATGACTATATCTACAACTCATGATATACTAGTATGATGGTCAGTGGGAAGAATGCTCCTTAGGCTCGGTTCACACAGGGGCGACTTGTCCAGGCGACTTAGCCGCCTGACAAGTCGCGCTCCGTTCTGTACTATGGAACCGTTCTAATGGGAGCGACTCAAGTCGCTCCGACTTAGAAAAAAGGTTCCTGTACTACTTTTGGGGCGACTTCAGGCGACTTGCATTGACTTCTATACAGAAGTCGTTTTGCAAGTCGCCGCTGAAGTAGTTTGCAGGTCGCGTCTGTGAGTCGCGCTGCAAGTCGTGCCGCCCCTGTGTGAACCGAGCCTTACACTTGTGGTCATTGGGAAGAATTCCCACCTTACAGATAGCTAAAAAGATCAATGGGAACTTATCTGAGACAGAAATTAATCAAGGAGCCCATAGCAACCTCTGGAGAAACCCTAGTTGATAAACCCTGTGCTAGGCTACGGTTTAGTAATTCCTTTATTAATATTATAGTGTAGCACCCTCTACCTTAGGTAAGTACGTGCTAGGTGTAGGTTTTGTGTAAGCTGCCAGCGCAGGTACATTTAAGAAGGCCTATGCTGTGAGCTAGGTCTGTTTGTTTTGATCTGGGGGCAGGGGAGTGGTTTAGTATAGCAGCAGGTGACTGATATGTGCCTCAGTTCTTGGGTGCCTCCTCTGTTTCCAGGGAGAAGGTTCTGGAAAAGGGGCATGGCAGAGAGCTGGAGTGCCATGAGTTGCATGTGGGAGCTCCGACCAATCCCCAACTAGGACTCCTTCATATACCCATGGTCAACCTGCTGTGGGAGGAGTTGTCGGCAGGATAAACTGGATGATGGAGTGTTAGACTGTTGTGTCTGAGGGAACCCCCTTTCTTGGGGGGGGGTGTACCTCAGGCAGGGTGCTCGGGGCTGGGAGGGAGCCTCTCCTTACATGGTTATGGAGAGGTGTCTGGGAACAGGAGCCAGAAAGGACAGCTGGTCAGCACGTCCTGAGTAAAGTCATTCAGGAGGGATCCAGGCCAGGTATCGGTGAGTGGAAATCACAGTGGAAAGCTCTGGAAGAGACATGCCAGAAGTTGGATGTAGAGCCAGAGCCCCCCACTCTGAGGCAGTCCCACGCTTGCCAGCAGCCATTTGAGGGCTCCAGTATGCATTCCTCATCCTCTCCGATAGTTCCGCCTCTTCCTCTGCACAGGTGAGGCTGCATTGGGCACCGGTCACGCTGCATTGGGCACAGGTGAGGCTGCATTGGGCACAGGTGGGCACAAGTGAGACTGCATTGGGCACAGGTGAGGCTGCAATGGGCACAGGTGGGCACAGGTGAGGCTGTATTGGGCATGGATCACGATGCATTGGGCACAGGTGGGCACAGGTGAGGCGGTATTGGGCACGGGCAGGCCATGCTGCATTGGGCACAGGTGAGATCACATTGGGCACAGGTAAGGCTGCATTGGGCATGGGACATTCTGCATTGGGCACAGACAGGTCATGCTGCATTGGGCACAGGTGAGGCTGCATTGGGCACAGGTCACGTTACAATGGGCACAGGTGATGCTGCATTGGGCACAGGCCACACTGCATTGGGCACAGGTGAGGCTGTATTGGGCACTGGACACGCTGCATTGGGCACAAGTGGGCACAGGTGAGGCAGTATTGGGCACGGGCAGGCCACGCTGCATTGGGAACAGGCAGGCCACATTGGGTACAGGTGAGGATTATTGAAGCGCTAACACCAGCTGTTTGGAGTATCTTTATCTGTTGATTGTTAAACTTTCTGGAATACGTGTATTGCTATTGTGGTGTGGGATCTGGGCCTGTTGTCCCTCCATCCCTTTTATTTGCTTCATTCCTTCCTTCCTCATTCATCTCAGACTCGAACCACACCCCCTTTGAGCCACGCATTTTAAACCACGCCCACTATTTAATTTAAGCCCCACCATTTTTTTGTGGGGGGGGCCCATACAACATTTTGCTATGGGGCCCTGTGATTTCTAGTTACGCCCCTGCCCTAGAGGAACAAAAACAAGTCCCATACTATCTTGCCACCAGTCCCCATGTAGTGTGGGCAGCAGTGTTGCCAACCACCCAAAGTAAAATTTACTGACAGGACGCCAAAGATTTATTGATGGCACCAATATTTACTGACAAAACTCATGAAATTTACTGACAAAGCCACATTTTTTACTGGCACTTCAAAAAAGTATATAACATTACAGTTTTCATATCAAAACAGTGAAAATACCATTCATTATGCAGCAAACATCGAGCTAGTGCAATTAGCAATGTGTTTCATGTATAACAAAAGGCAAACACATATTTCTTCTTTTAAATGAGGGTCAGGTTCATATAAACCAGCACAGGGTTTCCCTTTACAGCACAAGAGGGAACACTGCGGACCATGATGTAAAAGGGAACACTGTGCATTCTGATATGAGAGGGGATGCTGCAAATTCTTATGTAAAGGGAAACTCTGATGTGAGGGGTCTCTGCTCACCAGAGCCCCCCTCCTTCCCCCTTATACAAGAGTCCACAGAGTTTTCCCTTACATCATAGTCTGCAGGATCTCCCCTTAAAGTGCAAGGGGGAACTCTGCGGATCATGATGTAAAGGTGAACTCTGATGTAAAGGGGAGCGCTGCGGACAAGGATGTAAGGGGGAATGCTGCATACTCTGGTGTAAAGGGGAACTCTGGTCACCAGAGTCCCCTTTCCATCAGAGTCCAGAGTGTGCCCCTTTTATATCATAGATCCTTACATCAGGGCCTGTGCCATTGTCCTTTACTTCAGAGTTCTCCTTTACCTCAGGGTCTACAGATTTCCCCCTTGCACTGTAATGCCCCACACACACGGATGGATTTTCCGACGGAAAATGTGCGATCGGACCATGTTGTCGGAAAATCCGACCGTGTGTGGGCTCCATCTGACTTTTTCTGTTGGATTTTCCGATGCACAAATTTTGAGAGCAGGATCTAAAATTTTCCGACAACAAAATCCAATCGCATAAATTCCGATCATGTGTAAACAATTCCAATGGAAAAAGTGGCACGCATGCTCAGAATAAACAAAGAGACAAAAGATATTGGCTACTGGCCCATTTATAGTCCCAACGTACGTGTTTGACATCACCTCGTTCAGAACGATCGGATTGTCCAACAACTTTGTGCGACCGTGTGTATGCAACACAAGTTTTGGCCAAAAATCCGTCAGAAAAAATCCAACGGATTTTGTGGTCAGAATGTCCGACTGTGTGTATGGGGTATTAGGGGGAACCCTGCAGACTCTTATGTACAGGAGAACTCTGAGGACTCTGATTTAAGAGAGAACGCTGGGAACTCTGATGTGGGGGGGGGGGGGGGGAACTCTGGTGACCACAGACCAACTTTTGCAGTGTAAATACACCCATACATCCTGACTGGCTGGGAGTTGCCACTGACCTGACTGCCTCCAGGCTCCTCCATTGCTCGCTCAGGTGGAGCAGGTGCAGGCAGTCAGACACGTCCAGACAGTCTTATGCTGGCTATACACTAAACGAAAAATTGTCTGAAACCATTTTCGAAAAACGAACATTCGGCTGTGAGCACAAACAATAGTGCCATCATGTAATGACTGATAAATCTTTCAGTGGACATAAATTAATGCATTTTTTGCTTGTTTTTTTACAAATACTAAGTGCAGACAGTTTGGACAGGAAACGTGTTAACCTTTCAATTTATCGTTCGTTCGGCAGAAAATTTCCAAACTCGTCCTTCGTTTTTTCGGCTCAAAAACATCCCAACGGTTATTGATTTTGTGCCCATTAACTGGCCGAAAAACTAACAAACTGTATAAATAACTGAATTTCAGACTATTTTTCGTATAGTGTATGACCAGCATAAGGGAGGATGACCAGCAGGTCTAACAGGCCAGATTGATCATTTAGTCAGTCACACCTTTCTGCCAGTAACCCTTGTCCCTCAGTACCTTGGTGGTTTGGATTGTGACTAATTGTGATAATTGCATACGTATTTTCACAGTCATTCATTCCTCAAAAACTGGAACTGGATGTGAGTGCACAGTGATCTTTAGCCATATTATAGAACAGTGTCTGGTTACTGTAGATGAACTATGTCACAGGTCATAGGCTTGTCCCTGCAGATGTCCTCATGGTCCAGAGTGGTGATCCACACATACGAGGTTCCTGGGCCTGGGCGGTTGCCAACCCTGCTGGGCAGTTGAGGGCTCTACTATACTGTCTCTTCCTTCTTAAACTATAAAATTACATGTATAGCCTGTTGCCCTATGACAGAGCTTATACAGTTTAACCCCCTGTCTGGCATGCTTGCTTTGATTTCAGGGAAGCAAGTGAAATGTATGAGGGACTCGTCTACGCAGATGTTTTGTTGGGGCATATACACATATGCAAATTTCTCAGTGAGGTGGTTTATGAGGGGCCACATTTTGTAGAATCACCCCGAGGATGACAGAGTGTGTTATCACACACAGAAAATGCATTATTGTCTCATATCTATGCCTGGCCATTACAGAAGAGAACAGAGACATATGAATTTGGTCTGTGGACCAATATGACCGCAACTCACTATTTTTTGTAATGCCCATGTTGAGGGTTAGGCCCAAAACAGTTTTAAACTCACAAACCATTATAGGTTTCCATGCAAATTATCTGGCAAGACTTTAAATTGCGTTGGCCCACAATCAAATTATACAGATCTGTGAAAAACAGCTCAAAAACATCTATTGAATTTGCTGTTTCCACCTAAACCTGAATTCCAGGATGGGTTTGGACCTCTTCTCCATCATCCGAGCTACCTGTCTGGGTGCCGCTGCTCTCTACAGGTTCGTGTTCTAAGGCAAATTCTGTCAGAGAGCAGGGGCGTAACTATAGGGGGTGCAGCAGTCGCGACCGCAACTGGGCCCTGTGATGCAGGGGGCCCATGCAGCCCCTTCTACATATGGCCGGCAGCAGCATAGGCAGCTAGGGGTACCAGTGCACCATGCACATGGGTGGCTTGAGGTGGAGGGTGACTAGCAGAGCTCCACGCTCGACTATCGCACTGGCTGCTCTTTAGTTGTGCATTCCCCGCATGACCTGTGTCCTCGGCATGCTCCTCAGAGTACCCCTCTCCTGCTCCATGCATTGCCGCTCAGTCCGATGTCTGTTCTCCCCAGCCAGAGTCCCGCCCCCACTGCACTGCATACTTCTCCCGGGTAAACAAACTTTAAGCACACAGATGCAGTGCAGCCCTATGAGAGCTGACTCCCCGGAGGACACTGCAGGCTTGTCTGCCAGGCCCCCTCCTCCCCCGTCATACACAGATGATGAAAGCTCTTTCTGGGAGATATGCTGATCGCCCATCCAGCACACTGGATGGAGCCTCAGGCCAACATGGATGGCCTACAGCTTGGTCATGGTGAGTGAGAGGACCCCACCCCCCACACACCATTACATACCCCCTCCATCTCCCCCTGGGGACAGGGACCCCTCCTCACGTGGGGACATGGACCCCCACCTCCCCTGGGGACAGGGACCCCTTCTCCCCTGGGTGCAGTAACTTCATCTGCCCTGGAGAAAAGGACCTCATCTCTTCTGGGGACGGGGACCCCATCCTGCCTAGGGACAGTCCCCCAATGGGGCACCTAAAAATGAAAAAAAAACTAATAAAAAAAAACTACTGATACCAGTGGTGGAACTACAGGGCTCACAAAGGTCATACCTGTGACTACGCCCTGGAGTTCCACCGTCGGACTTGGAGGGAAGGGCCCTGGCTGGGGTTCAGGGGGGCCCTTCATGGTTTCTTGCATCGGGGCCCCGAAGGTTCTAGTTACGCCACTGTCAGAGAGGCTTTCCCTTCACTCTAATCTGACATGATCAGAATCCTGTAGGCCTCTTCACTACCTTTCTTTTTGGCCACAAAATTTACAGGTACCTAGTGCGATACAGGAAAAAGAGCACCTGGCTGTGAGGGACAGCTTGAACCGCAGAAATTACACTAACATTAAACGCAAGTGCTGGCAGTGAACGGAGCTGATCCTGCTAACATTCTGCTATAATAATGGGGGACACTAATATAGTTCTGTTTTGTGATCAATATATAGATCCATACAGACACTCAACTAGCAATAGCTGTGATCAGTGACCTATAGCATGAGTGTGATAGTATGCAGGCAATCTAATGCTAGCTGACCCTGGCTGGGAGGAACACTAACGCACCCTGACGCTATCTGACATCGTAAGTGACGCTCAGACCCCATTCACACCTGAGCGTTTTGTAGCTTGAAGCCTGAAGCTACAAAACGCTAGAGGGGAAAAAATCTATTATTCTCAATGGAGATGGTTCACATCTCCACTGCATGTCGCCTGAAGCCAAACGCCTGAAGCTCAAAAAAGTTCCGGACCCTTTTTTGTCGCTTGAATTGAGCAGATTTGGGTGTTTTTCTTCTTTTAACATTGGTGACCTTTTGCCCTGCACAAAATCGCGGCAAATCGCAGTAAAAACGCAGTGAATCACGGTAAAAAATGCTGCAAAAAACGCCGCAAAATCATGGTAAATTCACGCGATTTTCTGCTTGAAAACACTACACTCAGGTGTGAATGCAGCCTAATACAGTGATCAGTGAAAAATACTGTACACTGACACTGTGGTAATGCCACTTGCTGGGTGACAGGTGCGATCAAAGGATTAATGGGGGCCATCAAAGGGTTAAATGTGCTAATCTCGTGTGTGTGTGTGTGTGTGTGTGTGTGTGTGTGTGTGTGTGTAAAATGTGCTGCTTTTACTCAGTGTGTCTCTCTTCTCTTCCTGGACTGAAAGGGGTCCAGAAAGAAAAGAACCAGCTAGATTCTGTGTCTATGTTTACTAAGACAGGCACAGGACTGGTTCTCCATTGATTGCAGGAGTTCAGCAGGGCCGAAGACAAAATCAATTGCCAGAACCGTTGATGAACTGCTCTTGCAGTAAATGACGGTGGGGGCATGTGCATGCACACACCAAACCCAGACATATCAAGCCACGCTTGCCCAGAGCCACCAGTAAAAGGTGACCCTTCAGATCTGGATTGGATTTTGAGGAGAACCTTATGCCAAAATGTAAAATAAATGATGTGCGACCCCCCCCCCCCAAACCAGACTCTTAGCCCCCCTCCTTTCCTGGGCTGCATGCTGGGATAAGGGTCAGGTATGGATTTTTGGGGATGGCACGCCATTTTTTTTTAAACGTTGGCGTGCGCTTCTCCTCAAAATCCACACCAGACCCTAAGGGCCTGGCATAGACTTATTTTTTAATGCCAGAAACTGTTTGTTTACATTGAGTCGGACACAGCAGCCGTCTGCTCCCTAAAAAACAGCTATTCCGCATGAAATGAAACAAATACCGAAGCTACTAAATGAATTTGGAAAATGAATCAGTTTCATTAATGAATGAATCCGAAACAAAATTCTTTAATTAACAAATCAATCCAAAATTAAATTTCCGGTGTGTATATGTCTACTTATAATTGTGTTGGATTATACAGCAGAAGCGGCCTTGGATTCGATCCGTCGTGCTGCCAGAACCATTCTTTACATGGTGATGGGAAGATAAGCACAATGGCTAAAACCATGATTGACAGACCCCACATTGAAGCAGGTGTGTTGCAAGAACCCCTTTGATGATAACACCTTGTTTGGCAGTAAACCTGATACTGTGTTCTGCAGAGTCACAGGGGGAAAGTTAGGCCTCTTGCCTCTGGACAGAAAACTTCACACACAGAAATTCTATTTATCCAGGGCCCAAATGCAGACAAGTCAAAGAAGCAAGGTCATGTCACCCTGGAAGAGAGTACAGGAAGGGTTGGAAGGGCACTCAGTCCACCTTCCCAAGGTCCTTCAGCACAAAGATCCAGCACTCAAAACCTTTTGGACTCATTGGAGGGTGGGTGTCGAAGTCAGTAGTCTCCACAGTTACACAAGTCAATTTTGGATCTTCACGTACAGGCCTTTGAAAGATTCCTTCACTCCAACATCAACTCCAGCCTTGACAGGGAAGGTTTATTACAAAGCTGTTATGTCAATGCCACATTCAGAGAGATTTACTGCTTTTTCATGGGAGGCCAAAAAGGCCGGTCATTTTCTACTGGAAAGATTCAATGAGGACCCTCTCCAAACAATAATCCTGGCAGTTTGGCCAGGAGACTGGTCCCTCTCAGTTGGTAGAATACTTGTCTACATATTGTAATTATTCTAGCACTCCAGAAATACCTGAAATATGCGGTTGGTGATCTTTACTAGAATTCATGGGCCTTTTATTCGGCCTGTCGACATCACCCAGGACATTCACCTATTTTTCATCCTAGCTCCCCTGTAGCAATTAGTTTACCACCAACTAGTTTACCACCAACTAGTTTACCACCACTTGGACAATGTCCTCTTGCTCGCAGAATATAGGGATGTTCTTCTGAGCTATTAGGACCCAGTTATTTCCACCTTCACAAAACTTCAGGTGGTTGATAAATCAATAGAACTTAAGTCCCATGTTGTCTAGTAGATCTAGGAGGGCTGTTCAACACCCAGGAAAAGCCAGTTGCTCTTCTGCACAAGATTCACAAATTCCAGGGTACAGTCTGCCTAGCAATGAATTTAGGCGTGTGCACAGGGTGTTCTCAGTGTGCCTGGGCACACTCTAATTACCCCGTGCAGCACAGGTTCCCCCCTGCTGCCTGTGCACTATTGTTTCTGTGCTGTACAAACAACAACTAACATACACATATGAGGTATCGCTGCGATTATCAGGAGCCAGAAATTTTATTTTGAATTGTTCTTTGGTGTTGGGTTATGGTGGTAACAAGTAACATACAGCTAAATTTAGAGTGTAAATCCACTTTTGTGGAGAAAAAAACATTCCCCTCTGGGTGATCTTTGTACATGGCAAGGATTATAACAAACTTTGTTGCAGATTCCTACCTTTTGTTATTCTGAAGAAACCCATGTGTGTTTGTACTGAGTCTATTGGGAGTGGTTTCATAATTATCAGTCAGCTGTGGATGAGGAAAGCTGCTGGGCCTGCATCCCTTTAGATGTGTTCCTATTGGAAATATCTAACTAAAAAATAAATTTTTGGTGTAGGGGAAGCCTGAAATCTGACTTGTATCTTAGTGCAGACTTCTGGGAAAATTGGTGAACTAATCACACAACCAGGAAATTGTGTTTCTGGGGAGTGGTCAGTACACATTCTGTGTACAGAACAAGTCCATGTAGCCATATTGCATTGCATTTATAGAAAATTACTGCGGCTGCAGATTAAAAAAGAAAGGTAATTTTTAATAACATTCAGGTACGATATGACTTGTATCGCAATTGTACATGCTTTATTATTTTTTCTTTAATAGCTATTTCTTTCCTCACGAAAGTGGTGTTACCCTTTAACTTCTTCAGATCCGCGCTATAGCCGAATGATAGCTACAGCATGGACCTACTTTGCCGTGAAGGCATCAATAGACGTCCTCCCGTGCTTGAGTGGCCTGCGCGCCCCCCGTAGGGTGTGCACGCGGTGAGCTCTGTGATCAGCAAGTCTATGAGACATGGCTGATTCCACATCGGAGTAAGGGGTCGATCCCGGTCACCTACCAGTGTCCATCTGTGCCACCTATCAGTGCCTTCTATCAGTGGTACCTATCAGTAACACGTATCAGTGCCCTTCAGTGTCCATCAGTGCCACCTTATCAGTGGCCATCAGTGCCGCCTTATCTGTGCCTATCAGTGCCCACCAGTGCTGCCTCATCAGCGCATATACCGGTAAATGAAGGAGAAAAATTACCTGTTTGCAAACTATAATTTTTTTTCCCCACAATTTTTCATTTTTTTGTTTGTTTAGCAAAAAATAAAAAACCCAGGTGTGATTAAATACCACCAAAAGAAATCTCTATTTGTGTGAAAAAAATTATAAAAATTTTATTTGAGTACAGTGTTGTATGCCCGCGCAATTGTCCTTCAAAGCGCGACAGTGCTGAAAGCTGAAAATTGGTCTGGGCAGGAGGGGGGTTTAAGTGCCCTGTAAGCAAGTGGTTATATTGTTGTTTTTACAATTTTGGACCAGTTTTCCTTTTTGATCATTAAAAAAAAAATCAGGAGATATCGATAACCATTTATCACCAAATAAAAGCCCAATTTGTCCTGAAAAAACAAGGTATAATTCACCTGGATGTACAAAGTAGTTGTGATGATATGTACTGTTTTACTAACAGATGTCAAAGTTGGAAAATTGTGCTTCGGCATTAAAGAGGAAGTAAAGGCTATTTAAAAAAAAAAAAAAATGCAACCTGCAAGGCAAAGGCATAATGAGCTAGTATGCATAGCATACTAGCTAATTATGAATAACTTACCTAAGAAAGAAAGCCCCCGAAGCGGTCCTCCTTCTTCATCTTCACCGCTGCCATGTATCCCGGAGTGACTTCCGGGTCTCGCTGCTCCGGCTGTGATTCGCCGGAGCCGCGATGACGTCACTCCCGCGCATGCGCACGGGAGCCGACACGAGTGGCATATCGCCGTGATCTGTGGCCTGCTCAGTGCGCCTGCGCGCCGCTGTCTACGGCGCATGAACCGTAGACAGCAGTGCCTATATTTTTGTAAATATCTCCTAAACCATATAGGTTTAGGAGATATTTCGTGGACCTACAGGTAAGCCTTAATCTAGGCTTACCTGTAGGTCAAAGTGGTTTATAAGGGTTTACAAGCACTTTAAGATATGTTTTACCCATAGACGTGAAGGGGTTAAAGCGGACCTTCAGTAATTTTTTCAACTTTCCATCTATTAAATCCTCTGCCCTTGTTGTTTTTAACTTTGGATAGTAAAACATTATTTTTCTGCCAGTAAATATCTTATACAGCCCACTTCCTGTTTCTTATCTGGTCATTAGCCTAGGCTTATGACATCATGCACAGCTCTCACTCTCTCTCTCTCTTTCACTCTTGTAATGCCCTCTACACACGGTTGGATTTTCTGACGGAAAATGTGCAATCGGATCATGTTGTCGGAAAATCCGACCATTTGTGGGCTCCATCTGACTTTTTCCGTCAGATTTTCCAACGCATAAAGTTTGACAGCAGGATCTAAAATTTTCCGACAACAAAATCCGATCGCATAAATTCCGATCGTGTGTAGACAATTCCTACGGAAAAAGTGCCACGCATGCTCAGAATAAACAAAGAGACGAAAGCTATTGGTTACTTGCCCGTTTATAGTCCTGACATGCGTGTTTGACATCACCTCGTTCAGAACGATCGGACTTCCCGACAACTTAGTGCGACCGTGTGTATGCAACACAAGTTTCAGCCAAAATCCGTCTGAAAAAATCTGACGGATTTTGTGGTCAGAATGTTCGACCGTGTGTACAGGGCATAAGCGTTTACCAGGAAGAGGGGGGTTGGGGATCGGTCATAAGAGGGTCAATGAAAGCTGCAGGACTGGAGGTGTGTCTCTGTGTGTAAATCCAGGAAGTGAACAGGCAGCAGCTGCAGCTGCCCACAGTTAAAATGGCTGCAGCCAGACTCAGTGGAGGGAGACTTCTGCAGCAAATTTGGCAAGTACAGAATCACAGTGTATATGAAATAATATGCAAAGTAGTTGGAGGGAAGCTTCAAGAATGGCAAA
Organism: Lithobates pipiens; assembly: GCF_037356315.1. Taxonomy (NCBI): domain Eukaryota; kingdom Metazoa; phylum Chordata; class Amphibia; order Anura; family Ranidae; genus Lithobates; species Lithobates pipiens. Next base: position 50,941,518 of record NW_027507903.1, on the reverse strand, counting down.
GATGTTTTTATTACAAATTATGTGAGCAGACTGCAGTTCCTCTTTAAGGGCCCAGAGTCATATGGAATCTCAATTAGGGTTAAACATTTTTCCTGGTGCCTCCATGGCAGCATACCAGTGATAGCTCCGCCCCGGAGTCCTCCCCTCAGGATAGTTACTAGCTTATAAAAAGGAAACCCATATCCCCCCTAGCATTCTCCTTTTTTTTTCCTCATACCTGATGGATAGTTTTGTATGTGTTCTTACCGCTGCCTGGCGCAGCTTCCGTCTGGGTTCTGGCCTCTCCCAGACGCAGTCCCCTGTCTTGGGTTGCTAACAGCACTGAAAAGAGGGGAGTCCCTTCTGAGGGTCTTTTGGGGCAGCAGTAACAGCTTCCTAACAGGGGCTTCAGTTCTGCAGACAGGCTATGCTGGTCTTTGAAGGCAGGTAGGGGCTCTTTCTGAGTCTATTTTCCTTTGCTTACTTTTTGCCCTCCCCCCTCTCCATTTAAGCTCAAACAAGCTAAAGGTGGCAGGCTCTGATAAAATTGTCCTGCCTGGGAGTGCTTCTGCAACTCTACCATTTTAATTTAGTAAGTGGGGTCTTTGGGGAGTATTTCCTTTTTTCGCTTGCAGTTAGTTAAAAATATGTATATATATATGTATATAATCTGTAATAAAGAAAAATAATATGGATATATATGTATGTATGTATGTATGTATGTGTGTGTGTGTGTGTATATATGTATGTGTGTGTGTGTGTGTGTGTGTATATAAATAAATATATAAATAAATAAAAAATAAAAAAAAACAATTCGTAGAATTAGAATTAGATAATTAAAATTTTTTAGGAGCCTTTTTATTCTTTCCTGTCCATTCTTTTAGCTTCTATTAGCTTCTATTTCAGTCACCTTTTCCGCCCTTACTTGTCTTCACAATTATGAGCCAGCCGCCGTTTGACCAAGACCCTTGCTTTCTTAGGAAAGGGCACATACATACTTTATAAAAAAAAATAAAAAATAAGAAGAAGAAGAAAGGAATTAGACGAAAAGAGTGCCTTGGGCTGTTACTCTCATTTCAGCCCTATACACCAGAACACGTCTAACCAGACTTCTGGCCACCAAAGTGGATGCTCCAGTCCTAGCTCAAGACACAGCCGTTCATCTAGCTCTCATCATCAGTATAAATGTCATCCTCCAAAAGGCAGCAGTCAAGCAGCCCATCCAGACTAGAGATCAAAGAGTGTAGGGCATGTGGAGCGATGCCTTTACCAGATAAACATATCTGCCAAAATTGCTTGCAGGGTTAAGCGATTCAGGGGACCAAAGTTGAGCAGGTCACAGACCTTATTAAAAGAGTAGTCAAAGACTCCTTAACTGAACTAATGCAGGTGAACCCCTCTCCGCATGATTCCTCTGGCGGGAGTTATCCGTTCCTGGCCCGTCTTTTGCAGCCCTTGCAGGCACTACATCAAGCCCATCTACCCAAGCAGGAGACAAAAGTGACTCGGAGGACTCCATAGATGAATCGGATCCGTGTGGATTCCATTTTTTTTCGCTAGCGCAACCAGTTGTATTGGCGGTTAAACAAGCCACTGGTTGGGAAGAAGCAGTAGAGCCTCTAAAATAAATAAATAAATAAATAAATAAGAAGAAGAAGAAAGGAATTAGACGAAAAGAGTGCCTTGGGCTGTTACTCTCGTTTCAGCCCTATACACCAGAACACGTCTAACCAGACTTCTGGCCACCAAAGTGGACGCTCCAGTCCTAGCTCAAGACACAGCCGTTCATCTAGCTCTCATCATCAGTATAAAGGTCATCCTCCAAAGGCAGCAGTTAAGCAGCCCATCCAGATGAGAGATCAAAGAGTGTAGGGCATGTGGAGCGATGCCTTTACCAGATAAACATATCTGCCAAAATTGCTTGCAGGGTTATGCGATTCAGGGGACCAAAGTTGAGCAGGTCACAGACCTTATTAAAAGAGTAGTCAAAGACTCCTTAACTGAACTAATGCAGGTGAACCCCTCTCCGCATGATTCCTCTGGCGGGAGTTATCCGTTCCTGGCCCGTCTTTTGCAGTCCTTGCAGGCACTACATCAAGCCCATCTACCCAAGCAGGAGACAAAAGTGACTCGGAGGACTCCATAGATGAATCGGATCCGTGTGGATTCCATTTTTTTTCGCTAGCGCAACCAGTTGTATTGGCGGTTAAACAAGCCACTGGTTGGGAAGAAGCAGTAGAGCCTCTAAGAAAAAAAAATAAAAAATTGTTCCCCCTTCCTGGAGGAATTGAAAGATCTAGTGGAGGGTGAATGGGGAAAAAGCGGACAAATGTTTTTCCTTGAATAGACTTCAGAAGTTATATCCTCTGACGGATTCGGATGCGGCTTTCCTGGACACTCCTCCGGTAGTTGACGTGGCGGTAGTGCGGCTAGCAAAGAATATTACCCTTCCTATGGAAGATTCGGCTTCCTTTTAGGGACCCATTGGACAGACGAATAGATGCGGACCGGAAGAAGGCCTACCAGTTGGCTGGCGGAGCCTGCAGAGCATCGGTGGCCCTGGCTTCAGTCTCCAACGTGGTCAAAGTGTGAACGGAGAATATCAAGGAGGCTATTTGAGAAGATGTCCCCAAAGATATTATTAAAGCTTTGGATGAGCTTAAAATATTGGCAGATTTTATTGGAGAGGCTGCAATAGACACCATGAGATATTCAGCCAGGGCAATGTTCCATGCTGACATGGCCAAAAGAGCATTGTGGCTAAAGCCGTGGGCAGCGGATGCGGCATCCAAACAAAATTGGTGCAAAATCCCATTTGATGGGAAGGCCCTCTTTGGAAAGAGGCTGGAAAAGGCAATCTCGAGAGTGACTGGGGAAAATGAGGGTTGCTCCCCCAGGATAGAAGGGTTAGGTGTTCTCGAGTGGTGTCGTCTAAATATCTGTGATCTAGAAATAGAAATTCCAGCAACTTCCGGCAAAGTAGGGACTCCAAAAGGACTTGGAGAAGCACTCAGGCTACTTTCTTGAAAACAAATAAGCAAAGAAGTCTCCCTAGCACCCAGGAGGGTGCGAAGTCCTTTTGACAAGAGGTCATCCCCACCAGTAGGTGCCAGTTTGAAGGAGTTCGCAGAAGCCTGGCTGCACAGATGCAGGGACCTGTGGGTGGTATCTACGGTCAGGTTCGGACATTTATGGACGTTCCAAGAACAGCCCCCACAAGACTCATTCATTCAAACAAAGATCCCAACCTAACCTCAAAAGGCAGAAGCTCTGCAAAGTTACCTTCAACTCCTGCTGGTGCAATAAGCAGTGATACCTGTCCCTCCCTCCGAAAGATTCACAGGGTTCTACTATGCTCTCTTTCTTACCCCCAAAAGGGGTGGAGAGTGGAGGCCGGTAGTGGATCTGAAAAGGTTAAATCGATTTATTCAGTTGGAATCCTTCAAGATGGAATCATTACAGACGATCATACAGGCAGTTCAACCAGGAGACTGGATGATCTCGGTGGATTTGCAAGATGCGTATTTCCATGTGCCCATGCTGCTTGCCTTCCAAAGGTTTTTGAGGGTGGCAGTAAGATCAACTCGCGTTCAATTTCAGTGCCTTCCTTTTGGTCTGTGCACATCGCCAAGAATATTCTCAAAGGTGTTGATTGCAGTTCTGGCACTCCTCAGAGAGAAGGTACTTTGAGTTTTCCATTGTCTGGACGGCATCCTATCGCTAGCATACAGTTCAGACCAATTGGTAGAGCATAGGCAAATTCTTCTGTCCACTCTGCAGTAGCATATATACAACGTCAAGGGGGAACTCACAGCCTCATGCTGTTGAGAGAGGTAGAGCCTATTATGTTGTGGGCAGAGAGAAATCTGGTGGATTTGAAAGCAATCTCTCGGGGCCGTTTGAATCAACAGGCGGATCTCCTATCTCGCTGTTTTCCAGACAGCAACGAATGGTCGCTCCATCTGGCGGTGTTCAGGTGGATTGCGAAGTTACAGAAACCTCCAGAAATAGACCTATTCGCCTCCCCGATAAACGCAAAGTTGCCAAGGTTCCTGTCCCGCCTACCTCACCATGGAGCAGAGGCGATAGATGCCTTATCGTGCCCGTGGCACTGCAAGACGGCATATGCATTTCCTCCCAGACCATTGGTTGCAAAATTTCTGCTTAGATTATCGAGGGAGCCGGTCAGGGTTGTGACAGTTCTTACCTATTGGCCGAAGAGGCCATGGTTCTCTTGGACAATGAGCCTCAGTGTACGTCCTCCGGTCAAGATCCCAATATTCCCGCAACTGCTTTCACAGGGAAAGTTTTTTCATCCAGCCCCACACAAGCTGAACTTACATGCCTGGATCTTGAACAGAAAAGATTCCAATCCCTAGGATGTTCGGCGGGCGTAACTTCAACCCTATTAAAGGCAAGGATGCCCTCTACTAATTACATTTACTCAAAGATATGGGATAAGTTCAAACCGTTTGCGGAAGACGGACAGTTGAACCCAGCTGTGCTATCCACCTCAGTAATCTTAGAATTCTTACACTCAGGCTCGGACTTGGGACTCAGCCTAAGCTCCCTAAAGTCCAAGTGGCAGCTATTTCAGTGAGTACCTAGAAAAGATGGACAGAAGATGCACTCATCGTACAGTTCCTTAAGGCAGTCAAGAAGATTTGCCCACCGCTAAAATGTTCCTTTCCAGCCGGGGATCTACCTCTGGTTCTAGAAAGTCTCAACCATTCATCCCATTGGATTCTGCTTCACTTTGGAACCTAACCCTGAAACCGGTTTTCTTGGTGGCTATTACTTCAGGAAGAAGAGCTTCAGAGTTGCAAGCGTTGAGGGCAGAAAAAGAGCACATAACCTTTTTCCAGACAGAGTAGAACTACGGACAGTGCATGGTTTTGTCCCAAAAGTTTCTTCCCGTGCCACACTCTCTGAAGCATGGGCACTACCAACCTTTACAGACCCACACTCTGGGGCGGTACAAGAACTGGACATTTCAAAAGTTTTAACACGCTACTTACAGGTCACGAGTCCCTTTAGGTCCTCGAATAGGCTATTAATAATACCATGGGGTAGGAATAAAGGGAAAGAAGCAACATCTAGGACTATTGCCTCTGGAATCTGCAAATTAATTCAAAAGGTGTATAGAGCAAGAGGGTTGGATCTGCCGGCGGTCAGAGCTCATTCTACTAGAGCTGTTTCATCCTCATGGGTGACAAGGACATGCGTATCTTTAGAGACTATCTGCACGGCAGCCACATGGACGTCTCCAAATACGTTCATTCGTCACTACAAAATTGACCCAGGGGCACTAACTTTGGTGGAATTTGGTAGAAGGACTATTGAGCCAGCCCTGGCATTGCCTTAAATAAAGTTTTCCTTTGAAGCATTACCCACCCTGGTTTTAGCTATTCATTGTATCACTGGTATGCTGCCATGGAGGCACCAGGAAAACGGAAAATTGTTTCATACTTACCGTTATTTTCCTTTCCTGGTGCCTATCCATGGCAGCATACATACCTTCCCTGGTATTCGATATAATTGGATGGGTTTCCTTTTTATAAGCTAGTAACTATCCTGAGGGGAGGACTCCGGGGTGGAGCTATCACTGGTATGCAGCCATGGATAGGCACCAGGAAAGGAAAATTACGGTAAGTATGAAACAATTTTCCGTTTTATTGAACAGTTCATGTTGTTTCATATAAAGCCCCATACACACTATCAGTTTTTTCTGCTGAGTTTTTCCTTCAGATTTACCAAAAACACATAATATGAGGTCAAACCTTAGGAGTTTAAATTTGTATGCAATCAGGCAAGGCCCTTGCATTACATGGTTTTTGGTAAATCTGAAGGAAAAACAGAAGCAGAAAATCTGATAGTGTGTATGGGGCATTACAATGACTTTGCAAAAGAAAAAAAAATGCAATTTCAGCTGTAACAGGTGATTGTTTCCATCTAAAAACAGAAAATATAAAGGCATGTCCAGTAACAATATTGTAGGTGGCACAATAGTGCCATAAATCCAGTATTGGATGAGTTCACAGCTGGTTAGACAAGGGACACAAAAATGTCTAATAACTAATCTGGGAAGGGTTTCAGCCCGTCTGTACCAGAATTCTTTACAATGCATTTACTGGCTTTCATTTTAAATCCATTCTTTAGCTACACAATCACAATGTTTATTCTGTACTCCCGTTGCCCGAAAGTTCACAGCACTGTAGGGCGTCTCGCGTTCTGAGCGCCGCCTGACGAACACGATTGCTCCGATCGTGTATCCAGCATTGAAGCTGTAATTATCATCGTTTTTTGTATATGTATATATATATATTTTTACAGAGTATAACCCGTGTAAACGTCCTGTGTAAGGCAGTAACTGATGCTTTTGGAATGATCCCGATGAAGGCATGTCCTCTACATTGTATACATATCATACAATATTTGGATGGCACTTTTTTTCTTTCACAGTTGGTTTTCCTTCAAGGCTTGTGGTAACTCGTGGAGTGTTCGCAGGTTGCTGAGGTCTGTGCGGAGTGGATTGTCTCTTCTCCCCGAGCACGCCGACTAGGTCGGTATATTTTTTTCATATTCCAGAATCTGGTGCTTTATGTGCGATAATTTGACATGCAAGTATTCACAGCGTGACTTCTCTTGACTGTAGGTAGGATAAGTCTGCACAAAAAAAAAAAAACTGCTTTTAAAAGCTGAAGGACACACATTAATGAAGCTTTGTATTCAATAAATGTACTGTACAGGTATCTGCACCCCCCTCCCCCCTGAAAGGTGCCAAATATGGCGCCGGAGGGGGGGGGGGGAGGGTTCCAATGAGCGGAAGTTCCACTTTAGGGTGGAGCACCGCTTTAAGGATGTTTGTTTATGCCTCACCGAGGGACTGGCCACCCCATGGCGACCGCATCTAAACTTTTAAGTAAGCAGATCTGTGTACATGGGAACCATAGCATAACCATAAAAAATTATGGCCCACTGAGCCATGATAGAGGGTGGCTCATGTCATTGGTAGCAGTGGGAATGTGCACACGATCATGTTCAGAGCCATGTAAGTAGTGTTCAAATTGTGAGTCCTTTGTGTCTCTGCACATGACCATCTGCACGCGTCACTACTGTATTTCTATTTGAATATATACATGTGTGTGTGATTGATTCTTTTGAAAGAATACAAATGTCTGATTGGCTGATTCTGATGCCACCACCTTCCTTTGTTATTCATGTTTATAGTATAAATAAAAGGAGCTGGCTATTCTCTCGAGGATTCTGCTAAGCTCAAGGTGATACCAGCATTTGTGTCTGTGTTACTTGGAGAAATACAAGCGCATTTTCCCAGCATTATATAAGAGAGCTGTTTTTGTGCTTTTAAGTGCAAATAAATGATTTGCTTATAGGGAGAAGCTTAAAATGTCCCTGACAGCACCTACTAGTTTGATCTACATGAATTGCTTCTGACAAATAATACCGACACCAGACTATCCAGGGAGATGCCCGACCCCCTCCCGCACACAGCAGGTGATTGACAATCTAATCTGTCTGTTTCCCAATGAGACTGTGTAGGGAAGGGGGGTCCATTCCCTTCACTCAGGTCTCAGATTACACTCAGCTTCATTCTCTATGCAGTGCTGTGTGTGACATCAGATCCCCATCCCCCGGCCTTCTAAGAGAGGGCTGCAGGTAAATGGCTACAACTTATTTAGGAGGATTTGTTTAATCTCTTCTTTCAGTCAGTGACTTCAGTGGGTACACTGTATGTATATATTATTTAAATAGTGCAGCGCTATTTCATTGGATAGTACATCCCATCTTAATCTTCTTGGGACAATGTCCCCTTTTATATATCTATCAATCTTAATCATATCCCACCAGGCTCTGATTTTTTTCTCAAATAAATGGTTAAGCTTTCTAAAGGATTGTTTTAAATCTCCAAACTGGTTGCTGTTAACATTATCAGTGAAAAAAAATCATCTAAATTAATATCCCTGTGTTCTAATATATTAAATACATCCATAGTGGCTGCTAATTGGATTGTGAGTAATTAACTTATATTGTGTAAAAATCAATCACGCCACAAAAAGTGCTAAATTAAAATAAAAATATTGTACAAGTGTACAATTTATAAATTATAAATTCTGAATTACATTTCTGCAGCTGCTGAACACTCTCAGTGTATCACTTCACCATCTAAAATATATATTATATAAATAGTGCAGCGCCTTTTAACCCCCCTGACGGTATTCCCGAGTCTGGCTCGGGGTGGAATTTTCATACCAAAAGCGGTATCCCCGAGCCAGACTCGGGACGGCATCGCTGGATCCAGGAGGAGGTTTACTTACCTTCTCCCTTGGATCCAGCGTTGTCTCCCCGCTGTACGAGCGAGCCGTGTCTCGCTCGATGCATCACATCGCCGATCTCCGTGCCCTGCGAGCGTTGCGACGCACGGGGACGGAGATCGGCGCCAAATTCAAAAAGTGAAACAAACAGTAAACATACAGTATAATGTAATCTTACAGATTACATTGCTGTATGTAAATATTTCACATCCCCGTTGTCCCTAGTGGTCTGCCCAGTGTCCTGCATGCAGTTTTATGTAATAAAAACTGTTCTTTATGCCTGGAAACTGGAGATTGTCCATAGCAACCAAAACTGTCACTGTACATCAAAAATGGTTTTAGACCAGCTAGAAAACAGCGATAATAAATTAGAATCACTCGCAGAATTGAGCGATAGCGATTTGTGGGGAGATCCGTCCTCAAATACTGAAAAGTAATGACAGTGACAATTCTGCAACTGAGCAAATTTCTGTGTTTTTGATTTGATTACATTATTGAATAATTTTTATTATTGTTATATTATTATTTGGTACAATTATTTATAATTATTTATTATATTATAATTTATGATTTCATTTTTCAAACTTTATTATACCTGGATGTCTTCTAGACTCTGGTTTGGACAAATTTAAGTGAGTTATTCCTAAGAATTGCAGGACTACAATATAAAACGCCAAATTTTCATGCAAAATAATGGTACCGCTTTTAGCACCTAAAATCCGAAATAATCGTACCGCCAGGGAGGTTAAGAGAGTGCTGCAGATAAACAGTTACAACTTATCTATGAGGATTTATTTAATCTCTTCTTTCAGTCAGTGACTTCAGTGGGTATACTGTATGTAAAGGTTTACAACCATTTTAAGGAATCAAATATTTATATATTTCCTCTCTGCGCTACATATAAAAATAAATAAAATAAAAATGATCTTTATCTCCCCATCTTTTATTCACATAAGTAGGAATATTTTCCCAAACAGAATGCCGCTGTTTATGGAACCTCCAGATCATTCTTATCCCAGGAGGTGGTTAGACTGAGCTCGCATTTCAATCCGCACTCTAATGCCGCATACACATGGTCAGATTTTCCGACAGAAAATGTCTGATGGGAGCTTTTTGTCAGAAATTCTGACCGTGTGTAGGCTCCATCGGACATATTCCATTGGAATTTCTGACACGCAAAATTTGAGATCTGGATCTCAAATTTTCCGACAACAAAATCCGATTGTGTGTACAGAATTCCGAAGCACAAAGTTCTAAGCATGCTCGGAATCAAGCAGAAGAGCCAAACTGGCTATTGAACTTCAATTTTCTTTGCTTGCCGTACGTCACAGCGTCCTTGATGTTCGGAATTTCTGACAACATTGTGTGACCGTGTGTATGCAAGACAAGTTTGAGCCAACATCCGTCAGAAAAAAAAACATGGATTTTGTTGTCGGAATGTCCGATCGTGTGTACACGGCATAAGACAGCCTTTACATAGTTACATATTAGGTAAGGCTAAATAAAGACAATAGTCCATCCAGTTCAACCTGTGTAGGTGTATGTGTGTCAGTGTCGTTAACCCTACATGTTGTGTTTTTTAAGATGCATGTCCAAGAGTCTTTTAAAAATATCAATCCTCCCTGCTGACACCCCCAATTATGGAAGAGTTCCACATTCTTATCGCCCTGACCGTGAAAAACCTCCTTTGCAGCTGAAGGTTAAACCACTTCTCCTCCAATCTCATTGTGTGGCCCCGTGTCCTCTTACACTCCCTGAGACTGAATCGTTTTTTCCTATGTTGGGATAACCATTGAGGTATTTGTAAATCGCTATCATGTCCCCTCTCAAGCGCCTCTTCTCCAGTGAGAATAAATTTAGTTATTGTAGTTGTTCCTCGTAATTGAGGTCCTCCAAACCCCTTATTAATTTTGTTGGCCTTCTTTGGACTCTCTCCAGCTCCAGCACATCCCTTTCTAGGATTGGTGACCAGAACTGGACAGAATACTCCCAGATGTGGCCTAACCAGAGTTTTATAAAGTGGCAGGATTATCGTTTTAATTCTGGAGTATATCCCTTTTGTATGCATGCGAATATTCTGCCGGCTTTGGTAGCTGCAGATTGACATTGCATGCTAATGCTCAGTCTGTCTTTGACTAGGACCCTCAGATCTCCAGATCTTTCTCCATCCTTGATTCCCCCAGAAGTTCTCCCCCTAGTGAGTAGTTGGCATTTCTGTTTTTAGCCCCCAAGTACATTACCTTACATTTCTCCAAATTAAACCTTATTTGCCATGTAGTTGCCCACTCCATTATTTTGTTCAAGTCTTTCTATATCTATATCCTTCTATCTTATATATCTTATATCCTATATATATATATATATATATATATATATATATATATACAGTGAAACCTTGGATTATGAGCATAATCCGTTCAGGAGAATACTTGTAATCCAAAGCACTCACATATCAAAGCGAGTTTCCCAATAGAAGTCAACGGAAACTAAGATAATTTGTTCCGCGTTGCCTCATATTACATGCAATACCGCATGTGGCCAGAGGTGGGGGAGTGCCGGAGATCCTCGGAAATACTCGGGGACAGTTCGGCTGAACATGGAAAGCCTCGGAAACACTTGGAGGAACTGAGTATTTCTGAGTGACTCCGAGTATTTCTGAATGGCTCCGAACCATTCCAAATGTGGTACTGCACCACCCATTAGCTTGAATTCTGCTTGTTTTGCAAAACAACACTTGCAAACCGAGTCAGAATTAAAGAAATAAAGTTGCATTTCTTTCAAAACGCTTGTTAACTGCGTTACTCGTGAACCAAGGTTCCACTATATTACCTTTAGTACCACCACCCCCTTCCTTTAGAATGTAAGCTCTACGAGCCGGGCCCTACCTTCTGTATTGTACTGTACTGTAATTGTGCTGTCCCCACCCCCCCCCCCCCCACATTGTAAAGTGCTGCGTAAACTGTTGGCACTATATAAATCATGTATAATAATAATAATAATATCCTGATGTGAAGTTATTGCCCTGCTTATTTTTGTGTCATCCACAAAAACTGAGATTGAGTTATCTATACCGACCTCTATATCATTTAAGAATAAATTAAACAGAATTGGTCCCAAGACAAAGCCTTGGAGCACCCCACTTACCACTCCAGACCACTCTGAGTACACGTTATTTATCACTACCCTTTGGAAGCGCCCCTGTAACCAGTTTTCTATCCAAGAACAAACCTTATGGTATATTCCTTTCTCAACCTTTTTTTTTTTCTTTTTAACATAACTTTAAAAATAACTTTCTGGTCCTAGGGAACCCCTACTAACAATGACTATAACTACAAATCATGGTACATTAGTGTGATGGTCAATACGAAGAATGTTCCTTACATTTGGGGTCAGCAGGAAGAATGCCCCCTCATAAATAGTTAAAAACACATGTGTCAAACACAAGGCCCATGGGCCGAATCCGGCCCTCCAGGTAATTTCATGTGGCCCTCACACCTCTCCTGCAGCACTCCCCTCATCTCCAATACCCCGTTTTAGCAGTCGGCAGCAGAGAGAACGACAGAACTCCTCCTTCAGATCCTGCGCCTCTCTGTAAAGCTGCAACCCCCACTCGTCTCTGCCTCCCCTGGTCTCAGCATTCAGAAGACACCAGCCCTCCACTGGTCTGTTCTGCTTCCCAGCTCTGCCCCACTGTGATGTAAGTTTTAAAGGATGAGAATGCTACACCATCTTAGAAAATACTGATGAGGGGGGGGGGGGGCAGTGCTGAGCCCCTAAAATTCTTGTAAAAGTCTCTACAAGCTGGTGTGGTGCTCCCATCCTTTCAAAACTTCAACAAACCCCTCTGGGATCCAGCAAGACCCCACAGTTGCTGGTGAGTAGCCTCTAGGACCACAAATCACCTATATCATCAAAACACATCTGCATAAGATACAGTGCTTCTAGATCACAAAGATTGAATGTACCCACTATGATGTAAGGAAGGGTGGGGAACTCTTGACTTCAGATGGTGGGGGCTCTTGGCATCTAATGTAAGGGGAGGTGGTGCTCTGGACATCCAGTCTTACAGATACAACCAGCCCTTTGAAGATGACCATAATCCTGATGAGGCCCTCAATGAAATCAAGATGAACACCCCTGGCTAAAAGGATCATTGGGGTCAGTGGTCACTTGTCGAAGACTTCTCATTGCTCAAGGAACCCCTAGCAACCTCTGGAGAAACTCAAGGTTTTCACAAAACCCTGGCTGAGGAAGGTCCCGAGGAAGGTCTCCAAACAGCCTGGATGTTCTGTAACATTATAAAGTCCCACATACTTTTATTTTGGTTGGTTGTCATCTGATCCAAAACTGAATAACCAGTCCAGAGGTTTCTTACCTTTTTAAACTTCTTGTACTCATGCAGAATCTTGTTTTCCACCACCTAAAAGATGAAATATACGAACTGTATTAAATACACTTATAAAAAAAATGTTGATTTTTTAAATGTTTTTGCTTCATTTTCAATACCCCAGATGGAAACAGGAACCCACAGAGAGGCAAATATTACCTGTTACAAACTTTTTTTTTTAAATGTGGTGGTGGTGGGAATGAATATGAAGGGGGATTGCCCTGCTTTAAAGCTACACAAGCCAGAAATCAGAAGAAACCTTATTTAAAAACAAACATTTATAATTTAAACATAAAATATTTTTTAACAAGTTCACGACTGCCCTATAGCAAGTTTAGGGGGCGCAAGCAACCAGTGGGCCGCTTCTGCTGTGGTTACTCACAGCAGAAGCTGATCTGCGGGTGCCGGGCAATGGATGTCTGCTGGCACCCACCATCTGGCAGAGATACAGAACAGAGTTTTGCCTATGTAAATAAGGCAGAGCTTCGTTCTGACAGAGAAAAGTGATGGATTGTGTGTCCCTGCAAAACAGGGAATAAAATCCAGTACTTCCCTTAGTAAAAGCAGCACACAGCTAACACACGCACTGGTTAGGCACACAAGTTAATCGTTTGATCGCTCTAGATCAGCCTTTCTCAACCTTTTCAACACAGAGGAACCCTTGAAATAGTTCTCCAGTTTTGGGGAACCCCTGCTAAAAATTAGAAGTCTACAACTCGTGATATAATAGTGTGATGGTCAGTGGGAAGAATGGACCTTACACTTGTGGTCATTGGGAAGAATTATCTCCTTACAGATATCTAAAAAGATCAGTGGTGTCGGTGGGAACTTATCTGAGAGGCAGAAATTGCCCAATGCTGAAGGAACCCCTAGCAACCTCTGGAGGAACCCTAGGGCTCCATGTAACCCTGGTTGAGAATCACTGCTCTAGATGTTTAATCCATATATTTAATACATATTGTTTAGTACTGATCATTATATTAGTGTCACTGATTCCCAAAAGTGTCAGTTAGTTTCCGATTGCCCACCACAATATTGCGGTCCCACTATAAGTTGCTGATCATCGCAATTACTAGTATAAATAAACACAAATTCCTGTATAAATACCATAGTTTGTAGATACTATAACTTTTGTGCAAACCAATCAATATACACTTACTGGGATTTTCTTTACCAAAAATATGTAGCAGAATACATATTGGCCTAAATTCATGAAGAAATTAAAAGTAAAAAAAAAAAAAATATTGGATATGTTTTATAGCAGAAAGTAAAAAATATATTTTTTTTTATCAAAATTGTCGGTCTTTTTTCATTTATAGCGCAAAAAATAAAAACCACAGAGGTGATCAAATACCACCAAAAGAAAGCTCTATATGTGGGAAAAAAATGACACAAATTGTATTTGGGTACAGCAGTGCATGACCGCACAATTGTCAGTTAAATTAACACAGTGCTGTAAAAATTGGTCTGGTCAGGAAGGGGGGTACATTTTCCGGAGGTCAAGTGGTTAATAGATAATGTTTACTGTGCAATATAAAAATTATTTATCTATTTATCTATTGTCAAAACTTGTATTTGTTTACATTTGAACAGATTAGGGAAGGATGAGAACCTTTGCCAAGTTTACTTGCAGTCTGTATTCCATTGGGGAGATTCAACCTCTCCATATTTTCTGGTGGTCATTATTGTCACATACAGGGGGTAATAGGAAATCACAAGAACAATAGGTGAAGGTAAATCGTGCAATGAGAACTCTTCTTCAAGTGACAACTAAGAGGGGAATCCACCTAATTTTTTTACTTCCTGTTGCATCTCCTGGACAGGAAGTGAAGGGAAACCTCCCAATGTGATACAAGCAGCAAAAAATAAACTGCTTTCATACTCATGGAGTTTTGGCTATACATTTAATTTAAAGCGGTATTAAACCCAAATCCAAAAATGTAATATATTGCAGCTTACCAATCATAAGATGTGGTGGCTGCATTTGTTTTATCTTTTAGCCTTTTTTCCCTCTGTTTAAACCTGGTGATCTGGCCAGTAATACGCCTCCTATATTATAGCTCCCAACTGCCCCTGATTTTGAGGGACTGTCCCTGATTTGGAACAATGTCCCTCTGTCCCTCATTCCTCCTCATTCGTCCCTCATTTTGATCTGATCTATATAGATGTATATAAAATTTACTTTTTATCTATCAAAAAGTGTTTCCCAGTGCTAAACCTTTAACCTAATGTCTAAATTGCTGCATTTGTAAATTCCAGAAGCCAATATAAAGGAATAGTAGTGGTAAAAAAAGCACTTGTGGGTTTAACCAATCTTGTTTTTTTGTACAATTCTCCTTTAAGGGAGCGTGGCAAGGGGTGTGTCCTATGCCTGCATATTCTTGTTGATAGGTGTCCCTCATTCCCATCTCAAAAAGTTGGGAGGTATGGCATATTAGAGTGCCAAAACTCTGGACACAGAAGCACAGGGGGCACCTATGGACAGCGGCATTGTCAGTCTGGGGGGAGGGCAGTGTTAGATGCACTAGCAGATTCAAATACACAAACTGAAGCCAAATTCCAGCTAATACCGTATACGCAATTACAGCAAACTTTTTTTTTCCTCTTATGTTAAAGGATAACTGATACAGTCTGCTGAAGCTTGTTCTTTTGAAAGTAAAGAGGTATGGGGACGAATGTGAGACAATTATGACCTTACTAAGGTACCATCCCAAAATAGACATATACCATATTAGACCAAAGTAGGGTGGGACTTTACATGTACCTTGCAAGGTCCAATGAAAACACAGATCCCAGCGTTTTATATTATATTATAAATATATATTTTATTCTTGGATGCTGTTATCCCAACTGGAAAATCCGAGTATATGGCCAACTGGATTTTCCAGTTGGGATAACAACATCCTGGACAACCTTACTGTTTTTAACTACCGTATATACTCGAGTATAGGCCGACCCGAATATAAGCCGAGGCCCCCAATTTACCCCCAAAAAAACTGGCAAACTTATTGACTCGTGTATAAGCCGAGGGTGAGACATGCCTGTCCATCCCTGTGTGTGTGTCCGTCCATCCCTGTGTGTCCGTCCATCCCTGTGTGTCCGTCCATCCCTGTGTGTCCGTCCATCCCTGTGTGTCCGTCCATCCCTGTGTGTCCGTCCATCCATCCCTGTGTGTGTGTGTGTCCATCCATCCATCCATCCCTGTGTGTGTGTGTCTCCATCCATCCATCCATCCATCCCTGTGTGTGTGTGTCTCCATCCATCCATCCATCCATCCCTGTGTGTGTGTGTGTCTCCATCCATCCATCCATCCATCCCTGTGTGTGTCTCCATCCGTGTGTGTGTGTGTGTGTGTGTGTGTGTGTGTGTGTGTGTCCAGCCTACCTTTGTCCCGAGCCTCCGTCCCGTGCCTTGCCTCCTTGCCTCCGTCCCGTGCCGTGACTTGCCTCCTTGCATCCGTCCCGTGTCGTGCCGTGCCTTGCCGCCGCCGTCCCGTCCCGTCCCGTGCCGTGCCTTCCCTTGCCTCCGTCCCGTGCCCTCTTCGTCGGCGGCCATTGTAAAGTTCAAAAGCTGCGCCGCCGCCTTCGCCTGTGATAGGCGGAACACTGAATTTCCCAGCAGCCTGTGTTCCGCCTATCACAGACGTCGTATCATCCTCGTCCGTAGTACGAGGATGATACGATGTCCGTGATAGGCGGAACACAGGCTGCTGGGAAATTCAGTGTTCCGCCTATCACAGGCGAAGGCGGAGCCGGAGGCGCGGCTTTTGAATAGAATGGCCGCTGTCTGTCTGCTCGACACGCTGATCGAGCGGGCAGACAGCGATGACTCGAGTATAAGCCGAGGGGGGCACTTTCAGCCTCAAAAAAGAGGCTGAAAATCTCGGCTTATACTCGAGTATATACGGTACTTCTTTTAGAGCCTTCTTATAATCAATTACGTTCCAGGATAATAATTGTAATCCAGAGCACTTGCATATCAAAGATCATTTGTTTTGTTCCGCATTGACTTCTATTGCATGCAATACCGCATGTGGCCAGAGGTGGGGGGCGCCGGAGAGCCTTGGAAATTCTCGGGGACAGCTCGGCTGAACTCTAAAACCCTCAAAAACACTCTGGGATAGAGTATTTCCGAGTGATTCCGAGTATTTCCAATCGGCTCCCAACCGTTACGAGTGTCACCGATGCGCCCGCACCTCTGGCCAAATGTGGTACTGCACACCACATTAGCTTGAATTCTGCTCATTTTGCGAGACAACACTCACAAACCGAGTCAGGATTTAAAAAAAAAAAAGTTGCTCATCTTTCAAAGTGCTCTTTAACTGCGTTACTCGTAAACCAAGGTTCCACTGTATTGTTCTTTTGAAAAACAACAGACTTATTGGCAGGATCACCAAAAGAAAGAATGCCTGAAATAAGAAAATGAATGCAGCCATCGCATCTAAGAATTGGTATGCAGCAATATAATAGATGGTTGCTTTTGGGTTTAATACAGTGGCATTGCTATGGGGGTGCGAACCGCACCTGGATGACAGCTGCCAGAGAGGGGACACCAGGGCTGAAACTAGGGGGGGCATGAGGGGGTTCCACAAGGGGAAGGGGGGCACAATGTAATTGGGGGGACTGCACAAGATGAGGGGAGAGGGGGTACACAAGTTTGGAAGGGAGGAGGACAAAGTGGGGGGGGGGGGCAAGAGGGAGATGGGGAAGGTGCACAAGGTGGTGGGGGTGCCCAAGATGAGGGGGATGCACAAGATATGGGGGGAAGGGAAGCTACACAGGGTGAAGGGGTGCACAAGATAGGGGGGGGCTGCACAAGATGAGCGAGAGAGAGGGACAAGGTGAGTGGGGTGGGGGTTTGGGGGCGTGACGCCATGTTTTAGCGCACCAGGTGACACCAACCCTAGTGACACCACTGGATTAATGCTGCTTTAAAGAAATTCTACTGTAATATGAAAGCAGCAATGCAGGAAAGTGTTTTCTTCTAAGACCCCATTCACACCTGAGCATAGCATTTTCAGGCAGAAAGTCGATTTTTACTGCATTTTGCCGCAATTTTGTATAGGTCAAAAGGTCACCAATGTAAAAAGCAGAAAAACACCCAAATCTACCTAAAAAAAAAAGTTCCGGAACTTGTTTGAACTTCAGGCATTTTGGAGTGGAGATGTGAACCATCTCCTTATGCCGCGTACACACGACCGGACTTAAGTCCGGCAGACTTTCGACGGAGTTCTGACGGAGTTCTGACAGAGTTCTGATGGACTTTCCGAATGAACAGACTTGGCCACACACAATCACACCAAAGTCCGACGGATTCGAATGTGATGACGTATGACCGGACTAGAATAAGGAAGTTCATAGCCAGTAGCCAATAGCTGCCCTCGCATCGGTTTTTGTCCGTCGGACTAGCACACACACAAGCGGATTTCTTGGTAGGAACTAGGTCTGGCGGAGTTCTGGCAGAAAAATTTGAAACATGTTCCATTTCTAAAGTCTGTCAGACTTTTGCAAATCAAAAGTCCGCTGCAGCCCACACACCATCGGATTGTGTTGCATACACACGGTCGCACAAAGTTGTCTGAACGTTCTGAACGAGGTGACATAGAACATGTATGTCGGGACTATAAACGGGCCAGTAGCTTTCGTCTCTTAGTTTATTCTGAGCATGTGTGGCACTTTGTCCGTCGGAATTGTCTACACACGATTGGAATTTATGCAATTGTATTTTGTTGTCGGAAAATTTTAGATCCAGCTCTCAAACTTTGTGCATCTGAAAATCCGACTGAAAATGTCCGATGGAGCCCACACACGATCAGATTTTCCGACAACATAATCCGATCTGATTTTTTCCCCTCCAGCGTTTTGTAGCTTCAGGCTTCAAGCTACAAAACGCTCAGATGTGAATGGGGCCTAACAGATAAAAAGTGATCTCAACATCCAATACAAGCTCATAATGAAATAACGAGAATTAATTTATTCTTAATAGGTTCTTACCTTTAGACCCCTTTCACACTGGGGCGTTTTTCAGGCGCTTTAGCGTTAAAAAAAGCGCTTGAAAGAAGCATCATCTGCAATCCCAATGTAAAAGCCCAAGTGCTTTCACACTGAGATCCCTTTCACACTGGGGCGTTTTTCAGGTGCTTTTAGCTTTAAAAAACGCGCCTGTAAAGCGCCTGAAAGAATCCGCAACTTCAATCCCAATGTAAAAGCCCGAGTGCTTTCACACTGAGCTGGCAGGGCGTCAAAAAAAGTCCTGCAAGCGGCTTCTTTGCAACGCTTTTGGAGTGGTGAATACACCACTGAAATCAATGGGAAGCGCCTGCAAAACGCCTGAAAAGCGCTTTTGGCAGCAGCGCTTTGTGGGTACTTTTACCCCTTTATTTGGCCACTAGCAGGGGTTAAAAACGCAGCAATAGCGCTCGAAAAACGCTCGTAAAGCGATGCTAGTTTAAGTGGCGCTTCACAAGCGTTTTTCGGGCTTTGACATTGTGAAAGGGCTCTTAAAGCACCCGGGCTTTCACATTGGGACTGCAGATGAGGCTTCTTTCAAGCGTTTTACAGGCGCTTTTTTTAACGCTAAAGCACCTGAAAAACGCCTGAAAACGCCCTGGTGTCAAAGGGGTTTTAGTTGTCCAAGTAAATAGAAAAAATAAGCTCATCCACTCTGTAATACCGACCTTGTGCTCTACTGTCCCTTGCTGATACTTCCTCATTCTGGAGCCAAGCGTCATGAATCTCTCCAGCACCTTCCCAATCTTGGAGTGGAGCTCAAGATATTCCGAATAATCAGAAGCAAAATCTTCCTCATACAGTTTCTTCTGATCCTCAGATGTGATTGTGTTATATTTACTGGATATAAGAAAAGAATGCAAAGTTATGTGATTGCCAGCAGAAGCTGCAAAGAGAGCTCTGGTCTAATGAAAATGAAAAACACTTGTTACATTAATTAACATATTTAATAATAATAATTAATAATTTCTCTTGTCCGCCTCACTTCCTTCACGTAAAAGATGCCTAGATATATAGCCATGTGATCTTGAGTCATGGGGAAGATTAGCCAATTTAAAAGATGAAGTCCAGGAATTATTTGTTCTGCAAACTTATATTGGTCCAGCTTGGCACGGTGTAAGTATGCATAGCTCATACCTGATGGTCCGCTGGGGAAGCGGAAAATCACTGTAACATAGCTCCCAACTGCCCCTGATTTCGAGGGCCTGTCCCTGATTTGGAGCAATGTCCCTCAGTCCCTCATTCCTCCTCATTTGGGTCTGATCTATCTAGTTGTATATAAAATGCACTTTTTATCTTTCAAAAAGTGTTTCCCAGTGCTAAACCTTTCATCCAAATTCTAAATGACTACATTTTTCAATTTTAAAAGCCAATATAAAGAAATAGTAGTGGTAAAAAAAAGCACTTGTGGATTTAATTAACCTTTTTTTTTTTTTTGGTTATGTCCCCTTTAAGGGGGTGTGACAGGAGGCGTGTCTTATGCCTACATACATTTGTTAGTAGGTGTCCCTCATTCCCATCTCAAAATGTTGGGAGGTATGACTGTAGTAGTCGCTGCTACAACAGTGATAACCCAAATCTTCTAGGTACCGGTTGAGTTCCGTATGATTGCTGCCCCCGGCACTGATGCCATTAATAGAATAACTTGTATTTTTTTTTTTTCAATGAGTACCGGGCATTCTCTTTATGGAGGAGGTGGAAATTGTGACACTTTGTCAGAGAATGAATACATGGGGTTCTATGACTGGCAACAGTGCAGAGCATGTGACCACCTATGGAGGTCAGTGTACAAAGGGGAATATGCTTGCAGAGAACCCAAGCAGGACCTGGAATCTCATGACTATCACTGTAGTAGCAACTACTACTACAGCGATTGTAAGCCTTTCCAGCAGTGCCTCAGGTGTGAAATATACTGTTAAAAGTATTGGGACACCTGCCTTTACACGCATGTGAACCTTAATGGTATCCCAGTCTTAGTCCGCAGGGTTCAATATTGAGTTGGCCCACCCTTTGCAGTTATAACAGCTTCAACTCTTCTGGGAAGGCTGTCCACAAGGTTTAGGAATGTGTCTATGGGAATGTTTGACCATTCTTCAAGAAGCGGTTTTTTGAGGTCAGGCACTGATGTTGGATGAGAAGGCCTGGCTTGCAGTCTCCGCTCAAATTCATCCCTAAGATGTTCTATCGGGCTGAGATGCAGGCCAGTCAAGTTCCTCCACCTCAAACTCTCTTATCTATGTCTTTATGGACCTTGCTTTGTGCACCAGTTCAAATCATTTGGTGGAGGGGGGATTATGGTGTGGGGTTGTTTTTCAGGGGTTGGGCTTGGCCGTTTAGTTCCAGTGAAGGGAACTCTTAGGCCCCTTTCATACAGACCGTTTAGGTCCACCTGTCAGTTTTTAAGGCAAACCTGAACAGACGCTCCATGTACCTCTATGGAGCAAAGGATGTCAGCGGTGACATGTCCATGATGCATGATGGAAGTCAGCAGAGCTTCACCTCATTCACTAAGCTCAGTGGAATATCCCTCAACAAGTGCAAATTTCCTTGAAAAATAAACAGCCTACTTGCCTTTACCAAATCGACCCCATTATCATACTTCAAGCCCTGATGAAAGGGGTGCTTTCTGACCCCTGAAACACATGATTAGTTACTATGCGGAGTTGCACCAGATTTCTGTGTGCACCAGTTTTAGAAAATCTCTCCCAATGCATGTTAAAGCGGAGGTCCGCCCCCAAAAAATTATTAATTAAACGCCGGCAGCTACACATAGCTGCTGGCTTATAATAATAGGACACTTACCTGTCCTGGAGTCCAGCGATGTTGGCACCACAGCTGATGTTTCCATCAGCTGTCGGGTGCTGCCGCTGCCATCACAGGTAAGGGAACCCAGCAGTGTAGCCTTGCGGCTTCACACTGGGAACCCTACTGCGCATGCGCGAGGACCCCATTATCATACTTCAAGTCCTGATGAAAGGGGTGCTTTCTGACCCCTGAAACACATGATTAGTTACTATGCGGAGTTGCACCAGATTTCTGTGTGCACCAGTTTTAGAAAATCTCTCCCAATGCGTGTTAAAGCGGAGGTCCGCCCAAACAATTATTAATTAAACGCCGGCAGCTACACATAGCTGCTGGCTTATAATAATAGGACACTTACCTGTCCTGGAGTCCAGCGATGTTGGCACCGCAGCTGATGTTTCCATCAGCTGTCGGGTGCTGCCGCTGCCATCGCGGGTAAGGGAACCCAGCAGTGTAGCCTTACGGCTTCACGCCGGGAACCCTACTGTGTATGCGCGAGGACCCGCTCCTCTCTCCTACTGGCCCGGTGACAGGGGGAGGAGGAGGAAGCCCTCTGGTTATGTCATAAGCCAAGGCGCGAACTCCCCGGAAGTGGGAACAGGTATAGCCTCCCCACCCCGAAAGGTGCCAACTGTGGCACAGGAGGGGGAGAGGAGACAAATGAGCGAAAGTTACACTTTTGGGTGGAACTCCACTTTAAGTTGGAATCTTGAAAAGCCTACCTACCCCCTCTGCACTGCTATGTTGCTCTTCTGTGCAAAACTCAAATGATGCTCACAGGGAGCTGTTGATATGGCTATATCCAAGTGACCAGGAATTATAGTACAGTGCCCGGTGTTTGCCTATATATCCCCATGTTCCTTATGCCAAAACAACATGCCTGCAAAGACATGGCGTGTGTATGAATGTGCTTCTCTCTCATGGGGAGAGCTCTGTGTAAAGTGTATGCATACAAGCACTGAGACATTCAACATGCTAGGAGATTTCTTTCCTCAGTTTACAGATCCTACAGAGGGCCTATGGGTAAGGGATGCCTGAGAATGTCTGTGACTGCATCATGCTTTAT
This sequence comes from Lithobates pipiens, assembly GCF_037356315.1. Classification (NCBI taxonomy): domain Eukaryota; kingdom Metazoa; phylum Chordata; class Amphibia; order Anura; family Ranidae; genus Lithobates; species Lithobates pipiens. The sequence goes on along the minus strand of NW_027507903.1, from coordinate 50,918,943 downwards.
ACTCGAGATGCCCCTATGCATTATATAATTAATTAAAGATAATTAAACCCTTTCACATGCTGCAATGAATTTAAACATGTATTACATTTATTTATAATCACGATGGCAGCTTAATTTATATACTCTTATTGTGCCCTGGAAGAATTAGTATTCATTTTTTTCTAATTTTTTGTAGATATGGATCTAATCCCGTAGAGAGTGTAAGTGTCAGGGTTGGGCTCAGCCCTTCCTTCTCTGAGCTAGCCGCTCAGCTGTCGGCTAATTGCCAGCTCCTAGCTCTCCACAGTTCCTCAGCTGTTGATGATATCCTGCTCGTCAGTCCTGCCTACTTAAGCCGTCCAGTCCAGAGGAGCTCTGCCTTAGCCTTGGTCAACATCACAGACAATCTTCTGCGATCCTGTTCAAGACTTGCTTTGCTGACATCCCTTCTGGCTCCAGATCCTGCTTGCTGTTCCACTACGTTGATCCCTGACTTCTGGCTTGGCTGACTATCCGTTCCAGTTATTGAACTTCGTCTATGATTTGACTACGTTTGTTCTTTTTACTTTTATTATTAAACAATTATGATTTTACTGTACTTCTGTCTCGACCTGATTTCATGGTTTCTGACAGCGTGCTGTGTTGATTCTGAGATATGATTCCTGCTTTTGACTAGCTGGAGCCATTGTAGATCCAAAGTGAGGCTTGGTTACTTTTTTGTTTATCCACGGCACTCAGAGAGTATTTAATACGTGATGACGTTGCGTTACATCCTTGCCCCAGGAGAAGTCAACTCTTATGAAACACGTAGGGTGGAACTTTGCTACGTGATGTCATCACGCAACTGGAAGTGTGCTTCGTCAGTTTCTGACACTGTGTACAGTGCTAGGATGCCTTTTTATGTGACTGCAATATATTTGTTTCAATAAATTCATTTATCAGCTTTTACACTATGTGGCGTGCTGGTCTCCTTTTTTTCTTTGAACATGGTACATATGGGATTGCGAACTTGAGGATTATTGTACTGGTGGTGTTTCCTGCTGGCTGTTTTCTGATTATAGTTTGAGTCCTGTTTTTTTGTGACTGCAAATATACTATCATGCCTATTATGACTTCTTTATAATTTGAGAGTCATATTTTTCCTGTGAGCCTCCGCTGTGCTTTTTTGGTGGTGGCTATTCTTTTGGAATGGAACGCACATTATTTGGACTTTGACTTGCAACTATATTTGGAAATATTCACAATATGTGGATTTTTATTTTATTTCACAATTACCGTAATTTATTTCACAGTTATATGATGTCACTTGACACACACATGTGATGTACATTTTGATATTGATTAACAACTAAGCGTGGCGTTTTTTTTCTCCGTATACGATATTCTCACAGACTTGTATGGTAATCCCATAGATCAGGTGTCTCCAAACTTTCTAAACAAAGGGCCAGTTTACTGTCCTTCAGACTTGAGGGGGACTGGACTAGGACCAGTGGGTGTAGAAAATGTCCTGGCGTAAACAATGCCTCACCTTTGGTGTCAGTGGGAGGTATAATGCCCTATTGTTGATGTCAGTGGGAGGAACTGTGCCCCATCAATGGTTTCAGTGGGAGGAATAGTGCTCCATCATTGGTGTCAGTGGAAGGAATAGTGTCCCATCATTGGTGTCAGTGGGAGGAATTGTGCCCCATCATCGGTGTCAGTGGGAGGAATTGTGCCCCATTGCCAATCTCGGGACAGAAATTATGCCCCATCTTTAGTGTCAGTGGATGGAATGGTGCCCCAAGGACCAGATAAAAGGAAGCAAAGGGCCACATTTGGCACCAGGGCTGCAGTTTGGATACCATTGCCATAGACTTTTATGGTATTCCTGTGGACTTGCATTCCCATTGAATTCTGTGGTATTCTCATAGACTTGTATTCTCATAGACCTGTATTATAGCATTCCCATAGACTTGTATTATAGTATTCCCATAGACTTGTATAGGACTACAAAACCCACTTGAAGCAAATAAAAGCTTGTTGACACCATTGGTATCAGTGGGAGGAATAGTACCCCATCATTGGTGTCAGTGGGAGGAATTGTGCCCCATCATTGGTGTCATTGGGAAGAATTGTGTCCCATCATTGGTGTCAGTGGGAGGAATTGTGCCCCATTGCCGGTCTCGGCGACAGAAATTATGCCCCATCTTTAGTGTCAGTGGATGGAATGGTGCCCCAAGGGCCAGATAAAGGGAAGCAAAGGGCCACATTCGGCACTGGGGCCACAGTTTGGAGACCATTGCCATAGACTTTTATAGTATTTCTGAGGACTTGCATTCCCATAGAATTGTGTGGTATTCCCATAGACTTGTATTCTCATAGACCGATATTATGGTATTCTCATAGACTTGTATAGGGCTACAAAATCCACTTGAAGCAAATAAAAGCTTGTTGACACAGTCCCTAAAGGGGAAGAACTATCAAAAATCCACTTTGACAATGTGTGTGTTGGACGCAGCTAACCACATTTTAAGAAATTACAAAAGTGCTAAAAAAAGGAGAATTTAGCGATCAAGGACACTTCTGTGATTGATAAAAGAATACACAAGTCTTTTTTTTTTTTTTTTTACTTATATTAAGGGACTGGTTAAAATGTGTCTCTATAGTATAAGGTCTTCTAATTTTTATCTGCACATAGTGTCTACACACAGGTAAAGATTGTACTATCTTATATCCATACAAAGAATTAGCATTTACATATTCAAGCTTTTCTTATTGAATGCACCATGAAACACTTTGTTTGCACACATAAAGAGTTTATTAAGAGTTTATACAGCACATTATTTAAGCACATTGTTGCATTCATATGTATAAATCATTTAGAGCCATATACACGTCTTTCATTGCTATCTTTTGTTGATGCAAAGGCCAAGGAGAATGTTACAGCAAACTGTTATAAAACTTGCATTTTACATATACAGCCATATAATCATTTACTACCTGTCTGCAGACACACAAACATCCAACCATTATCTCCAGTGGAGGCAAGTAGAGACGTGACTGCGGTTCTAAGCTTAATACCTTGCAAGTGGGAAAAAAAAAAAAAACATGATCCTGTTTGAAGTTTCTTGTACCACTAAACACAGAAAAACATCCGGCCAAATGCAAAAAATTCTGCCTCTTTGCTGTATCATACTGGACCGATTTCTTAAAGCGGAACTCCAGATCTGATCTGTATTGCATAGACACATTGATCCAGCTTGGTACAATGTGAGTATGCATATCTTACATTGTGAGGGGCCACCAGGGAAGCTGACAATCAGTGTTTCTACCATGATGGCTGCAATCTTTTGGGTCCTGTGCCGAGCAGCTTCCCCACTACAATTCACAGAACACCTTGTATCTTTTTCATTGAATACAAGTGGATCTCTGATTGGACGAGGTGTAGGTGGTGAGTTCACCCTCTCATCCATGCTCCATCCATCTTTCAGTTCTAATGGACTTGACTTTCTCAATTGGAATCTTCTGATCTACAATATATTTCTTACAACACTGGCAGAACTCCAGGGTTCTGTTGAAGGATATCATCCTTAACCCATTATGTCTGGGTGATGGGAGGTTCCAGAGTGAAAGAATGTCATTGCCTTTTGCCAGATGTAATCAGGCTGTGTGTATTTCTTTGTTGGATAATACTACATTCTTCCAAAAATCCTGGAGTATTTTATGATGCTTCGTAAACAACTTTTACATTGAACTGTGGCTTTCTTCTTTACTGCAAGTATTACAAGTATACCTTTATTGCAGTATTACAAGTAGACCTTTATTGCAGAGTTTTTCTTATAACTGGGTTATAAATGCTGTCTTGGCCTGATGCAGGTCCTCCATTCCCTGCTGTTGCCCAGGAGCTCATGGTGAGATTTTGACATTTACAAAATTACATTTTCCACTGTGGCCACTAGATGGCAGTGCCCAGTTGTTCCTGAAAATGTATTAGATTTGCAGGGCAATCAGTGCAACAGTTTGTGTTGCCTTTACTATTTATTTAGTAAAATGTATATTTTGTTCAAATGATGGTTCTGTTCTCAATAACCGCAGATCATAAAAGCAGGTTTTCAGATACGTTCATTGCAGTTTATAATGCATTGGTCATTTAGTAGAAGTTATTACATCAAACACTAAGGCACAGATCTACTGCTAAATTAAGTTTCTGTTCTATATCTGACATCTAGATTGAAATTTTAGAGCCTTTAAACTGGTCACATCATTCCACTCTCCTAAAGAACTTACAATATAATGTCTCTGCCAAAGCCATGCACACACACAGTAGAGCAAATTGATATACTGTATACACGAGCTAATCTATTAGTATGTTTTTACAGGGTGGCAAGGAAATGGAAAAATGGAAAATCTGTACAGACACATGGAGAATAGGCAGATAGTATCCTTGGCGGGCACCTAACCCAAAACCCCCAAAATCTGTACAGACACATGGAGAATAGGCAGATAGGGTCCTTGGCGGGCACCTAACCCGAAATCCCCAAAATCCGTACAGACACATTGAGAATAGGCAGATAACGTCCTTGGCGGGCACCTAACCCAAAACCTTGGTGCTGCAAGGCAAACCTTCTACCCACCCCGTCACAATATACATGGATACATTGTTCAATAGGAAAGTATACAGCAGATGCATAAAGAGACATAAACGAGAGGGAAATCCTCTTCAAGTGTATGTCTGGGCCTAAACCTAGTACAGAACTTTACATTCTGTATATTGGCACCAGCCACTGCCCTCAAGGAGCTTACAATCTAAGGTCCCTATACCACATGTATACATTCTAAGTGTGATTAACCTTCTAGCATGTCTTTGGGGTACCCAGAGGAAACCTACATTAACACAGAGAGAACATGCAAACTCCATGCAGACAGTGTCCATACCTCCCAACATTTTGAGATGGGAATGAGGGACACCTACTAGCAAACGTATGCAGGCATAGGACACGCCCCCTGGCACACCCCCTTAAAGGAGAATTAACCAAAAACAAAAGGTTTCATTAAATCCACAAGGGCTTTTTTTTAACCACTACTATTCCTTTCTATTGGCTTTCAAAATTTACAAATGCAGCAATTTAGAATTTGTATGAAAGGTTTAGCACTGGGAAACACTTTTTGAAAGATAAAAAGTGCATTTTATATACATCTATAGAGATCAGACCAAAATGAGGGACAAATGAGGAAAGAAGGACAGAGGGACATTGCTCCAAATAAGGGACAGTCCCTCCAAATCAGGGACAGTTTGGAGCTATGAATGTCTGACCAGGCTTTGAAACAAGTGCACCCACCCCAGTATTGCAACTAGTGCTAACCCCTAAGCCACAGTGCTGTCTTTGCCTTGATCTCTGGTGCTGGACTACAGAAACACACCCCTTATGGATTTCATCATGAGAGGGCTGACAAAGGGCCTTAAGGTTTAGGAGCAGCAGACAGTGAGTTGTCATTTTGGGAAGCATAAAAGTGTACATTTGGCATGAGGTTGTGGAGCAGCCCCATTGACTTAGATGGACGTGTTTGTTAGGCAGTTTCACTTGTCAACTCAACATGGCGCATTCAATTTTCCATGGTGCAAAGCATTATGGATGCAGCATGTGAACAGCTCCATCCAGCTTTATTGTGAACCTTAGGTGGTGCTAAAACCACAGCTCAACTGCCTGTTTTTATCTCCCCCCCACCCCTGTCTGCCAGTGTGAAAAATGCCTATAGGTGATACTTTTTGTGATGCTCAAAGTTCTCAACACTGGTCAGACCTTGACATATCTTTCAGTACAGTACAAGATCCCATATTTTGAAAAGTATATTTTATTGCGCACAATCTGGGTAAAACACAGTAAGGCGCAATGTCTAAAAAGTCCTAATAAATTGTTCATAAGTTCCAATATTCACTCCTGGATGGCTGCAGCCCCTCTGATCAGAGTATAGGAAGATGCCTCTGTATTGTACTTGCTGGCGAACTCTGCAGATGCTCAGAGGTTTATCACATGTGCCTTTTAACTTATTTTAACATGTGAGTGTATTTTATTAATTTATTTGTGCTGGTAATAAAGTCTACATTTAGATGATGGCGCCCCCTGTCTTTTGAATCTTCTTTGTAAGATCCCATGTTTACCCTTACCCTTGTTTTTACTTAAAGGATAAGTCCACCCTAAAGCCTCATACATGCGATCGGATTGTTGTCCAACAAAACAGTGGAATTTTGTCCGAAAGGCATTGGCTCAAACTTGTCTTGCATACACACAGCCACACAATTGTTGGCCAACAATTACGAATGTAGTGACGTACTACGTGTTTTTTTCAGCTCTTTAGTGATACCCTTTGTGCTCCTTCTGCTAATTTCGTTTTAGTAGAAGTTAGGTGAGTGTTGATTCGCGCTTTTCATTTTGCACTTTTCATTTAATGCTTTTCGGTTCGTTTCTGAACGGCCGTTTGTCAACCATACATGTTGTGGAATTGGAGGAGCTAACGTGTTATTTATTGTTGGCCTTGGACTTATTGCTTTGACATTATTTTTTGGTTGAATAATGATTTGATTTGGTATATTTTCTATTTTTTTGGATGCATAGAATGCACTTTTTGGTTAAGTTATATTGGCAGATAGCATGTCTAATTTTCTTTTTCTTTTTTTAATGCACAATAAAAAAATTGTGGAGAATAATACTTGGCTATGTGTTTTACTTCAAATGACAGTTTGGGAGTAGGCAGTTACATTTAAAAAAATACAACGTAATGTAAAATTGACAAGGGACACAAACATAGTTGTATCTCTGATCTTAAAAACTACAGGATAGCAGCTTCATTATTATCCCATTAAAGAAGAAGAGAATTGTGCGCCGAATTTCAAGATTTCATAATTTGCCACGTCATGAATGTTAATTCTCCATTACGAACGCTAGTTTACAAGACCGACCGCTTCTGGCTCGTCCTTACTTCCGAGTATGCGTGTTTGAACATTGGACCTTTGTCCGACGGATTTGTCCATGGAACATTTTAAAGCCTGCGATCCAACATTTGTCCACCGAAAGTTGGCCAACAATTGTCTGATGGCGCATACACACGGTCGGATTTTCTACCAACAGCCTGTCATCACACATTTCCCCTTGGAAAATCCGATCGTGTGTATGAGGCTTAACACTAACCTATCTAGGCCTATAAAGAAGAAACCAGTATACATACCATTTCTGAAGCCTACCTGATCCCACGCTGAGATGTCAGCCACGACTTTGCTGTGTAGGTGGGTGCAGAGGAGGCAGCTGACAAGGGAAGCCCCATAGTATCTCTATGGGTGACGTCACTCCCCATTCATTTCACAGCCATTGCTGGCCATGTCCTCTGCAGAGCTTTCCCCGCTGGAGACTGGAGCGGCTTCAAAAATAGGTTCGTTTTAGATCGTGGGTGTCTATAGATGCAGGGATTTTAGTGTTAGGGTGGACTTGCACTTTAAGTGAACTCTATAGCTGGCCATATACCAGTAGGATTTAAAGTGGAACTTCACCCAAAAGGGGACTTACCACTTGTTTGCATCCTCCCCCCTCCACTGCCACATTTGGCAATTTTTTTTGGGGGGGGGGGGGGGTAAGTCCTTGTTTTTTGACAGGTATCTGATCCCATTCCCAGCCTTTCCCCCACACACTTCACAGGTCCCAGAAGACTACAGGACTGTTCACAAAGTGCAGCATGACTTGCGCATGCGCAATAGGAAACCGGCTGTGGAGCCGCAAGGACCATTGTGACAGGAAAATTTGAAGGAACGGTATGGGAAATTTTTCTTAAACAAACAAGGAGGGAATATGGTGGAGATTATTATTTTTTTTGGTGGGGGGGGGGGGGGGGGAGGGGGGTTATGCAGAGTGAAGTTCCTCTTTAGGTACCCTGCACCAAACAATTATTTATTCTCTTCTTATTTAGAAGGATGCATTTTATTGGAACTGCAAATGATCTACTTAGCAAATCAGTTGTTTCTTATACCGTCATTGTAAAAGCTTCTATCAAATGATGGGAGGCATTAGTCTGATGCATAGGCGTGTGCGGGGAGTGCCTGGGCACACCCTAATCACACCATGAAGTGCAGGTTCCCCTGCTGATATTGTACCAATGCCCCCGAATGGGGTTCCTACAAAAAAAAAAAATTGTAAAAAAAAAATGAATAAATAAAAAAACTACTGCCACTGTCCACTGCCCTGCTGACATCAACCTCTGCTCTACTGACAAGTCCATTGCTCTACTGACACTCTCCATGTTTTAATACATATGGGATGCACACCCAAATGCAATAGGCTGTGCACACCTATGGTCTGATGGAACATGGAGACAAACCTGGAGTACCCATCATCCCTAACGGCATTACTGCAGATAGAGGCGAGCTCGGTGCCCCATCTGTGCCGCTCCTCAGTATGGATAGAGTTAAGCCGCTGTGTGTGTGTTGTGCCAGGAGACTTATCTCCTTATGTATACTGTACTTAACCTTGAAATTACTTGTCACCAGCCAAGGGGGTCTCCTAGCAAGGTTAATGAACGCAACTAGCAAGGGAGCTGAAGCGCAGTGCGCACACAGGGAGCAAAGGAAGTTTATTTTTATTCCAGATGTTTTTGTACTTTTGCTAAAACAGTGACTGTTTCGATTTTCATATTCTAGGCCACAGGATAATTTTTTTTTGCAAAAATTACAATAAAATTCCTGCGTGCTTTAAAGTGACACTAAACGATGTCCCTAAACCTCTTGCACATGGAATCCTAAAGACGTCAAATTTTTAGGCATTCAGGTGTTTTTTAATTTTTTTTTTACTGATCTAAATGCAGCCCATTGTTTTTAATGGGTCTGTACACATAGGTAGCTAAATTTGTGCTACGTATAGATCAGTAAAAAAAAAAAAAATTGGAAAAATTTTTTTTGGGGAAAAAGCTGCATTGCTGGGCAGTATTTTTAGGCACGTATGCCACGCTCCTTTGGTTAGAAAACATAGAAGATTTTTTTACATGTGTGTACGCATACACAATTCTGGCCAAAATGAGAATGACAATTTTTTTGCTTAGAATAAAAAGATCACAATTCTGCCACGATTCTCGCGGCGTAAAGTTTTGCACATTATACAAAAAAAAAATTACTAACTTTACTGGTTAGTTTTTTTTTATTTTATTCATTAAAGTGTAATTTTTTTCTCAAAAAAAATTACATTTGAACGACTACTGCGCAAATACAGTGTGACATAAAATATTGCAAAAACCACCTTTTTATTCTCTAGGGCAGTGATGGCGAACTTTGGCACGCCAGATGTTTTGGAACTACATTCCCCATGATATCTCATGCACTCTGCAGTGTAGTGGAGCATCATGGGAAATGTAGTTCCAAAACATCTGGGGTGCCAAGGTTCGCCATCACTGCTCTAGGGTCTCTACTAAAAAAAAAAAAAAAAAAAAAAAAAAAAAATGTTTGGGGGTTCTACGTAATTTTCTAGCCAAAAAATATTATTTTAACTTGAAACCAACAAATGTCAGAAAAAGGTTTAGTGGTTAAACTTCCCTCATTTGCACACCAAAGTGTATTCCTTTGATCTAAAGGACAAATCGTTACAATGTTTATACTTAAGTTCCACTGCTAAAGCATGTTGTGATGCTTGGCAGACTGCCCGTTTTTTTTCCCTTTCTTCTGATGCTGGCTTTAGCAGAGCAGAGAGAATTCTCCGCATAGGAAGAATCGGGAAATACTTTGTCAAGATGGGGGGGGAATTGCAATAACGATTCTTAACGATTACTTGTGCAGTTCTAATACACACAAATACACGCAAAGTGCTATACAACCTATTCTCGCATTTTTCATGCCAGGAATATCTGATATTCATACATTAGTACCATGTGCAAGTACCCTTAAAGAGAAAGTAAACTCCTCTGTATTGTTTGTACCTATAATAAGGTTTACCTAACGATACTGTAAATATCTTCCAAACTTGCACCGTTTAGGAGATATTTACTGTATACTGTGCCGAATACGTCATCGGCGGATGCTCTGATAAAACAGCCACCCTTGCCATTTCTTCAGCGCTGTCGTCCCAGCCCTGGCCAATCACAGCATTGGAGGCCACGAACCTATAAGAAGCACCGGGGAAGATGTCGGCTGTGTCAGCGGTGTGCGAGTGCCGCTGCAAGGCTTCGTTCTAAGGTAAGTATTCCATAATGAGCCAGTATGTGGTGCATACTAGCTCATTATGCCTTTGTCTTGCAGGTTTTTTTTTTTTTTTCCACGGGGGTTTACAACTTCTTTAAGCTGGCCATACCATAGTAGCCATTCAAAATGTTTCATTTCATTTTCTAATTGTTAGTGGGGTCAAATCCACATTCGTTTTCAAATACAGTGACGAGAATTTGAAGGAGCAGGATGGAAAACTTTTCCTAAACCAACAAATTTTGTATCAGTAAATGTGGTTTATTATTCAGGAAATGACATTTATTCCAAAATGTTATGTTTTCTTCTATGACATGTTTCGCCCTGACAGGGGCTTCGTCGTGTCTGGGTGAAACGCGTTAGTTAGAAGGAGCAGGGCAGGTTTGTACAAGGTTTGCTTTGACAAGGTCTTATGAATGTGCTAATGTTTCAAAAAAGCTCTTTGAAGATAAGGAAAAAATATGTGATATATTTGTGTTTTCCATTTGAATTTATTATGTCAGGGAAGAATGGAGCCCGCTGAGCCTGCACTCAGAGCTGGTGAGGGTGAGCCAAAACATTGTTTTGACCGTATCCTATGTTTGCCCTTAGACAGTCTCTGTGGTCAAAATTTGAAATGATTAATTTGCACATTTTAATTTAATTATTTCTAGCTACTCCTATTAATCTTGACGTTTGTAAATTTACTTTGTGAAGATCCCCACACATTTACTGTGACACGTAGTCATTATGCCCTGTGAGTAGCCGCTGCAGTGTCACACATTTCGCAAAGGCTGCCTTCTGAACTACACAGGAGCTGAGAGGAGGAGTTTCATGAGGCGGAGTCAGAACAGGAATCACTGCTTGCAGGCAGCACTGTACCATGGGATATGTAGTCCTTAAAAATTGAAAAGCAAACAGCAGAGGAGAAGCTGCAAAGCACGCCGGGAATCCAGGAAGTTATGGAAAGAGATGGTCAGCACACAAGCAGAATTCACAACATGAGAGAAGATTTTCCAAGTAAGCTTATATTGGATCGTTAAGAAGAACTATTGTTTGTATTGTTATTACAATGCTGATGTTATAAAATGGATATTATAAAATGAAAGCGTATGCTGTGAGCATAGATCTCTTATAAGAATGAAATGTATTGGCCAGTAAATGTTTCTTTTTTTTCTTTTTGCACATCTCACGGCGCATAGTTTAAAAAAAAAATATTCACTGGAAACTTACTTCAAGTAATCTGGAACTTCTTCAGAAGGTAGGACTGGCTCTAAAACTTCATCTTTTTCTAAAGAAAAAAAAAAGGTATTTAAAAAGAAAACAAATGTCCTTTTGGAGCTAAATGGCCGTATCATATGAACTTATAATACTCAGGTTGGAACTTGCAGGAATTTACCAGACAATCCCAGAAACAGATCCAGCTGCTGGGTCATTACCAGAATGACTGTAATGTCTGAAGCGGTGAGTTTAAAGAGGAACTGCGGTCTGCTCACATAATTTGAAATAAAAACATCTTTGCCATTCTGAAGCTTCCCTCCAACCACTTTGAATATTATTTTATATACACTGTGATTCTGTACCAAATATGTTGCAGAAATCTCCCTCCACTGAGTCTGGCTGCAATCATTTTAACTGTGGTCAGATGAAGCTGCTGCCTGTTCACTTCCTGGATTTACACACAGACACACAGAGGAACTCCTCCAGCTCTGCAGCTTTCATTGGCCCCCTTATGACTCATCCCCCCTCCCTTCCTGGCAAACTCTTAGGAGAGTGAGAGAAAGAAAGAGAGAGCTGTGCATGATGTCATAAGCCTAGGACAAGAAACAGGAAGTGGGCTGTATAAGATATTTACTGGCAGAAAAATAATGTTTTACTATCCAAAGTTAAAACAACAAGGGACCTGTAAAGCATTATACCCATGATCAGCAGATTGTGGGTGTAATGCCACAGTGCTGCAGACTGTCTGTCTAGCTGTCTGCCCATACCTCCGATACGAGCAATCAGTTAGATTCTGACAGAAACACTCAATGAACTACTAGAGTGCCCAACAGTGCCTTAATAGGTAGTTCATTGAGAGAACACTGTGTATGGTTTTTTTAAATTGTGAAGGGGGGGGGGAGATCCCCTACTCGCTAACAAAACGGGGACTCGGGGGGGGGACTCTGAATATGGGTGTAACATGCTAAAAGGGGGAAATTATCCTTTAAACCCAAAAAACAAAAATAAAATATAGTGCAGCTTACCACTTACCACACAATCAGAATTTCGGCCAGCAAAAGACCGATGAGAGCTTTTCATCGGAAAATGTGACTGTGTGTATGCTCCATCGGAATTTAGCTGGCCGAATTCCCGCCAGCATAAATTTGAGAGCATGTTCTCAATTTTTCCGACGGAAATTACGATCGTGTGTATGCAATTCCGATGTGCAAAAACTCACGCATGCTCAGATTCAACTACGAGATGGAAGCTATTGGCTACTGGGTATTGAACTTCCTTTTTCTAGTCCCATTGTACGTGTTGTACGTCACCGCGCTCTTAATGGTTGGAATTTGGTGTAACCGTGTGTAGGCAAGACAGCTTGATCGAAATCCCAGAGAAAAAGGGAACCACCGCTCCAGGCCAATCCACTAGGTTAATAGCTTGATTTCCAGGTAAGGAGTCCCAGGTGATGGCTAATGCACAAGAAAGTAGGTAAGAAGGGTAAAAAAACTCTGGACACCCGCACTCCGGATGGAATATATATGGAATATATGATCACTGGTTTAGATTAGGGACTAATTATAGGGATCACATGTGTGGAGATTTCAAGATAATGGTCTAGCAGCTGCTATGGATTTTCACTATTGATTATCAAAGTCACATGATGCCACTAATAGAGTATATATTTGTCCCCTATTTGGATTGATCACTAGCTATGAGCAAGCACTGATTTCAGTGCTTACTCAAGTGTGTTGAAAATAAAGGCACAAGTTACTACAGATTCCATCCGGAGTGCAGCTGTCCAGAGTTTTTTCCCTTCTTACCTACTTGAGCGAAATCCCGTCGGAATTCCGTCAGGCAAACCATCAGAGCTTTTTCTGACCAAAATTCCGATCATGTGTATGCAGCATTAGATGTGGTGGCTACATTAATTTTCTAATTTTAGGCTTTTTCCTTTTATCTTCACCTGGTGATCCTGCCAGCAAGTCTGTTATTTTTTCAACTTCCTTTAGAAGACCAAGCTGTCCTTAAAGGGGTTGCAAACCCTTGTTTTTTTTTTAAATAAAAAACAAATCATACTTACCTCCACAGTGCAGTTCATTTTGCACAGAGTGGCCCTGTATCATCATCTTCTGGGGTCCCCCAACGGCACGCACGGCTCCTCCCCGCATCGTATAACCCCCTAGGAGAGGCGCTCTCCCTGGGGGTTACCGTGCGGGTGCACTCCCGAATCCAGCATTTGCGTCCATAGACACAGAATGCCAGACTTATCCCTGTTCCCCGGGTCATTGGATTTGATTGACGGCAGTGGGAGCCAATGGCTGCGCTGCTATCAATCTATCCAATCAAGAGCTGAGAACCCCGGGCAGAGAGGTGGTACGTGTCTCTGCCGAGGGAATGAACATACTCAGGTGAGTAAAATGGGGGGCTGGTCAGTGACAGAAGTTTTTTCTCCTTAATGCATAGGATGCATTAAGGTGAAAAGACACGAGGGTTACTAAACCCAGGACCCTGCATTCACTATATCTGGTCTCCCACAGTACACAGAACATGGAAATGCAATTATTTTAGTAAAAATAAACTGCTAAATACCTTTTGTCATCAGCAGTATATAGCAGACATGTGTCTTCTATCAGTGTCTGGTTAAAGCTTGTAGGAGGAGTTTTCATTCTCCTCTGACTGGTTGGCTTCTGATGAAGGGGCATAACTGAAAAAGGTCTGCTAATTGGCATCCAATCAGCGCTCTCAGCCAATAGCTGAGAGCGCTGCACAGTGTGTTCTTGCTAGAGGTGCTAGAAAAAAACAAAAAACTGCAGGATGCACTTGGCCGAAAACCGAAAACCAAAAATGACAGTTTTAAAAATATATATATATTTTATATAGAATTGTATTATGTTCGACTTTTTAATTAATATCATGAATTTAAATGAATATGAATTTGCTGTCGGCCATTATTGGCACCTTTACCGCAAGAAAAGTTCAAGAAAAATGTATCCCATTAAATTCTATGTATGTCTTCACACTGGGCCATTGCACTTCTGTTATTGTGGTCTTAAAAATCCCACTTGCTGTATTTTTGGTCAGTTAAAAAAACTGCACCAAAAAGGCACCTCCCTGTTGAAATGCATTGAAAACGCTGCAAGAACGCATCAATATTGCACCTGTGTAAAGTTTTTGAGTCATGTGACTTATGAAAAACACACCATAAGCATAGTAAAGTTGCAGCAAAATCGCGTGTGTTTACAGTACCATTATCAGCACCTTTTTCTCTTATTGGCAAAATGGCGCTAACATCATTTTCTCCTGATATGTTTCGGCCGTCGAAATTTCAGTGCATCTCTAACTCTGTGGGAGGGCATCTCCCATACAGAACTGAGCTCAGTGGAGAGATCAGATAGTTAGTACAGGATCTCCTCCAGGCTCTTCAGTTTTTTTCATTCAGCCCACTGGGTTGACCAAAAAAAAAACCTTACAGTGTGTACTAGGCTTTAGCTGGAGTTAAGCTTAAATTTCTAAATCAAGTTCAACTGGGCAGCACAGTGTTGTAGTGGGTAGCACATTCATCCAGCAGTAAGAAGGGTTGCTAGTTTGAATCCCAATCATGACACTACCTGTGTTTGCATGGGTTTCCTCCCACACTCCAAAGACATGCTGGTAGGTTAACTGGATCCTGTCTAAATTGTCCTTAGTATGTATGAATGTGAGTTAGGGACCTTAGAGTGTAAGCTCCTTGAGGGTAGGGACTGATGTGAATGTACAATGTATATGTAAAGCGCTGTGTATATTGACGGCACTATATAAGTATCTAAAATAAATAAAATCTGCTACACCATCTAACTCTCCCCAGACTGACAATGCTGCTGTCCAAAGGTGTCTCTGTTGCTTTTCCATCCAGAGTGGAGCCCTCCTTTATGCTGACGGGACGATCAGGTCCGCCTGTCAGTTTTTTAGGTTGACCCGGTCGGCCATCCATTGCTCTCTATGGAGCGGTGGATGTCAGCAGACCCCCATCGGCATCCAAATCGATCCTGTCCACTAAAAACAGCTAGATGGGGATCTGCTCCCCATCCGTCAGGCATCAGGCTGTCCATTTCTATCCAACCACCCCATAGAGAACAATGGGCTGTGTCCTATGCAGAGCGGACACGGACCTGTCACCCACCTGCTCAGCCGGGATCAGCGGACAGACCCCCCCCCCCCCTACTAAGCAGGTGAATCTTCTTGATGGAGTCCGCCCCGTCTGAAAGGAGTCTTAGGCCGCGTACACACGGGCGGATTGTCTGCCCAACTAAGTTCGTCAGACAATCCGACGGACAGTCCGTCCTACTTTTGAATGAACGGACTTGACCACACACGATGAACAGACAGTCCGCTGAAAACTTGCGCGATGACGTATACAGCACGTACGACGGGACTAGAAATACGACGTCCAATACACAGCAATGCAACCTTCGGCCGTGTAAATCCTTTCTGAGCATGCGCCATACTTAGTCCGTCCAACTTGCCTACACACGAGCGGACTGTCCGCTGAAACCAAGTTTGGACGGACAAAATTACGGAAATTCCGAAAGACTTAGTCCGTCAGACTGTCCGCTGAAAAAGTCCGCTGAAGCCCACACACGAGCGGATTGTCCGCTGAAACACGGTTCAGTGGACTAAGTTGGGCAGACAATCCGCCCGTGTGTACGCGGCCTTAGACAGGCTATTGGCTGATCAGTGATAACAAAGGGGAAAAAACTGCCTAAAAAAGAAAACAAATGCAGTCACCAGATCTAGGGACTAGTAAGCAGCAAAGTAATACATTTTTATCATGGGGTTTAATAGCACTTTAAATCGGTAGCACTAAAGGATGTCACCTAAAGAGTTAATCTCTTTATTCGGAATTTTGGAGAGCTCTAGGATTTATTGTTGCGAGGCTTTTAAGGCCCTCTGTGAAGTAACAAGCGTATTTTTATCATCTCTCCATCAGCCTTTATTTGCTTTGGAACAAAGTGCGGTACAGGTGTGCAGCTCGCGTCTCGCACTCTGCAAGCAGTAACAGGGGAGCTCTATAGAACATACAATAGACAACCCAAATAGACGCTTCTCAGGAAACATCGCACTCTCTATTTTACCATCTGAAAATAATATTCAGATGAGTTGGACTGGATGCGTGTAGGATCGTATTCGTCGATCTGTGGTTTATAGAATCATCGTTCTGTAAATGCCCCCCAGCTATTCCAAGCTAATCCTACTTACAGGATGTTGGGAAATGAAGTTATTGTCCTATCAGGTCAAAAAGAAGTACAGATAATCTAAATAAACATATGTAGGACATTTTATTTAAAGCAGTATTAAACCCAAAGGCAAACGTTTATTATATTGCAGCTCACCAATTCTTAGATGTGGTGGCTGCTTTTGTTTTCTTTGTTTGGCTTTTCTATCCTTTATTTTCACCTGGTGATGCAGACAGTAAGTCTGTTTTTTTTTGTAACTTTCTTTAACAGACCTTAAAGCAGAACTTCACCTAAAAAGGGAAGTTCTGCTTATATTCCTCCCCCCTCCTCTCTCCTCATTGTAGATTGTTCTTTCTCTAAGAGCCCGTTCACACTGAGGCAGCACGACTTGCAGCGTGACTGCCTCAGGCGACTTTAGCAGCGGCTTGTGAAATGACTTCTGTATAGAAGTCAATGCAAGTCGCCCCCAAAAGTCATACAGGAACCTTTTTCTAAGTCGGAGCGACTTGAGTCGCTCCGATTAGAATGGTTCCATTGCATAGAGCGGGACGCGACTTGTAAGGCAGGCTAAGTCGCCTGACGGGTCGCCCCTGTGTGAACCGACCCTCAGGGTTCAGGTACCTATTTCTGACAGGTATTTGCTCCCATTTCTGCTCTGCTCCCCACCCGCAACCCCCTGGGACACGTCACAGGACCACTGAGAAAGTGCAGCATGTCTCGTGCATGCGCAGTGAGGAGCCAGCCGGGAAACACAGCCAGCTTCCCACATTTAAGATTGTTGCAATGGGGACCTGAAGACGTGGCGTAACTGGCGGCTCCCACGCACATGCGTGGCTCTTGCACACATGCGCAGCAGTGACGTCATTGCCCCTCCAGGCCATTTTTGTAGCCCGAGGACGCGAACCAAGAAGGAAGACCGGGGGGAAGATGTCAGCCCTTTCAGCTGCAACAGCGCGGCGCTGGAGGCCTTCGTTCTAGGGTAAGAAATGGGTATTAGTAAAGGGTGGGTACAGTGTAGTCTGCCAACATCCAAATTAGACCATGTATAGTTTGGTTTGCACCAGAGTGCATAGAAAAACCCCTTATTGACTTTGGAGGCAGAAAAACAATGTTGCAATGTGTATATAAAATGTAAACTTTATTAAACAAATAGAAATAAAAAGGGAAAGGGATCCCTATAAAATAGCAAGGTATACCATATAGAAAAAAAACAAGTACATTTATGCATGTCTTGTAGCAAAATATCCAAAAATCCCCTTGTACCATCAAAACCCATATGCCGCCTATGAAGTAGAGGTCGGCCCAGGTCAGTATTAGTGGTCACTCCGAAACATGTTGAATTGACCACTAATACTGACCTGGGCCGACCTCTACTTCATGTTTTTTCTCTATATGCTATACAATGCTATTTTATAGGGATCACTTTCCCTTTTTATTTCTATTTGTTTAATAAAATTTTAATTTTATATACATATTGCAACATTGTTTTTCTGCCTGCAAAGTCCATAAAGGGTTTTTCTATGCACTTTGTGCAAACCCAACTATATTCATTCTAAGTGATGCATACTAGCACATTATGATTGCCTTGCAGGGGATTATTTTTTCTTTTTTTTTCATCAACTGTGGTTTACTGCATCTTTAATGCTCTCTAGGGAAAGGTCAAAAAGGCTCTTTAAGGCCATATTTTTTTTATGTAGGGGGGTGCACTGTAACATAGAATTTTAGTCTCTCCATGCCTGACATATATCTACATAGTGTCATTACCGAAAGTGTTCAAGGTGTCCATCCAATGATGTACAGTTAATAGGTATAATTAGGACTTCCCATTGAACGATCTGGTACTTACATTCTCATAATTTGTGTACCACCGGTTAGCAATTGTCAGGTATAAGAATAAAAGGTATATCTTCAACTACATCACCAAAATTGACAAATGGTCCTCCATGAACACCAATTACCACCCTAATCCCGTCCTGTGATGATATATACCTTCTGTACCTTCTGGAGATGTGAGGCACTTTTCCAGCAAGATAGCTTCCTCCTCCCAGTCCTCATCCTCCTCCTCTTCGCTCGATTCATGCTCTCTTTTCCCTTCTTTTAGCCAGCCCGGCCTCTTGTCCATCTGAGAAGCTGAAGTTGTGGAATCCCTTTGCTTGGCTTTGCCAGTCTGTGACCCATCACAGGTCTTTGTCCTTTTGTGCATTTCCGGGTGTAAAGTCTGTGGTGTGCTGTGCTTTTTGTGACTTTGTGCTGGAAAGACTCTGTGTTTCTCAGACACAGGGGGTAGTTTTTTGGCACTCTCAGAACCAGTCTGATGCCTAGAGTTCACGTGTGTGTTGGATGAAGAGCTGGAGTGTTGTTCAAGAGGATCTCCATCCAATGACGACCTTATTCTTTTGCAGTTGTCACCTTCTGTGCTATTAAATCCTGACGGACGTTTCTGAACATGATAACATAAACCAAGCACATCAGTTCAAATGTATAAAGATGACAAGCTGTATAACAATGCCTATAATATGATGACCATGGACTATTATTGGTCATATGTGTGTTGGAAAAAATGCCCCCAAAATGTTACGGAGACATTCCTGCTTTTACCAGGACAACACCTCCACCCTCCCTGAAATCCCTATCTGGAGCTTTATAACCACCCCAAGTCGCCAAGGAGGTGATGTGGTGCCTTCTCACTGCCTGTTTTAACCCCATTTTAGCCATATAAATGTGCTGCAACCATGCCATAATTGCTTCCTTATTTGCTTGAATGGGTCGGAATTAAAACATGTTGAATCATTTTTGCTGTGGGCATGAAATGAAGCACTGAGATTACGGCACACGGACAATCCTATTCGCAGCTTAGAGGACTGTTGGGGGTGATAAAAATGCAGTTCAACTATGTGTTTTTACCCCCCCCTCCAACTGCTAATCTACATTCTTCAGAATGCTTTATAGCCAAAACAAGGTGTTGAATGTATTGGTTTCAAAATGGTCTGTATATCAAGGAGTGGATAAGGCCCCATGCATACTGAGCATTTAGCCTTGCTGTATAATGTTCCGGTAGTTAGGAGTGGGTGGAAGGCACTGGTGCACCGTCCAGCTCCGCTGCCACAGCCTGTAAAACTCTATGAGAGGCTGACAGTTGTTGTGGTTGGACAAGGCTGGATGGTACTAGCATTTAGGGCAATATGTGCCCAGGGATTAATGCCCAAAGTCTGCGTTCTGGGCATTTATCTCTGGGTGCGTACTGCCCTAAAAACGATAGTACTGCTTGGTGCATCGTACTTTCACAGAGCTTTAAAGTGATTGTAAAGGTTCAAGAATTCTTTTTAAATAACAAACATGATATACCTACCTGCTCTGTGCAATGGTTTTGTACAGAGCAGCCCCAATCCTTCTTTTCTGGGGTCCGAAATTGGTGTTCATGGCTCTTCCCCCTGCCGAATGCCCCCATAGAAAGCCACTTGTCTCTCCCTCGTCACTGGATATGATAATTTGACAGCAGTGGGAGCCAATGGCCAGTGGGGAGGGAGAAAGCAGCACTCTCAGGCGTTGGATCGAGATCGGGCTCAGGTAAGTATTTAGGAGGGACGGGAGGAGGGGGCTAGCAATAGAAGAAGAGAATGTATTAAAGGAGAAGTCCAGCCAAAGCTCCTTTGGTTGTGCTTCCCATATGGATCACAGGAGTGCAGTTCGTTTTGCACTCCTGTGACCCGTTTTGAGCAGAGAGAGAGAGAGTGGGAAGTCCGCTCTATGCTGATGTCACAGAGTCGGTCCAGGCTCGGCGTCATCACGACCTTGGAGTCTGGGTCAGCCAGATCCCTGGACCAACACCTGGCTCAGCCTCTCAGCAAGCCGCTGAGAGCCTAAGCCGGTTGCTCCCACCCCCTCCACAGCTCAGCGCTCCAGTGAGTGAGGAGGGAGCAGAGCAGAGAGCTGTAACTGATAGTCATCAGCTCTCTGCTCGGAGAGCTGTGAGAACTGAGCGATCAGAAGTGTTTGATCGCTTGGTTCTCCGTGTAGAGGCAGATGCAGCATCAGACCAATGCTGCATTCACCTAGGTAAGTATGAATACAAAATATTAAGAAAAAAACCTTTATCCTTTACAATCACTTTCTCATGAGGGTTTTACATGTCTGGACAATGCACATGTGCCCTCAGCCAGCATGAAAACACCAAAGTTCATGGGGCCTAAATAATCACCAAATAAAATACCTAATCTTTGTTACATAAAACAGGACAATGCTGGACACTGAGGTAGATTTCTAAATGAAAATATTTTAGTAAACATAATTTATGCTTTATTTGCACAAAAAGCACTTACACCATCAGGAGGCCTCGTCCGTGCGTTTTGGTGTGAGGATGACAGGCTGTGCTGCGTTTTGTCCCTCTCGGATGGTGCCTGGCCATTCAGTGATAAGGAAATATTTGGGTGTTTCCTACTGCATGGTGAAATGACAAAAAAATAAATACACCTCAGATAAAAAATAATTATATATATATATATATATATATATATATATATATATATATATATATATATAGTAAATATAGTATATATATATATATATATATACACACACACACATACATATATATATATATATATATATATATATATATATATTATTACTTCTAGACTAATTTTACTGTACTTTACGGTATATCGATGATTTACAATACATGATCAATAATACCAGTACTCTATTCTGTCTGGGAAATATATATATCTCACAGATAGATCTGATTTTCACATTCAACATTATTAACCGATCCAGATGTCCGGTCAACATAAATACACTTTAATGCAATATTTAATTGTGGGATCAGGGTTGCCATCATCCCTGTAATTTTTATATAATGTCAAAAGATCTCTTTAAGTGGGACTTTTACAAGGCAAACAAAAATACAAGAACATATTATTATAAAAATATCATTTTTTATTAATATCAGATGAGGTTCATCACATGAGGAAAACAAACATGTTCAAATTATTCAAACTATTCAAGATATCAAACAAAACATATGAAGAGTGGACATACCCAAAACCATGAGTAGCTGTGTGTGAATCCATGGAGCTCTACAGGGAAATTTCTAATGTTTGTAAGTATAGATGTAAGATATCATTTGATGTAATGCAACATATGGTTGTAAAACATATATTAGGCCTCATGCACACTCAACATTATAGTAACGTCCAGTGTGCATGAAATAAAACGCCAGTAGCTTTGCAGTGAGTTTTTCAATGTTTTTGCAATAGCGTTTTTTAGCATTAGCATTTTTTAGCTCTTTTTAACATTAAACACGGGTGAGCCATGTTTTTGAGCATTTTTTTTTACGTTAGCCACTAGTTTTGGGGTTTTTTTTACATCCAAAAAACTCCCCAGCCAAAAACAGTTGATAACAGCCTATGTGAGCATGAACACATAGGATAACATGCTGGAGAGTTTATTGACTGTAGAAAAAAACACCTGAAGCCAAAAACAGCAGCTGTAAAAACATCCAAAAACGTCAAGTGTGCATGAGGCCTAATGGTGGAATTTTCGAATTTCAGAGTGGTGAATAATATCCCATGTATTGTTGTCACTGAACTTTGGAGCTACTCAAGATTTTGGGTATCACCACTCTTCATAGGTTTTGTGTAATATCTTGAATAATTTGATCATGTTTGTTTTTAAACACGTGCCTCATGTGAGGAGCTTTTTTAACCACTTGCCGCATTTCATATAGGAACATGATTTTGGCAAAGTGGTTGCGATATCCTGACCGGACGTCATATGACGTTGCTAGGATATCAAGCTGCTGGGGGTGAGCATCGTGGCGATCGTTGGTGCAGTGTATCAGTCTGACACAGACCGCAACTCCGATCTAGGTAAAGAGTCTCTGACAGAGACTCTTTACCACATGATCAGCCATGTCCAATCACGGCTGATCATGATGTAAACAGAAAGAGCCGTTGATCGGCTTTTCCTCACTCGCGTCTGTCAGACGCGAGTAGAGGAGAGCCAATCGGCTACTACTCTGACAGGGGGGGGGGGGGGTCTGTGCTGATTGATTATCAGTGCAGCCCCATCAGTGCCCATCAGTGAAGGAGATAACTTACTTATTTACAAAGTTTTGTAACAGAAAAAAAAAAAAAAACATTTTATTTTCAAAATGTACGATCTTTTTTTATTTGTTTAGCAGAAAATAAAAATCGCACAGGTGATCAAATACCACCAAAAGAAAGCTCTATTTGTGGGAACAAAATTATATAAATTTAATTTGGGTATAGTGTAGCATGACCGCGCAATTGTCATTCAAAGTGCAACAGCGCTGAAAGCTGAAAATTGGTCTGGGCAGGAAGGTGCATAAGTGCCCGGGATTGAAGTGGTTAACATAATATTAATAAAAATGTATATTTTATATTAGTGTGTTCTTGTATTTTTTGGTTGCCTTGTAAAAGTCCCACTTAAAGAGATCTTTTGACATTATCCCATAAATACACTTTAAAAACATTTATAGTCCTCTCACTCCCGGCCTTCTCATTCCAGCTGGTAATAAAGGTTCAACCTATGATACGGATGTGTCCAGCTTGTCCTGTGGACATGTGGAGCTAATAAAGATTATTTTATCATTCTTTCAGCTGCCCTAGTGAAACAACATTTAATTGCTATAGACAACACCCTCATTTTCTTTCACAATAGCCTTTTGAGCCAGGTGTAACCAGAAATAATTGTATTATCACTATTACTAGTTAGAAAACTGTCCTTCATACCTTGAAAGAATACCTGCTAAGTGCTGCCTCTCCTCTGGAGTATATCCCATCCAGTCCTTTTGTACCTGGCTGTACATGTCTTCTTTCAGGCTATACTTGCCGTCTTTAGGGTTCTGTTGTCCTACCTGGCATATGTAAGAACAAGCAAATTAAAAGTTGTCTTTTTCAATACATGTAGAGGCATATTTATAGAAAAAATGCATAGCTATTTGTCCAAAAACTGGTACGTTTATTCCGTACAAAAGGAGCAAAATCAAATGCTATCAGGATATTTCCTCAACAAGTCGAATATTATTTGTTCATAAAAAAAAATTATATATATATATATATATACCGTATATATATATATATATATATATATATATATATATATATATATATATAATTTTTTTTTCTATGAACTTCATCTCCATCTAGTGGCCATAATGCAATATTTTCTCAAACCACTCTATTTTCTTGTGAATGAATAACATTCAAACTAGGATGGGAAACAGAATGGGAACATTTGATTTTGCTATATTTGCACAGAATGAATGTAAAAGCTGAAAACTTTTTTTGTAAATAAAACCAACAATGTAAGAGGTGGTTTACCTTCATGTTCATTTAAGTTATAAAAGTTATTCAATGTTAAGCTGAAGATGATTAAACTTATGTCAGAAATGCAAAACGAATACAATAGAATAAGACCACTTCACTTTTATCAAAGGAACCTTTATGACTTTCAGATCAGTGGGAATCCTTACTGAATTGGAAAGGGTCAGTTCGAAAAATACACATTACATTGGTGATCGATTGGAAGAACCCAACCTGTAGGACTTGTTTACATAAGCATTGCCTTTTGAAGTGTGATCCACGGTGGATCGCTTTTCACAGGGCGTTTGACAAGTGGTGAGGAGGTGATATGTCATGTGATATGTCACCTCCTCACTGCCTGTTCTATCCATAAAAGGCCATAACAACGCACTGCAACTTTGTGCATTATTGTGCGGCCCCATTTACTTGAGTGGGTTATGTTTAGTGGGAGGTGCTGATCACTGGGTATAATAGTTGCTGTGCAACAAAGCGATGCGGCCATTGCAATTATGCAGCATAAAGTGGATGGTTGTAGAGGAGTTTAAATGCAGTTTAACTGCCTGTTTTTAGCCCTCCCCCCAACCGCAAGTGTACATGAGCCCTTACAGTAGTGTCAGAATGCCACTCTTAGGCCCCTTACACACGGCCGTTCCGTATGTCCGTTTTTTTCATCCATTCATTGATGGATGAAAAATGAACATACATGTATCGCTATGGGTTAATGGATGTTAGCGGATGATCATCTGCTGACATCTGTCTCCGCTAAGCTCTGTTTTTTATGATGGAAGAAAACCCTATTTTTTTTCATCCGTAAAAAAACCTTACAGACAAAAAACTGTTACCGCTTACATCCATTTTTAAACCGTTTTTTTCCTCATTAAACACACAAAAAACATCCCCCCATGTCTAGTATGGATTCGGAGGGGACCCTCCAC